>NC_079134.1:146286790-146597871 GCF_945859705.1 Episyrphus balteatus | reverse complement strand
TTTTTTAAACGAAAATAATTATATTAATATTCTGCCTTTTTTGAAAAATAAAAAAAAATTTGTGAATACAAATTTTGAATAAATCACTTCCGGCACATTTTTCAACAAATAATATTCGGTATCTACCTATTATTTAATTCCGAAAAATATTCAAGAATTTTTTAAAATTACTTCATAACTGATTTCATGAGCATTACTTAATTTCTTGATATTTCTTACCTTTATCGACTGAATAATTCAAAAACTGAATATCGAGAAACCGAGGATTATAATTTATTTCACTAAAACTGAACTCAAGGCTTTCTGGTTAATTATTTGAAAGGAGTTTGGTCCTTACATTTTTACACTCTATCTCAAAAACAAAAATAATAGAAACCGTTTGATTGATATGAGTCCCAATTTTATCCTGGAACGAAAAACTTTTTGGTAGATTGTGTGGCTTACAAACTGAAATTATTTTCCAGGAAAAAATTTAGTAACGAAATAACTTCCAAGTTTTTGTACCCGATCCCATAAAAATATAAATCAATTTATAAACAAAATTAATTTTAAGAATTTTGCTAGATTTTATTTTTTTTTTTAATTTAAACTTTAAGCCAACATGAATTTCAAAATTAAAGTAGGTAATAAAAAGTAAAATAAATTATGACTTGAAAATTGTATAAATATAAGGAGAGCGAGATAGAATCCAGTTACAGAGGTAGAAATAGAGATAGGGAGAGAGGAGAGATCGAAAGAGATAAATGAGAAGAGGATATATCAATTAAAATAGGGGTACATCGAATTCTCATGCATCAGATCACCTAAATTTGGAACGACTAATCACATAGAATCCTTAATTATATTTGCCACATATTTTATATTTTAAGCAAAAATTAAAAAAAAAAATCGACAAAATAAAATAAAGATCCAATTGGTATAGAAATAAAAAAGTTTATAATAAAAGCAGTATACAAGAGTACACACACTAATGATACATGCATACTAGAGATTTTTCATTTTTTTTTTGGTTTCTTTTTAATGGAACTTCTGGTTCAAATAACATAGATTTTTTTTTTTTTTGATTTTTTGATATACACAACATCAACTTGCTTCTTTTTTGAGAATAATTTTTTTTTTTTGTTTTATATCAAACCAGTTTACATTGTGATTTGAATTTCCGGGATATCGATTCATTGGATCGATTCTACCGTAACTTGCTGAACGATGCAAGCCACCTTGTAAGCCAGTATTTCGAGAGTTATGCGAAGATCTTGTGTTCATATTTATTGCGCCAAGAAATCCAGGTGCTACAATCGAACCAGACAATAGCTGGGATGATGGATGCATCAAATGAAGAAGAATAAGAAGAAGAAGAAAAAACATACAAGCTCATCGTGAATAATAATAATAATAATAATTAAACCATTTTTTTTTTTTTCAAATTATTATCATGTATAATTATATGTATGTACTCTTATAATAATTTCTTGTATTATATTTTTTTTCTTATTCTATTTTATTTTGATTAAAAAATAAAATTTTAATTTTGAATTTTAAAATTTTAATTTAAATAATTTTTTTCTTGAAAACTTTAATAAATAAAAATTACATTTCTACATACTTACACAATATTTATGAAAACCATACAAAGTAAATATTTTAAAATAGAAAAATTAAATTTTCACTATCAAGGACTTGTTTGCTTTCTAAGCAATATTTGATTAAAAGGACTTCAATAAATTTAACCTCAAGAAATGGTGCAATCAAAGAAGACCGCAGTTCAATTTAATCCCCAAACATGTTTTGTAAATTTCCATAAATATATGCACGTCCTTGAACACAATACAAACATCCTTAAAACAAACAGAAAAAATCTCACTTATTGATTTCAATTTCAATTTCGCAATCCGATGTGTAAACACACATATTCTTGTGGTCACTTTATCCACAGATTATAAAATGAAAAACAATAACCATCGCCTTCGTAGAACACAAGTTGTAATTTAGAGAGAATCGATTTCGTGTTCGTGTGATATCCTCTCAACTCGAACGCAAAACCACCACAAACCACCACTCGAAGAACACATTTCCGAAGGCGATTGACACGTAAAATCAATCATGCTACAGTGCTTTTGCTTTTACCTTTTATTTTATATTTGTATTTGTATAGTCGTTTCGCGAAATCATGTGTGTGGGGGGATATGAGATATCCTCCAGATATATATGAATGTCCTTTGGGAAATCACAAGGCAAGTTATCCCACATCAGAATTAAACGTTCGTTATACCATTTTATGTTTAAAAGAGGATTTTTATTTTATTTTATTTTTTTTACAAATTAAATTTGTATGTGGATTTTATTTTTTGTTAAAAATGCATATTATCATCAATTGATTTATATAAAAATAAATGATTATTTTATTTTCATTTTTAATCAATTTGCAAACGATAATTGTTAAAACACCATCGAATAATTAAATGAATGACACGAAAACTGAAATGAATATTGATTGCCAATCGGTGATTGCGTTTGGAAATTTGATTATTTGTGGCAGGACATGTTCTTAGCTTTCATATTTAATGAATGCTTTTGGACTATTTTGTATATAAATATAAAGTTAATAATTTGTTGTTTAATCTTTGGCAGTAATGGATATCAGATCATACATGAACTGAACATATGAGATAAATTTAACAAAAAAAGAAATTTTCATAGAATAATTGTATTTGTTTGCGTTATTGTATAAAATAATAACTAAAAATAAATTGTAATAGCATTCTGTTTAACTGTTTCTCTATTCTTTAACCTTTTAGTTTTAAAACTTTTTGATCAAATAATATACATTCATAAGATTGAATTTTGTCCTAACTAATTTTAAGATTTTAATATATTTAAGAATTTTAGAAAATTGAAATTTTTATAGAGTAAACAAAGAAGAAAGTGATCGAATTAAAATTTTTATAAATTGAAATCGACGAATACTATAAATGTATAAAAGTCACATACCTATTCAAACAAAAAAAAATGTAAAAAATAAAAAGCGTCAATCGATGATTGAAAAATAATTCATTCATTTAATTTATAATTGTTTTTATTATCAAAATTGACGGTGTTTTTCTCGCAAAAATGTCTTAAAAAATGTTGAAAAAACGTGTACTGTTGTAAATAAGGCCCTACTTTTGAAAAATAAAATATATTTTTTTGAGCTGCTATTAACGGTTCTAGGACAGAACGGTTTTTTTTTTTTACTGTTTAATAATTATTAAAATTTTGTTTGAAAATTTTTCTATGCAAAAAAAAAACCAATCCATAACTTAAAAAATGAGAAAATTACAAAATATTTGTTATTTCAGAAAACTAATTAAAAAGATGTTGCATAATTCTAAAAAAGAAATTTTGATAATTTTTTTGAATTTCTTATAATAATGGTGAAATTAAATTCAAAGGAATGCTATACACTGAAGAAAAACCACAATGCTCAATGTTATCTGATGTCGGGTAAATGTTGATTCAAAGTTGAAAAACACTACTTAAAACAACTTTGAACTATTGAATTGTTTTCCAATTTTTGAAGTTCATCATAGTGATGTTAAACCTAAAGTAAGCGAGATGGCAGATCACTCGATTACCCAAAGATAGCAAAATCGATTACAGTGGTTTTTTTTTAATTGTTTTGCTTTTTTCCAAAGTCATTCCACTTTCATTTTAGAATCATAAAGAAATGTAAAAAATTCATAAGAAATGTAAAAAATACATAGGTACCTACATATTTTTTTTTTTAATACCAAAAACTTATAGTATTTAAATTGTCTTAGTCTTTCAAAGAAGTGTGCTACTAAAATTCTTAAGGTTGAAATAAAATTCTTCATGCGAAATTCTGCATTTCATAATTATATTTAAGATAATAATTCTTAAAGCGATTAAAAATGATTTGGAAAAAGTTAAAAACCTCGATTTTTGAAAGACAGAATAGAAAAAACAGACATTTTGTAACACATAATTTTAACAACCACAAATTTTGTTAAAAAAATTTTTAGAAATTCCTTTTTGAATTCTGTATTTCAAAATTCTGTATGCCTGAAATTCTGTATGGGTGAAATTCTGTACTTGCATCAAAACTTGAGCATGAACATAATTCTGTTTTCCATTAGTCTGCTTTATTATAGAAACTCGAATTTTCTGTATTTCAAAAATTTGTAGATTCATAATTCTGATGGATTTTAAAATTTTCAGAATTTTCATACAGAATTTCAGATTTTTGGAACCTAAAAATACAGGTGCACGGAATTGGCAGATAGCGAATTATAGAAAAACAAAATTGAAATTATATTTTTTTAAACCTATGCGAAGTTTTCAAACATTAAAAAAAATGGGTATACAAATCAAACGTAATAGTTGATTGACATACAAAAGTATACTCTCAAGAAAGTTATTGGCCCGTTTTCAAGAAAACAGATTTTATAAAAAAAATTTATATTATTAAATTTAAAAATGTGTTTTTTTTCAAAATTTTAAAACCTTTTCTAACCATTCGGTTGGTTAAACGCTTTTGGTAAACAAAATATTAAAAAACAAGACTTGCATCAACATTTGTAATCTCATCTTGATATCATGATGGTTTTTTTAACATGCTTTGCACTGGTTTTATTTATTTCGCGGAATGCTGTCTTTTAATCAGTCTTGATTAGGGTTAGGCAATCCCAACACCGAAAAAAATCACGATTAGATAGTACGTACCTACGTGCTCTTGTATCTTATAGAACTACTTATTTATTAACCAGACTACTGCAAATTTAAGCTATTGGTTAAATTTATCAGATAAATTAATTCAATTTTGTTTTCTAAATTTTTCCAAAAATTTGAAAACTGATTAAATTCCCCGTTGAATTGTGAATAAGATCGGTTTAGCCGTTATCTAATGTGAGCTGTATGCAAATAATCAAGACATAAGTTAAATATCCAAAAAGTGGAAAACCATATTTTTGCTCTCCGTATTTTTGTAGGAATCACTTTAAAAAAAATGTGTATACAAAATTTCAACAAAATCGAAAAAAAAATTACAATAACTCCACAATTTTTTATGAGAGGTACATGATCTAAGCGAATGTTGAAAATGAAAAAAAAAATCATGTGTACATATTTAATTTAAACTAAGTCAGTCAACATTTTTGGCTGTGACTTAATGTACATTACAGTGTGTTGTTAAAACTCCAAAAAAAAGTTACTCATACATCACAGTGACATATAAAAAATCATATATACTCTCAGTCTTAGGTACTTAGAAAATAATTATAAAAAAATGCAAAAAGTTGTTCTATTCTTTCTCTAAACCACAATTCGATAGAAAATTGAAATTTTCAACAAAAAAAAAAAATTGCCTCTTTAAAATATTCAATATCGGCTTACTTTTTGAGTATCTACCTAATACAATTATTTCCCCTAGACTAAAAGTTAAATCTATTCTCTCTAAATCCCAAAGGTGAATTTAGTAGTACCTACAATGTGGTTAATATACATCGTCAATAATAATTTTCATGAATAATGCTTTCAAAAATTCATAAATCCTACTGGAATTTTCGAAAATTTATTCAGAACCCACATTATACCCAACCAATTTATGCTCTAATGAATCTAATCAAAGGCTAACTCATGCGGTTAACGTAAATAAATTTTTCTGATTTTATTAAATCCAAACCTACCCGTAACGCATACATTCACATTTGTCGGTGTGAAGGTAAATAACCTTTTTTTTTTTTAATCAAATTCATAATAAAATCCCAAATGCCAATAATAGAGTCACCAATAATAGAGTGACCCCACTTTTTATATCAAAATGAAACCATTTAAAAGAGTATCCTTTGGTGGGTTATTTTTTGGGATAAATTTGGAAAAAGCGTTACGTTGATTTTGTCGATTATAAGTAATATTAAACCAAACCAATATCGAGAGATGCGGTCTGCCAGAGTGTGAATCTATTGATTTTATTTATTGATGGGTAAGCTATTATTGAATAAATAGAGTTGAGAGAAGGATGAGTAAGTGAAAAGGTATAAAATTAAATCAAAACCCACTCAGGTGTGTGACAGCTTTATATGGCTGACGACAGCTTTGGTAGGGTAAAAATAGGATGAGAGGAGGTTTATTTTAATCAATTTATTTTACTCTCTCTCAGCTGATGAAAGTATACGAGTAGAAGGCAGACGGTAGTTATATATTATACATCGTAGGCTTACCTCCTTAATTAATCGCCATGTGGGTTCATTATTTGGATACAGGATCGCTTGTCGACTAACGCCGAAACTCATTAATACAACAGCCAGCAGGACTACGAAATAAATCATGTTCTTGACCATTTTGCCCATCATGGTTACCAGTGGACCTGTGTGGATAATAATAAGAATGAGAAGAATATTTATTTTAGTTTATTTTTTTTTTGTATTAAAGAAAATTGCCTTAAGAGTATATAAAACTAGGATACTCATACTCAGATATGCGCTCTCAGCTCAAGGAAGAACACACTTTGGTATTAAAGAATGATTTGAATTGATGATGCCTATTTTTATCTTAAAAAAATAGTGTGTTTGTGTGATGTAGTCTGTCAGAAAGTTAGAGTAGGTTGGTATACAAAAGTAAATTAATGAAAAATAAATTATAGGTATTACAAAAAGAAAAAATGTTCAGTCATTTGAAGGAAGCAGAGTATTTTGTTAGTTCCTTTTTTTTTTGTTCGTTTTGAGTTGAAATCAATCCGGAAGTGATAGGCAGACAGACATGTGTTGTACGAGTATATTTATGTAATCTGAATAATTTAATCTTAGTTCAATCAATAAATTCTGAGAAAACATTGTTAGAAAGCTTAAGATGATTGACAGAAGGATCAATTTGGGATTAATGGTAACAGATTTTTTTTACAAGATAACAAATTTTAAGCAGAGGAAGTCAACTGTCAATATTGTGGAGATTTAATTTGAGTGAAAAATGGCCTAAAGTGAAAATCAAATGTCCTTGACTGTTAGCTAAACACAAACATTATTCTATTCAGAGTTGCCTATAGTTCATGAAAACTTATTTAAAATTAAAGTTTGTTTACCTATTTTTTTATGCCCTCAATAGTGACTTATTATTTTTTAATTTTAATTTTTCGAAATTTTTTGAAAACTGATAAATTTATTTTGAAATTTTTTTTTTCTATGTCACAAATATATTCTTTTTATTAGTATACCAATTTTTTTTTTGGACCTACAAAAAATTTTTTTTATATGTGCTGTAATAATTTTCAAAAAAAAAAAAATTCTAAAAATTTTTCGTTATACTTGAAATTTTATGTTTTTTTAGTTTTAAAAGCAATTTTTTTTAAATAATTTTTTTTTGAGTTTTTAATAAATTTCTTATAAAATTAAATAAAACATATTTTTTATGTGTTTTTTTTTTCGTTTTAATAAATATTTTTAAATATAAAATTTCGGTGTACCAATAAAAAGAAAACAATAAATATTTTTAACTCTTACAATTATTGACAAATAAGAACAAAGTTAAAAAAAATGCAATATTTTGTTTTCAAAAATTGATTTTATTTTTATCCAGAAATGATTTTTTGAAATTTTACTTATTTAGAAAAATTTTCGTTAAAATGAATTAAGTCGTTTACCAGAAAGTTAAAAATTAGGAAATTACTTATATAAAGCTGGAAACGTTATTAAGCGCCAACATTTTTTTTTACCGACTTCCAAAAAGGAGGAGGTATTCAATTCGGCTGTTTTTTTTTTTTTTTTTTAAATGTTTGTTACCTCATAACTTTGGACTAAGTGAACCAAAATTGATAATTCTTTTTGTATTGGAGAGCTGGTGCTTGCGGTGTGATCCCATTCCAATTTCGTCCAGTTATTGCCATAGAAACTATTAGAAAAACCATAAAACCTAGTTTTGACCCATGGAAGTCGGTGTTGTTTTTTTTTTTTGATAAAAATGATTATTTTTAAGTACGATTTTAATTGCCAGATTTCAATGAACATCGTCAGTACTAAAAAGTACTGAAATTAAAAACAAAAAATAATCATTTTTATCAAAAAAAAAAAAGCAAAACCGACTGCCATGGTTTTTCTCATAGTTTCTATAGCCATAACTGGACGAAATTGAAATGGGACTACATTGCAGGCACCAGCTTTCCAATACAAAAAGAATTATCAAAATTGGTTCACTTAGTCCAAAGTTATGAGGTAACAAACATAAAAAAAAAAAAAAAACAAAAATACAGACGAACTGAATACCTCCTCCTTTTTGGAAGTCGGTAAAAAAAATGAATTCTCTATTTTCTCAAGCTACAATTACAGAGCTCCGAAAATTTGACATAAAATGTTCACATTTAAAATCGAAAAACTTTTTCCCTATTATCTTAAGGCGAAATCGGGCAAAAGTGATTTTAAGGAACAATAAAATATGTTGGAAAATACTTTTTATAATTTTTGTGACGGACGGAAAAAACCTTTCTTGACTCTACTTAACTTAAGCTCTTTTTACTCCATTTATAAAATCAAAAATTCAAAATATCATACTGCTTCACTTTCATAAAACTATCTACCTACTGAATGCAAGCACATACTTAAAATGTCTCTAGGACTTAAACTGAAAGATGTTACTTAATAACTCAACATTTTAAAGAGATTTTGTTCTAATTTTAATACCTAAGCTTTTTAATGAAAGGACTGTTCTATATGCTGTTATTCGTACTAAAATATCTGTATGAAATGATTTTTGTTATTATTTTCGTTTTCAATGTTGTCTGAGTTGTATTCCAAAATAAATAATCTCTTATGCATTTTGTAAATAATGCCAACAGATTTGATAATACTCCTTTATATGTGTATATTCTGGCAAACAATTCAAACAAAATCCTATTACCATTATGAAAGCAAAATCAGACTTAATAATAAAATTCATATATGCACATGTTTGTATGTGTAAAAATTTTATAATTCTTGGAATGGTCAACAGAGCTTTTGTAAATTACACTACTTTACAATCTCTTTGAAATTGTTAATATTATTCTAACCATAAGAATATCCTTAGGGTGATTTTGCTCTTGTGAGACACTCAAAGGAAAAATGTGTTTTCATGTTTTATTGCAACAACAAAAAACATGTGCTTTGCACATAAATTCTCTTCATAAAATAAAATATACGGACGACTTTCTTAGTCTTGTTCCAAAGTGAATAATAAAAAAAAATAGTGCGTCTCCTCCTTAAGGTCCTTTTTTCTTTATGTTCATTTTTTTTTATTATATCAATTCAAAAGCATAAATGTATATCATCAATTCAAATCCAAGACACATAACACAAAACAAAAAAAAACCTTTTTAAATGAATATAATACAAAAAAAAACTTGTATAAATATTTCAATTAAAATTGAGGTAGTTTATTTATAAAGACAAACAAACACGACAAAAATAAAAAAAAAAATATATGCAAACACTTATACAACTCACCTAAGTACTTGTTCACGCCTAAAATATTTAGAATTCTCAAGTACCAATATATGCTATCGACGCAATAAAACACTCGTCCAATATCCATTGTATTCGGCCGGAAACGCAATGAAAGTCCAATGAGAAATAATATAATGGCTGCTCCATCACAAGGATTCCACATGTTCCATGCCCAAACGGAAAATTTATGACTGCATTTGGGAATAAAGAGAAAATAAAGAAAAAAAAAAAGGAAAATATTTAAATCGAGGGTACTGGCAAGCTATTTATTATATTTCAACTCTTATAATAAAAAATGTGTGTGTATAAATTGAATGGGTTAAAGGCTTTGATGTTGAAAAATGTCGGTTAGGGGTACTCAACTAAAGAAAATATTTCAGAAAGTTCTTTCAAAAAAGCCGTACAAGCATATACAAACTATATTAAGCTTTCAATTAATTTATTTGAACCAATAAAAAAAAAAAAATTCAAATTTATTTCTTATTTGAATATGCACTATGTACCTATAGATATATTAAAATTAAATTATTTTTGGTTTGAAAAAATTTGAGGTTGAGCCGATATTAATTCTCTTTTAGAAAGCTAACGATATTTTCTTTAAACAACTTTGAATTAAGTAATATAGTTTAAAAGCTGGTAATTCTTAGACCAATTTTTGTGTTAATGTCGTAAAAATTGAGGGTTGACAGTTTTACAAGACATTGTTTGTCATATATCTAGTCAATTGCTTGGATAACCAATATATTCTCCAATGCTGGTATTGCAATTAAATAATTGAAATCGTTCCAATTTCTATACAAGTTGTTTGGATATTTAATCTTTTGAGAACTGCAACTTTTTGACAGATTTAAATCCATATCATTTTGAATCAAATAGCAAAACAAAAATAGTACATTTTACGTTTTTACGAAACAAATAAGTATGACAAAGCTTTTTATTCCAGTAAGACAAATATTTGATTATGTTTGGAAAAAAATTTGCGACTGTTTCTTGAAAAATGTCCAAAATGTCTGGCGGGAGCATGTTGTAAATAAAGATTTTGGAACCTAAATATTAGGTATAGTGATATTTTTTTGTTTTGAATTTTTTATGGTGCACTCATTTGATTATATCTTCGACATTTTCGCGATTTATCGATTTTTTAGAAGTCTAAACTTGCCCTATACTATAGGTGCTATCTTAGTAAAAATATTAGCATTCGAAAAAAAAAAATTGTTCGAAATTAATATTGCAAGTAAAATGTCATTTACATGACTAAACAAACGATTACAGGTCACTGGGGTGTATGTGTAACAATTTTTTTTTCATCTTTTATATTTTTTTTTGTAAACATTCTTTAAAACATGGTTTATAAGATTTCTATCACTGAACAAATATTTTTGTAGGAGGGCTCAAACTGAAGTGAACCAAGTCACAAAAATAAAATCGGAGATATAACGAGTTAAAGTAAAAACATTACCATATTGAATCTTATGGTGTATATTTTTTTCGAACAAATAACAATTTGAATCGAAACACTTTTGGATCAAACTAATGTCAGACCTTAGTAGAGTCAAAACTTGCACAAATTCAGTTATTATCAACAAAATTCAATGAAATTGAAGTAATTTTTATTTTATTTAATTTTTTTTTTCAAAATTGTAATATATATTACTTTTTCTCTTCGGAATTCAATATTTAATGCCAAAATTTTTTTTTTTAATATTTTATAATATTTTATATACGAAAAAGTTTGAAAAAAAAAGTCATTTAAAATCTTTCAATAACGTTTTTTTTTCCAAAATTCTGAGCATTCTTTCAAAAACTCTGGATTTAATTTAGAGGATTTGAATTGTACAGATAGAAATGAGATTCTGGCTTTTTAAAAACGTGTATGTAAATATTGTAGGTGTTGCCGTTGTGTTCAAAATATTTTTTTTCGTGTTTGAAGTCAGTTTGTGAGAAAATTGCATTTATCGCTTTTACTCCCACATATTTTTTTTCCTTAAATTACCTAGAGAATATTTTGGTATCATTTATTTTATGAAATTTAAGCAAGAAAAATGGTTTTCTTAAAAAAAAATTTAATTCCAATTTTAAAAACAATACGGCAACATCGGAATTTTTTAACCTATAAGATCATCAAAATCAGAACTGTTCGGCTGGATTCCCTAATAATTTGCTTTAGTTTAGTTCCACTATTTACGACTATGTCGAATGTACATACTAGCTCTTAAGGTAAAAGTTGTTTAAGATGTTTAAGCTTTTTATACCATTTCTAAAAAAGTTTTAATTTATTTTTATCATTAATTACACTGGTCTGCAAAATTTAACTTTTTTTTCTCCTTCAAATTATTTTTTGATATTATGAAAGATTAGACTTTCCTGAATTTAAATCTGGTTTCAGAAAAATTCTATCAGGTAACATTTTTGTAAAAATGATTTTTGAAAAATGTGGGTAGTTTCTAAAAAATCACCCTTTTAGATTCATTTGAACTTGTATAAAATTAAAACTTTTTGTCGCATTGAGCTCAAATTTTGAGAACTTATTTCGCATAATATGACCTATCGATTGACTTCAAATATGTCCTTTTACATTGATGTTTACTCATATTTTAAAATACTGATTGACAAAAAAAGCAGAAATATCGAAATCCTTCACTTTTTAGTAACATCAACAACAACACCTTAATTGAGGAAAATGTAAAATATCAACGCCCATTATATTAAAAAAGTCAAATATGCAATAAAATACATTAAATAAAATTTTTACGTTTTTTGTAATTTTATATACTATTTTTCTATTTAGAAATATCTTATTTGTAATAAACCATTCGATGAACTGACTAGTAAAGCTTCAGATTTTTTCTACTAGACTTTTACTTTTCTTATAGTTTTTGATGTACTAAGTTAGAATCCGAAGTCAAAAATATTCTATCACTTCAGGATTTTGAGATATTCGCATTAAAGTATCACAAAATCTATTTTTTTTTTTTAGAAAATCTCAAATAACTACTATACCTCAAAAACCAGAGCTGACCGAAATTTTTTGAGTTCGGATTCAAAATCAACACACTAAAGTCCATTAGAAAATTATACTTCTGTTCTAGGGAGAAAGATATAATAATTTTTAAAGATAAGTTTCTTTATGGAAAGATATGCCAAACCTACTTAACTTACTTAAATTAAGATATCTCGGAGAAGAAAAGAGATATTGAGAAGATTGAAACTGAATTGGAAAGAAAAAAATAAGTTCTTTCATTATGCCAAAATATTTCTTCGAAAACAGCAAAAAAATGGGGTTTTGAGATTTTCTAAAGGGAATGTATTAAAAAAACGTGACGTGATAGGTCAATTCTGACTTCGGATACGGAATCAGCATACAAAAATCCTTTAGAAAAGTATAGTTTTATAGTAGGATTTCCTTGCAGACCAGTGTTATTAAATAAATGTAAACAAAATTTCGCGTGAAAACCAAAGTGACATGCGTTTACATACGTATTATTTATGTAAATACATATATGTCACTTTGCTTTTCAACCGACGAAAAGTAGGTATTGAAAGTTTTTTTTTTTAAATAACGACCACACCTTTTAAAATGGTTTTAAATTTTCTTAGAATCTTTGTTTGAAAATTCTTAGACTTGGGACTTAATTTAAGAAATTCAGAAAAATACCATGATTACAAATAGGTATTTATATCTCCCCCCCCCCCCACCAGACATCTTTGAAATTTTAAAATGAATTTAAAAAAATAAAAAAGTTTAAAAACAATTTTCTCCATAAACAATCAAATATTTGTCTAAGATACTGCAATAAGTAAGTTTAGTATTTCCAGATATCAAATTAATAATACCCACACGTTTGGTGTTTGACGTTAACCCTCTTTGACGTGGTTTCAACTCTCGCAGATATCTGAAGATAATAAATTTATTCCAGTAAGCTTTGATCTTTCAATCATCAGACTATTAAACGAATAATTTTACAGGTCACTGGGGTGTATGTGTAACATTTTTCTTTTAATATTCTTCTATAATCTTTTTCTTTTTCTATAAAAATTCGTAAACATTTTTGCTAAAATTTGTATCATTCAACAAAAATTTTTCTTCTCGTCCTTTAAATAATCTTAAAAAATAATGTCTTTTGAAATTCAATGCTTTTAGTTGTTTTTTAATATTTAAAGCGGATGTTAGTTGCTTACACTGATAAGCTTACTAGTAATTAATTTTTTGTGTTTATATAATCAAAATCTTGTCGTTCTTTGATTGGAAGCAGCAAAGAAGTTGACAATTAATACAAATTGAAGGTTTAACTGAATTAATATCATGGTGCGATTGAATCCAATGATTTTGAAACACTATAATAAAATCTAGAAAGTATTCGTATGTAATCATTGTTTTAGCTAACCTTAGCTTAAAATCTTTTTCAAAAACTCTTCCTTTTTCATTTATTTATTTTATTTTTTTTTTAATTCATTCAAAAATATTAATTCTAGAATAAAGTATTTATTTTGATAAATTTGTTCAAAATTAATGGCACAATAAATTGTGGCTCACAGTCTTATTCACTATGCAGCATCATCATTTTAAGAGTTTAAAAAAAAATCAAGCAAACAAATGTGAATCACACTTTAAAATATTTTTCAAAGTTTTTTTTTTTTTGAAAATTGAAAAAAAGGTTTAAACGAAAACTATCTGTTGAAAATTGTGAATTTTATTCTGAAAGTATTTTTTTTTGTTGAAGGAACGCTGCGTTGAACATTTTTCTGCTTCAATCAACACTGTCTAGAGTACTGCAACCGTTATTCTCGTTTCAAAATTTATAAAATTCATATTCTCAGCTTAAAATGTTTCAAGAGTGAAAAACAAGTAAAAGTTTAAGAACCCAAAAACTCACTTTTAGCTACTTCAAATTCAATGCCATGAATGCCATTTCTTTCTGGTTATATTGTTCACATGTAAATACTTGAACAATAATAAAAAAAAAAAATAAATAAACAAAATTACTCACGTTATAGCAACTGGTTCGGATGAAATGATTTCCCTTATCTTCTCAAACCCTAGCGTTGTTATATAAGCTATGGAATAGACTTCCTGCCATCGTGGAGTTGGTCCCATTTTCACAAGAACAGTAAAGGTGAACATCACCAGGAAGAACATATAAGCTATCTGTAATAACATATAGAAAAAAACAAGGATTTTTTGATGAAAGGATTTGTATCCTGCCAAATTATGCCCCATTTAACTCTTCAACTTACTGAATCAGCCCAAAATTTCGTTATCGGAGCCGTATAAAACTCATAGAATTTTTTTCGCAGTCTTAAAGGTTGATGTTGTTTGATTTCATAGTCCGACATGTTGAAGAATTCACGAAACTGCGACGGATCTGAATCAGACAAGGATACCTGTAAAAATTGTTTGTGTGCGCGCCACATAAAAAAATGAATAAGTTAGTAAAATAAATATTTATATAAAAATGTTTGAATATTTTATTTTTTTTCATATGAAGGAGTTAAGTTGACACATCTAGATAAATATGCGGAACTAGCAGAAGAGTAGAAATAAAATATATAAACAAAAAAGAAAAATGTGAAACACTCAACTAAATTGAGGTTATAATAAAAAATTATGTAAATGGAAAGAAATTTAAGTCAAAAAAAAATGTAGCTACCAAAGTAGTTGTAACAAAACACACGATATTAGAGGTAAGTGACGTGAAGTAAACTGGTGAAAAGTTTTGTTCTATTTTTATTCTTTTATCTACCTTTTTTTTTGAATAAAATCAAACGTGTTCAAAAATAGTAATGTAATAAGTAAATACGTGTGCAAAGCAATAAGAATTTTGAAAATAAATGCAAAGGAAAAAAGTGAAAGGATTCAATTTTTTTGGTGAGGAATTTCCTGGAGCTTGAATTTTGCTTAAAGATGAAAAAGTGTAGAAATTCATTTTTTTTGTTTGTTTTTTTTTTTTTTTTTTAGAAATATGACGATGCAATTGTGCAATTTTTGTTCCATAAAGTCCTTGATAGTAAAAACCCTTAAAAACCCTAAAAGCGAAGGATTGAAAAACCAATAAAGATCCCTACGGATGTAATACACTAGCCCAAAAAATTAACGGAACAAAAAAAAAAAATCGTGATTTTCTTAGTGGTTTTCGATAGGCTGTATCTCAGTAAAAAATTATCGTATCATCGCACAAAATAAATAGCATGTACAAGCTCTATTCTTCTAGTTTTATAATTAAATGTTAAAATATTTTCTTTCTAACGGTAAAATAGATAAATCGTTGGAAGTTGGAACTGTTCAAAAACCAAAATTATAATTTTTTTTTTGTTTTTACTTTTCTCTTGAAAAAGTGCAAAAAATTTTTCTGATAAAATGATTATAATTTTTAGAAAGGCTATTTATTTGGCTTTAAGATTCATTTTGTTTCAAACTTCTACGATTTTTTTAGACTGCAATATCAGTCATCACACCAAAATCCATACTTTTAACTTTGACTATCAATATCTCAACAACGGATCACTGTACAGAATATTCAAGGACATATTTAAAAATTAAATTCAATTCTCTACAAAGAAATTAAATTTGCTTTGTTAAACCAAATGTTATCTTATTTTTAAGATTAATTTAGAAAAGCTATCAAAATAGGCATTTTTACGGTTTTTTTTTAGAAAATTTACCGTTATTTTATTTCTTTGGGTAATAAGATTAAACTGAGGCTTTATTTATCCATCGAACAGTTTTTCGGTTGTGAGCGTTTGAACTTTTGAGATGAAATAAAATACCATATTTCTGCAGGTCTAAATGACTTCTTTAAACTTTTTTATAAGCAAAATCAAACTCCTTTGAGTTTATTTGAACATTTTATTGATTAATTTTTTTGGCATGTGTATTTGTATTTTTTTTTTTTAATTTTTGTACCAATTTAATTGGTTTATTTCCAGAATAACTTTTCTAATAATTTCAATCCAACAATATGACCTATATAAATTGAAATCCAATTGACATCGTTTATGTGTCAATTTTAAAATTGATAAATTATCATTTATCATAGAAATAAAAAAATCATAAAATAAAAACAAACAATTAAATTTCACTTATTTTTATTTCCGAATAGCCTACTGTTAAAAACATTATCATAAAACACAATTCCACCTGTCAAATACAAAAATTAAATTAAGCGCCATCATTAACAAATTAATTAAATAAACAATGATTAAAGGACATTATAATAGGGATAATCCGGCGCGGCGACCACTTCTCATTATAATTGACGGCACGTGGTTGTTGTTTTTCAATCTGAATTTGATTAAAATGACACAACTCGCAAATTATTATTATTATTATTAACAACAACACAAACAACAATAAATAAAAAACCTGTAGAATTAATACTTAAATTATTATGATGTTGACTTGTCAGGTTATTTGATTTATATCATGGTCTCGATTGGCTTAGGGGAACAACCAACAGTGGTTGTTTTTGGTTGGTTCAAAGGGATATGGTTTTATGATAATACTTATTATGGTAGAGAAAATCTGTACTCGTGTTAATGAAAGGTTGTTGTTTTATTGGTTTTGTTCTTAGGCGTGATTTCGGGCCATAATTAAAAACTTAAATCAGTGGACATTTTGTTTGATTTTTATTTTCCGTTTTTTCCCTGAACCCAGGGAAATTCTATGAGAACTTGGATCGTATAGTATAAGCCATGTTTTTTTCTACAACTCATTTCTTATTTTAAACGCAAAATAAAAACAGATTACCCAAATAAGTACATAGCTTCCAATATTTTGGTTTGGTTTTACGAATAGCATCAAAAATGTAGGTATACAATTTTTATCAAGTGTAAAAAAATATACCCTCGGTAAGCGGCAATTTCCGTACTTTTCTATATTACCAACCATTTCAAACATAAGTAAGTACGGGAAGGTACATTTTCGTCTTTAAAATACATCTTAAAAATTATAAAAAATAAAAAGTACGTATACGCCACAGTGTATTTTTTGTTTAGTTCATAGATTGATACTATAACATTCCACTTTTATCAGAAAAGGATAGGTTTGGGGTTCAACATGTATTTCCTAGGGCCTAAGTCAAGAACATCCTTCTGACTAAAACAAAAAAAAAAACAATTGTTTATCATATTTGTAGACTTATAGTTTAACGATGTTAGGCCCAAAAAACTTCGTAGTTTCGAAGTCTTTGCTTTCAAATTTGATTAGTTTTGAGAAATTTCAATACAAATTCCTGAAAGCTATTTCTTATTTTGCGAAAAAACTCAAGCCAGCTAAACAATATTAAAAATTCTATTTTTCATTAGCTCTTGACTCTAAAAATTTCTAGAAAAATGTTATGTACTACCTGTTGACATAATAAATAAAAAGGAAATAATGTTTCTTCTTCATACGCTGCTGATAGAAATTACACTTAATTTTGAACCTAAAAGGCCATGAAATTGCTTTTTAAGATTATGCATTTAATTTTGTTTTCGTAATGAAACTTCCTTTTCAGAAACTTTGAAAGCAAACCTTTGGCGAAAAAGCTCAAAGTTAAAAAAAAAAATAGTAAAAATATTTTAGATACATTTTAAATTGAACAAATGAATTTTTTAACGTCTTTTTGTAAAAATTGCTAAAGGTATTAAGAAATGGAAAAATAAATATAAATGATTGGTACAGATATTCTCAGATGAAAACAATAAATAAATTTGGAAGAAACTAAAGAAATTAAAAAAAAAAAATACCAAAAAGTAGCAACCGTCAATAACTTTTGTTCATGTAGCTATTGCATGAAAATTTCAGATATTTAAAGCGTATGCAAGTATGCAACAATTTTATCATTGTATTTTATAAAGAATTTGTGTTTTTTTTATATTTTTTACTAACTATATTGTTTAAATCTGTGAATATACATATGAACCTAATTTCATCAATTTTTATTTTTTCATTTTAACAAAAAGACGTACAAAATTAATTTGTTCAAATTAAAATTTTTCGATTCGACACTACTTCTATAAACATTTAAATAATAAGCAAAAAGAATATTGGCATGAGCACTGAATCAACGCACTGTGTGTCGGCACACGGGTGCGAATTTGGCAGAACAAAAATAAAAAGTGGTCACAAAAAAGTGTCTTTATAAGGGTGAAAATACATTTTTTTGAAATTGTGAGTACAATATTCAAATTCCTCGGAAAATTCTACATCAATTTCATATATGATTCTCTATGAAATAGTAAGACTGAAGAAAGTTCTAGCGACATGAAAAAGTATAAACCAAATTCACAAAAAAGAGGTGTGCCTACAGAGGGTTAACATTGATTTGAAAACAGTTAAACCAAAGTTTTTAGCAGCAAAAATATTGAAACATTTTTATTAAAATTTTTTATATTAAAAACCTAACTTCGACAATATAGACAACTGTTTTAATTGGTACAAATTTTACTTTTTTTTAATAACAATGGCTGTAAGACAATTGCAACCATAAAGAAAACAGTGCAAAAGTAATTTATTCATTAAATATGTTACTTATGGATACATTTCCAAGGTATTGCTGATGGTGTGGTCAAAATGAATTCTACAACTTCAAGACTTTTGTCTTTATTTTCAAAAATAAAATACTTCAAATTTTTGGTAATGATTTAAGAAGGGATTCTACTTTTGTCATTTTTGCGTTCGAGGAAAGTAATATAGTTTTGTATGGATCATTTGCTGAACAGTTTTAAACGCTTTTCTTATGCTTTAAGTAAAGTAAGTTATTCTTTAAAGCTTTGTCTCTTTTTGAACAAAACTCTAAAAAATAAACTTTAAATAAATTTTGGTTATCTATAAAAAAAAAAGTAAAATCGTTGTAATTACGAATGTAGCTCTTAAGCCTTTTCCTCTCAACTCAAAGAAATTTAAAAAGATTCAGCAAAAAAAAAAAATAAATATTTGTTGTTACTTCTTATTACTTTAGTTTTAAATTATTTATTTTTTTAATATTTCACTAAAAAACTGATTTTTTTTCCCAAAATGTTTGGAATCAAAATTGTATTAAGTCTTCATCAAGTTTACCTTTAAGCAATTTGTTTTTCAGAATTTTAAATTAAAATTAAGTGTTTCCTTGTGTTTCAAAAGTATGATTGTGGCTAGGTTCTTAATAAATAGTAAAATAATCAAAATCCTTAATAATGTTTTTTACTTCCCCTTATTACTTAAAAGAAAAACAAACATTTCAATCAAAAAGAATTATTCTTATTGATTTTAATGTAAAATACATTTTTGCACTGAAATTTCTTTAAATCTTTAAACAACATTATTTTACATTTTCTTATTTACACTTTTAGTCACTTGATAAAAACATCTACTCATAGTAAGGTTTTAAAAAGTATTTTTATTACATTTTTATCTAAAAAGTAAAAGTGCAATTATAAACCACCACCTTTGTTGCTTATTTTTACTGTACATTTTATATACAAAAGAATTTACTTATCAAAAAAACATGATTTCACTAAAATTCTAAACTAAATGCTACAAGAGGCGAGAAAAGAAAACCAGCATCTAAAATTAAAGAAAAAAACTTCACAGTAGAAAAAAAGCATTTTTAAACATAAAAAACCACAATAATAAAAAAAAAATATTAAAAATCATAAAACACACAACACCACTTAATTTTTTTTTTTTTTTGTTACACATCAGCTAAAGTAGAACTCATGTTTTTATTTTTTTTTTTGTAGAGAATTTATCTTGCATTACTCTAAGAGAATGTAGAAAAAAATGAAAAAATAACACAAACTAACTTTTGCGGGTTCTTCCGCTCCTGACAGGTCGACCTGTGTGTGTGAGCATTTAATAATGAATATGAAAATTGGAAAAGCGATATTTTTTTTTTAAGTGATAAAAATCCCACTGACACAAATATATATAAAAAAATTTTTTTTTTTTGTTTAATGGTTAAAAGTTATTACATATATATTACAGATGTAATGAGTGTTTTACATGTAAAAATGACAAGTAATTTAATTTTTTTCTGAATTTTGTTTCATTATAAAAATGAGTGTATTATTTTTAATTGTAATTAAAATTTAAAAAATATATATTTATTGTTTACACTACTTTAACTACAAATGAGAAGAAATGGAAAAATAAAACAACATAATTTTTCCCTTTCCCGCAAATAAAAAAGGAAATTAAAAAAAAAAGAAAAAGTTTTTTTTTTTTTGTATTTTTTTTTTTCATCATTTACGGTACTCACTTTTCCATTTTCTTGCACTTTGGTTTCACGAATCGAAAACGTATCTGCCAAAAGAGCCTGAAATTTTTATTTGATTTTTGTTCGTTTAAATCGAAACTTTAAGTTTAAAAAAGGATTTTTTTTTTGTTGTTGATGTTTTGTTTTGTTTGAAAAATGTTTTTTAGACAAATACAAAATTTATTAATGTTTTTTGTATGTTTATTAGACATTTATTAAAAATAAATTACAGAAACCAAAAAAATTGAGACACACAACTTTAAGGGCAGGACAGTACAAAATTTTGAGTTGATTTGTGATTGATTTGCATTTAGCCCTTTAGATACAGTTACGTCTAATATTATGAAGGTATTTATAATCCAAACACATAGTTAACTAAGCGGAAATGAATTGTGTTTGTGTAGAGAATATGAACACTGTTTGTATTGTGTTGTGTTTGTGTTATGAATTTTTAATTGTATGTGCGTTGATTTTTTTTCTTTTGTAAACATGCACACCTCATGGCCTTGAGGGCATTCTTAAGGACAATGATTACACACGACCTCTTATTGCTTTTTTTTGATTATAGGTAGTATACGAGTTTGAAGCATTCATGTGTTTATGTGTGTGAATGAAAATGGCTAAATGTCCCTTCCATTTAAATATTGAAAAAAAAAACTAAACAATACGAGAAAAACTACTACTAATTTTAACTTTAAATGAAAAGTTTCCAATTTTGTTTTTATTTAGTACGTACTTGAGTTTTTTTTTTATTTTTTATTTAAAACCAAAAGAAAAAAAACAATTTCCCCAATCAGGTCTAGATTTGAAAGGCTTTATTGTACATTGTACAGCAAACAACCAAATCCCATTTTCGTTATAAATTGTAATTTAAATCGAAAAAAATCCGTCACCTTTACGTTGTCCTTCTAAATAAAGTTAGTAACTGTGGTAAAATAAAAATAAATGGATTGCACACTTTAAGGACTTCAACAAAAAAAAAAGGATTCTTTATTTTTTCATAGATTACATCCTTATTCCCCCCGCAAACAAAAACAAAGCATGGCTTCCGGATATGGACTGCAAGTGGAAGGGGTTATCAACAATTTCTGTCAGATCGAAAAACCTTCGAAATGAAAATTGTACAAATATCTTGTATAATTAAAATTATAATATTATTAAACTTATGTATCTTTCATCGTGTTTCACATTTCAAACATTTCGATAGTAAAAAAAATACCAAAACAAAATTTTGTGTTTTTTTATCTATGACGAAAATAGTTTTTTTTTAACTTAAATTTTGTGAAAATTTATGTTCTTCTGTTTGAAGTTACATTAAGTTTTTCCAAAGAAAAATACGAATTTCTTATTTTTTATAATAAAATACCCTAATTTTTAATCAAAAAAGTTAGTGGAAAAACTTTTGATATTTGTAAAAAAAAAAAAAAAATAGGTAGGTACTTACTTACTTACTTACTACAAATTCAATACTTTAATACTAGCAATAATTCAGTTTATTATAGTTTTAAAGTTTAAAATGCTTTATATCGACCCTATCACAGGCCCGTAGGTACTAAGGTAGTATTTCTAATTTTGAAAAAAATATCAAATTTCGTGTGGTTCGTACTTGAAATATTTGCTACAAATAAAGCTGCAAATTTCATTACAAATATTTATTCTTCCTATATTTTTACACAAGGCAACTTTTACTATGTAAGAACGTCGATATAATTTTTATTTCAAATAGAAAAACGATAGATTTTTGTTTTAATTTGTTTTTTTTTTTTTTATTAGTACAACATTTTTGTGTCAAAAAATCCTTTGATTTGGATGCGCTTATCCTAACTGCATAAATTAGATATGGAATCGGACTGTGTTTTGGAAGAACATGAATAGCAAAATAAAAAAATAAATAAATAAATTTAAAAAAAACTTCAAAAAAAAAAAATATATTTTTGTATAGAAAAAAAAAAAAAAATTTATTAACAAAACATATAAACTATAAGAAATTTGCCCAAAAGCTCATCGAATCAAGCATTTTTAAAAAGAAAAACATAAAACACAAAATGTTAGTTAAAACCTGTAAGTTCAAATTTTCTAGTTGAGAGGTATATTGAACTGTTATGTTATAGATGTTGAAGATCAAAATCAATAATCGCGGAAAATCAAAAATAATATTTATTTAACTAGCTTTTGTAACAGTTTCAAAAATCTTAAGTACGTACTGTCTTAACTCAGCAGTTTAATTAAAAAAAAAAAGATTTTTTGTTTAAGATTGGTGATTATTTTAAACTTGTTGTATTGTGAGATATATTTATATAAATATAGTGATATTGTGATCAAAAATTGGGGACAATCTCAAAAATATTTTGATTAACTTTCCGACATAAAAAATACTTTACTGAGTATTTGAGCATAGAATATTGATAATAAGTTGAATTTTTAATAATTCAGACCTCGAAATTGGGAGCGTGTCAAAATTCTGACTTCTAAATTCTGAATTACAAATATCTGCTATTTTCAAGAAAATTCTGTTTTTCAAAATTCTGCTTTTTTTCTATTCAGTCTTTCAAAATTCTGCTTTTCAAAATTTTACTTTTCAAAATTCTGCCAGCATTTTTTTTAACAAAAAAATTCTGCTTATTCTGCTTTTTTTCATAGCAAATGCGTTTAGTATACCAAAACCAAAATACACCTCATTAATCTTTTTTTAGGTTGGTATTTTCTTAACTGCTTGCTGTTTAACCATCACAAATAATTTTCAATAATTTTATTTGGCTAATTAAATAATGTTCAATTATTATTTTTCGAAAATATTTGTTACTAACAACTTTTTCTCAATATTTTTAAATTTATTGATTTATTAAAAAAATATATGCATATTACAAAAAATTGACAAAGTACTGTAAGTAAGTAATTTCAAATAGAAAGCAAATTTAGCTAGAAGATAATTTTACAAAATTCTGCCAAAAACTAAAAAAACCCTTTTTTAATTTTTTGGCAGAATTTTGTAAAACAGAATTATGAAAAGCAGAATTTTGAAAAGCAAAATTTTGAAAAGCAGAATTTTGAAAGCAGATTTTTGACCCCATCAGAATTTTGAACCCAACCCCTCGAAATTTTCCACATCCATGATTTTGAACCATAAATATTTTCAATTCAGTTAAGCTTTTTGTACGACCTACACCGTTTAGAAGACATGGCATTTCGAAAGTAACTTCGGCGTTTTAAATATTGTTAATCAAATTGGTTGGGTTAACGAATTTTGTAAACAATTTTTATTAAAAAAAAAAATTATTTTTCTTAAATTTGAATACAGCCGTTACAGCCGTTTTTTAAAAAAATAATTTTTTATACATAAAAAATTTCTAACATTTTTCAAAAAAAAAGTTTGTATGCCATTTTGAAGAAATAATTAATTTACACATAAAAACCAAATTTAAAAATATTTCACCAACCCGTTTTCAAAAAATTGATTTTTCAAAAAATATTGAAATATTTTTTAAAAATCCAAAAATGCACTTTTTGAAAATTTTCTAAAATTTTAATATTACCTTTATCTAAACGCTTTTGCATAAAAAATTTCGTTGAAATCGGGTTAATTTTGTACGAGATATTCAGAAACCAAAAAAACCGTTCTATGACAGGTACCGTTAATAACGGTACAAAAAATATTTTTTTTTATTTCAAAAGTTGGCTCTTATGTGTAATACTATATATATAGTATATATATGGCAGGTACCGTTAGTTTTGGACATAAAAAAAAATTTCAATTTCCCCTCTAGGGAATCACCCAAAACTGCTAACTACCAAGTTTGAAGAAAATCATTTCACTCGTTTAGTCTGTGGCTCGAGGTATATACAGACAGACAGACAGACAGAATTGCCGGACCCACTTTTTTGGAATTCTCCATCATCGTAATGTCATGTAAAATTGTTATCTCGAGTTCGATTTTTTTTTACGAATTCTAAACTTGCCCTATAGTATAGTCCCTATATCGCAAGTAAAAAATATCGACGGTTAAACTTCATAACCTCGTAAGTCGAAAAATTCGAAAAAATATTATTAATGCAAACAATTCAGAAAATTCAAAGCTATCTTTTGGTATATATTCAGTTCAACAATGTTGTTTTGAACATTTTTCAGGAATGACGAAATTCAAAAGCTCGTATTGATATATCCCATACAAAAACAAGAAACACAACATATTGTTTTTTGATTTCTGAAAAACTTGCAAAAACGACTTACGAGGTTATGAACTTTAACCGTCGATATGTTAAATGTTAAAATATGTTATCGGTCGGGCTCAATGATTTCATCATTTGACATATCATGAAAAAAATTTTGATAAAACTTTAAGCTATGTTTAGACTTGAAATATCTAATTCAACAAAATATCTGTTTTTTATTTTATGCAGGATTACTAAAGACAGGATATCCTGAATAAGTTTTTAAACTAGTTTTTAAACTACAGTTTCTCTTTCCCAACCTTTTTTTTTTGTCATAACCAACCGAATAAAATAAAAAAATGTTTCTTCCTTCGATAACGAATACTACTTGGAATATGCATATGACATTTTAATAAAGATCCATATTGAAATTCTGCTTATTTATTCTAATTATATGGACAAAAAGAGGTATTTTGTATTCTGAAAACAAATTATTTAAATTTAGAATAAAACTATCATGTGGAACTTATTTGAAGTGAATGTTAAATTAAAGCTTGTTTTCTTATTCAAAAGCTAAATATTTTTTTTTAGGCAAATAAGGCTATGTTATGTAAATTGTAACAACTATGTTATCCAAAAATAAAAAAGCTAAAATATCTGACTTAAAAAAAATTTTTTGTGTATACGAGAAAAAAAAAATTTTAAAAATTAACAAAACTTATTTAAATGATTGTTGTTTCACAGGAACAATTTTGCACAAAAAATACCTTAAAAACATCCTCTTCACAAAGAATATACTCAATATAGGATTTATTTTTTGTTTTTCGAATTTCATTAAAAAAATAAACAAGGAAATACTTTTAAATACAACACCCTCTCTCTCAATATATAAAAAACAACATAAAATTTGCATTCACTTTACCATAATATATTTTTTTCTGTTTTTTTTTTTTTTTTTTTGATACCCTAAATGCATTAACCACAGTTTTGTTTATTTTATTTTTCACAGAAAAACACATATTTACAACATTTATCCAACTATACAAAAAAATTTCATCCAAAAAAATACTTTGTGAGCTATTTTTGCACAGAAAATTCAATGCAGACTTTTTACAATATATTCGGTTTATTTTTTTTTTATTGGATTGGAAAACACATCACAATATTTAGCATTCACGCTTAATGCATTATATCAACATCAAATTCAAAATAACACAACAAAGTTACAATGTTATACGGCATAGTAATTGAATGAGGTTAAAAGGGTTATAAGTTCAGTTTTTTTTTTTTTTTTTAGTAAAACTACATATCTTAACTATTTTAAAAAATGCTACGTCAACTAAGGGATATACAGAATATACTCAGTTTTTTTTTTCATTTAAAATTATAAATATTATTTTTAATATTTTTTTTTTAAATAATATTTACATTGTCTACTACCTGGGCCGAGTTATTCCCCATCTTATATTTAAGTGAAATTGATCTTTTCGCTTTAGTGAGAGCGTTCTATAGAAAAATTAGTATTTTTTAATTTATTTTTAATTTTTTTTAAATTTAATAACTTTTATTTTTTTAGTGTTTATATGGGAATTTTTTTTGTTAAATAATTTTAAATGTTTGTTAAAAGAAAAATTAATTTTTTTTTTGGTTTACCATCGATGTACATAATTTATAAATAAAAAAAAATGAGAATATGGAAATTAAATAAAATACATACCTCAGCATCAGGATGAGATCTATCAGAGTCGTCATAATCAAGATTTTGATTTTCTAAATGCTCCTCTTCAGTCTGAGGCATCTGTTGCAATTCTTCTTTGGATTTAAAGTCCAGGCGTTTAATATAAACAGGCACTAGTAAACCAAGTATCACCTAAGGAACAAAATTAAAGTTTTGTAACAAAGCAAAACATGTTTTGAAAATTATGTTTTATAAATTCAGTGTAATATAGCTATTCTTCAAGTTTAATTTTTTTATTTTTATTCTAAAATTTAGTTTTATTAATAAATACAATTTAAATGAATCTTTTAAATTTAACCCTCTGTCGGTACACGGGTGCGAATTTGGCAGGACAAAAATAAAAAGTGGTCAGAAAAATGTGTCTTTATAAGGGTGAACAAACTTTTTTTTTGGAATTGTCAATACATTATTCGAAATCCTCGGAAAATTCTACATGAAATTCATATATGATTCTCTATAAAATAGTGAGACCGAAAAAAGTTCTAGCGACATGAAAAAGTATAAACCAAATCCGCAAAAAAGAGGTATGTCTACAGAGGGTTAAGAAATAATATCGTGATTTGATATTATTTAGGTTTTGAAGACTACAAATCAGTACATTTAAAAAAATAAATACCAAGATTTGTTTTAAATTTTATAAAATTTGAATAAAATTGGAAGATTCAAACACTATGTTTCATAATATTAAATTTAAAAAAACGATATAAAATTAAAAAAAAAAAAATGGAATGAAAATATTTATCATTTATCTTAAAGATCGAAATCTGAGCAAAATACTACGAAATTCGTGTTGAAATTATTTAAATAATTAAAATTGATAATTCTGACCTCAAGCCCACTCAGAATTATTAATTTTAATTCAAAAATGGTCACAAATATATAAGGGTGCTTCTTAAAAATCAATTTTCGAAATTTTAATGGGACACAATTTCTTTTCGTTCTTTATGCCTTAAATATAAATTGGGTAAAATTTGGTCCAGTTTAAACACGTTTTAGGGGTCGCTACCACAATTCAAAGTTTTGAAAAAAAAAACAACAAATTTTGTTTTTTTTTCTCAGAAAGTTTTAAAGGAGATATCACATTTTTCTATGGAGCTTGGGCCCAGTGTGTTCACTAACGAAATTGGTATCAAATGAAAGGTGACGGTAAGCAATTACGTGGGTAAAATATTTTCAAATTCGTTAGTGGGGTTTTGGAGATATTTGAGTTTGAAGTTTCGGATTTCACAATCAAGATTTCAGGTAATTTTTCGAACAATTAATCGTAGAATGCGTAATAATGGGTGTACAGAAATAATATTGGTATAAAATAAAAGGTATTTCTCTTGTCTATAAATCTGTATCAAAAGTTTTTTTCTTTGTTAAAAAAAATAATACATATTAGGTATTTACTTCTCAAAAGGTGATTTTTTTAAGCGAGGCATTTGGCACATCGAAATATCAAAATATTCAGTGGTGACATGCACTTTTTTTTTGTAATTTTTCGATGGCTTAATGTGTTACCTTTAATTCTATATATAAAATAGTTCTATTAAACATACAAAAACCTTATAATAAGCAAAATACACAAAAACGCGCTGAAATATGCCTATTAAATAATAAGAATAGAAACTATAGTTCAGTCAATGGGGAAAAATCTGGAAAAAGCTATGACTTGAGCTAAGTTTGAATGCAGTATTGAAGAGGGGTTTATCCCAAGTACAAATCTCAGATTGCGTATTGTTTGGTCTTGTGGGGCGACCGCCATTTTGAAAAACGCATTTGTCTCAATATCTCGAGAACGACTGGTCGGACAGAAAACTGGAGAGGACCTTTTAGATTGGAAATTAGTTAATCTTTCTTTTTCTAGTACATCATTTTTCTCTAGGAGTTATAATTTCAGAGTTACACTACCGAAAATTGTGTGTTTTTTTGATATTTTAAATATTTTAAACAACCCTTAGAGTTAAGTGCGGAATTACTGAGAATGAGATACTTTGCGGTTCTGTTACTCTGAAAATATAACTTCTAGAGAAAAATGATGTACTAGAAAAAGAAAGATTAACTAATTTCCAATCTAAAAAGTCCTTTCTACGCATTCTACGATTAATTGATCGCAAAAATAGCTGAAATCTTGATTTTGAAATCCGAAACTTCAAACTCAAATATCTCCAAAACCCCACTAACGAATTTGAAAATATTTTACAAACGTAATGTGCTTACCGTCACCTTTCATTTGATACCCATTTCGTAAGTGAACACACTGGGCCCAAAAATGTGCCATCTCCTTTGTAATCAGAATTAAATACTTAAACTTTTTCATTTAGTTATATGTATTAAATCTTTAGCTGTTTTGAAAGAAATTTTGATAAAAATACAGCGGAATAAAAATGATGTTCAATTTTGAATATTTTTGAGTTTCTTTCTTGATTGAAAAATTCAATGTTTTTATCTGATTGTTTATGAGCTTAATATCTTTATTCGTCAGACAGTTAACTGACTGTTTATTAGAAGATTGAAAAATCGGGTCTTAAGCCTACTTTGTACTGTTTTCCATACTATAAATCATTTAAAAAAAATTTTATTGAAATTGATAATTTTTTTTTTTTTTACTTAAATCTTTAGTGAATGGTAGCGACCGCTAAATTTTAATAATAAAAACGGAAAAAAAAAATACCATATACTGTGCTTATTTGGTAGAACATAATGCAGGGGTGTCCCATTTTTTGATTTTGAAAAATTATTTTGTATCAAAAAAGTACATTTGGAAATTTTTTTTGCACAAACAATACAAAAACAAAAATTACGACATCATTAAATGAAAAGACAACAACGTTCGAATATCTAAACAAGGAAGTCATCAAAATCAGATAGAAGATCTTTTCAAACGATTGTACAGAACTAAACATATTCCGTTTAAGTTTAACTTACTAAAAAGAACAAGTATTGGTTTCGTTTAAAAAAATAATTAAATTATTCGAGTGGGTCGCAAAATAAATTAATAGTAAAAGTAGCTGTATGTATTGTTACAGTTTTAATGAGAAAAAAAAAACAGTTTTTTTTTTTTTTATATTTCTGGAAGAAAAATATATACAAAAGTAGTAGAGAATTGAAAAATTTTCAACTTTTATTTTCATATTTTTTCTATCCAAAACCTCAGAAATATAAAGAAATAATATATCAAAGCCAATAATTTCTTGTTTTAAAACAGCAATTGGATCTTAATGAAACTTTTGTTTGAATTTGTTTTAACCAAAAAGTGATTTTTCGATCCAATAAATGGGTTTTTCTTGTTGTTTACATTTTGGACTAAATTTCTGTACACTTGCAGCTTTGTTTATTCAAACCATCTTAAAGTAAAGTTTCAACAAAAAAAAAAATTCTGAATTTTAATATTCAAAAGTTTTTTCATGAACTCTTTTGATTAAATTTTTTTTATTTTCTTAGAAAATAAAATCGTAAACAATTTTATACTAGGAACATAATCCCACTTTTATTTTAAGTTAAAAATAAAAAAAAAAACTTTATTTCTTTTTTGTAGTTTGCAGGAACACTTACTCTACAAAACAAAACAAAAACGACAAGATTTTGTCATTTAAACATGACCAAATTTCGAAATAGAATCCGAAAACCTAGATTTGCTAGTTTTTTTTCAATAGTCTTTTCGGGCTTTGTGCCTAGCATATACTTAAATTCTTCTTGTTATTAGTATAGAGCAGTCAAATTGTTTTCAGACTCATTTAAAAGTGGAAAGTTCTGGTTTAAATATTTTTGATGGTTTTTAATATGTTTTTGGGGAGCTGAACACTACCTTGAAGTTGTATTACAAAAAAGAAAATTACGAATATTTCATGTCTTATTAGGTAATATTTTTCTACAGCTTATTTTTAACCAAAACTGCCTTGAAGAAATTACTTGGAAACTATACCAATTGTATAGTTTGTTTTTGTATGACAACAAAATTACTGATTTGTATGGAATTTTGAACCATCATTTTAATTAAAGCCACCATTTTAAAAGACTTGAACTATTCGTAATTTTCATTTATTATGTAAAAAAGAAAAATAAATAATTTTTTTGACTTTTCTGTAAGTTTTCATTGTTGTCGTGTTGAACAAAATCAAATTTTTGTTCAGCACCCAAAAAAAACTTAAACAAAAGTTTTAATGCTGCCTTAATTTTAACAAAAAAAATTACAAACCAAAAAAAAGTCTTTTTTTTTTGAAAAATATTTTTTTTGTTCCCAAACGGGTAAGAGATTTGTATAATATACTTTCTATATCCTTAAGCATATAGTTCCCTGAAAGGAACATAACTCTACAATACTAAATGAACTTATAATAATAATAATCGTTTTTGTATTTTTTTCTATATGCAAATTAGAATTAGGATCAAAAAAACATAACATTTTTTTTTTTCAGTTTTAGATATCTTGCAGTTATTTTGCATTGTTTTTTTATTTTTTGGTTCTCTAGACACTAGCTACATTCAATAAAATTTTAAAAAAGCTTCCTGATATTGAAATATCTCTAACAAGAATTTTCTTCAAATGAAAATCATAATAAAATTTGCGTCTAATGAATTTCAAGTAAAGAAAACTCTAAAGAGAAATTTCATTGCAATAAATATTCCCCCAAAAACTAAAAAAAAAACTAAAGCAAACAAAAATCACAAATGAAGAAATAAATTAAAAAAAAAAAAAACTTACCTTTAAGTTAGTATTTTTTCTTGTCCTCAATCCACCCATCCATAAATCAGCTAAAATAACTTGACTACAAGGATGCGCCAAAAGAGCTCGATGATTAGCAGCCACAGCTAATCCCAAACAACTTTGATTTGACCATGAATGCAATTCGCATGTGAGTAATCGTTGAGCTTTTTCAGCATCTTGGCGATAGCTAAAGTCTAGTAACTTAATACCTATTTTTTTTTTTTTGGATTCCACCACAAACCAAAATAAAAAAACACCATAAAAACAAACCCACAAAAAAATTGAAATTGGAAGAAAAGAAACAAAATAATCAAATAAATAAATAAAAAATCAATCAAAAAAGAAATTCAAACATAAAAACATCCTCATTCTGAAAAAAACAAAAGACTAACCCTTGCTTTCGAATTCCTTGGCATATGCCCGCAATTCGTCATAGATTTCCGTATCCAAATCGTCCTCGGCAGCCTCGTGAGCCATAGCCTTGTACAGCTTACATGCCACTAGCGATTTGGCCAAGGCCTCTTCGCCATGTGTCCACATTAGCATTGACATTTGTTGACGTTTTGTAAGGACAGCCCAGATCTATGTGTAAATGTGTTTGTGCAGGACACAAAATTCAAAATGAAATTTATATAAAAAAAGGATATTAAGGATGTAATTAAAAAAAAAAAAGAAAAAGCTTATCGTTTTGCTAGAATCAAATTAATTTGTAGAGATTTTCTCATTCATTCGGAAAAAAAATTGTAGACTTACCAACAGTTCATTGAAAGGAAATTCAAACAGCGCCATTTCCGATGTAAAAGGAAGCAGTCCCGTGACCAGGCTTAGAGAATTGGCACCCGCATATCGTTGGTATGTTGTGCATGACTTCCTATGAGCATTAGCATAGCTATTCATGACTTTGGCATAAATTGGGCGAAATTTTCGGCGCGTATAATAGGATCTATTACAAAAAAAAAAAAAGAAATAGAATTTAAAAATATAATGATTTATAAAAGCGGAATAAATTCAACTACAACAGAATTCCCAGGTGGAAGATCGCGCATAATTTGCATAAAATAAGGATAAAATTTCATCGGTTTCTTTGGTAAATCATATTTTGTTACACTTGTATAAATCATGTTTACCGACGTTGGAAATGATTAAGAAAATGTTTAAGAAAAAGCTAATTTATTGGAATGAGTATTTAAAAACTTCTTCTCGGGAATAAATTAAACTTAAAGAAGAAAGGCATATTTAAAAGGAAATATTGCCACAAGCTATTTTTAGTCCTTATGAAATTTATTTGAAAAGTTTTCCGATTAAATTTAAATTTCATAATTAAAGGAAATAAAAACAACCTTCTGAGAAAAAATAAGGATAAATTCCTATAGCAAAGGGCAGAGTTATTTATGAATTTTGTAAATAAAATTAACTATTTAACATCTCTTTCTCTTGCAACAAAGGTACTCAAGTTTTTACAATTCACAAGTTGACATTACAATGCAAAATTTGTGTTAGTGTCCTTTTTGATACAGATAACCTTTTCTAAGAACAACTATTCAGAGATGTTTTTTTAATTTTTTGGACTTAAATTAAGGATACATGTCATATATCCATTTTAGGAAGACTTAAATACAGATTCAGTTCTTTTCTTAGAAAATAAATGCATACAGGGATACCTAACTACTATCTAGCTTTACTATAAAATTTGTTTCTACTGGAATGATTTGGAATATCATGCAATAGGAGCAAATTGGTTGTGTGTACCAGGAATCAAATAATTCGTATTGAATGAAAGTGTTTTATGCAGAATTGTGTTGGTAGAAAGAAGATTTGGATTTTGGATTATCTACTCTTGCATGCGTTTAATGAGTTAGTGTTATGTTCATTCGTACTAAGAGTCATGATATGTATTGGAAATCGATAATAATTGTACAAATTGCTATTGAACACGTCTTAGATTATATTATTAGGGAAGATAAAGTCCTGTCGACAGCAAAAGGTAGAAATTTCTCGAAGAAGATAACAAACAAATGGAAATCCTTGAGGAGTACGGATTTCTGCATGGTTTTTTTTTGTTAAGATGGATCCACTTAATTTCATACGAAAACTCATAGATTGAAAAACATAGATTTTCATCTTTGCAAAAAAAAAGTAAAATGCACGACTGGGTCGCACGAACTTGCTCTTAGAGTTAAAGTTGCTTAAATTTTTAAGACTTTGTATAGAAATTTGGAAAAAAAGATAAAATTCGTTTTTTAAAAAAATAAAATAAAATCTAAAATTAAATTGCCCTCCAAAACAAGTATGCAGTTTTGATTGATACATTAACATGCATTTTTAGAAAAAAAAATTTCAAAATCGTTAGAGCCGTTTTTAAAAAAACTAATTTTTTATAAATAATTTTTTGGAAAAAAAGTTTTAAAATAAAATTGGTATGCCATTTTGTAGAAATCACTAATCAACATCAAAAAACAAAATTTCAAAAAAATTCAATGTCCCGTTTTCGAAAATTTGATTTTTCAAACAAAAATTTTCAAATTTTTTTTTTAAATCCAAAAATTATTTTTTTGGAAATTTTATTTTTGGTTTATATTTTAATTATATAAATGCTTTTTCACAAAAAGTTTCGTTGAAATCGAATAAGCAGTTTCGGAGATAATCGGATTTGAAAAAAACCGTTCTATGGCAGGTACCGTTAATAATGATTTTCAAAAAAAAATTTTTTTCATTGAAATATAGACCTTTGCTTAAAACTAACACATGAATTTTTTAAACAAAATCGTTGGAGCCGTTTTCGAGATATTTCAATTTTACCTAAATCGGTATATGACAAGTACCGTTATTTTTGGTCCAAAAAAATTAATTCCAAAAACCCCTCTGGATAGTCGCCAAATAACGCTACATACCAAGTTTGACATTAATCGGTCCATTAGTTTAGGCTGTAGCTCCTTATACAGACAGACAGACAGACAGACAGACTTACTTCCGGGACCCACTTTTTTGGTATTGTCTACCATCGTAATGTCATGGAAAAATGTTATCTCATCTTTTTTTTTGTACGAATGCATAACTAGATATATAGTACCTATATCGCAGGTAAAAACAGGCAGAATTCCGCTTATTTTAAGGTGGTTTTTGTTTATGAGTAAGAATGAAAAATATTATTTTTTGAAAAGATTGTTCAAAATTTAATCCAAGACGACGAACTATAGTAGTGCGTATAATGTTTTGAAAAATGAAAAGAAAAGTAAAATACACTGTTGTTCGGGAATTTGATCAAACTTTCTTAGTTTAAAATTATTTCTAACTGAAAAGATCTTTTCTGGTATTAAATCAAACGGGTTGGGGTCAAAATTCTGCCGGGGTCAAAATTCTTTTTTCAAAATTTTGCTTTCAAAATTCTGCTTTCAAAATTCTGCTTTTCAAAATTCTGTTTTTCAAAATTCTGTTTTCCAAAATTCTACTTTTCATAATTCTGTTTTTCAAAATTCTGAAAAAAATTTAAATTAAGTATGCGTAAAAAGCGCGCGCTTTTTAACATTTTCCAAACCCTTTTTTAATTTAACAATAAGTTATAGAATTTATTTGAAAGAAAGTCAGTCTATGCATTTTAAAAAATATTTGCGACACTTAAACAAAAAAATTTAGAAAAGTACCAATGTTAAATTACATTAATGAGGTGTATTTTTCTTTAGTCAGCGCATATGCTCTAAAAAAAAATACAGAATTGGCAGAATTTTTTGTTTAAGTATAATACTGGCAGAATTTTGAAAAGCAGACTTTTAAATAGCAGAATTTTGAAAAGCAGAATAGAAAAAATGCAGAATTTTGAAAAACAGAATTTTCGTTAAAAAAGCAGAATTTTGAAGCCAGAATTTTGACCCGATCCCAAATCAAACACCTAAAGAGAGGGACAGAAAGTTTCACTGTTGAAAGAAGTTTTGATATTTTCCATGTTTTTAAGTCAGTTATGTGATTGTTTAATATCATGGTTCGATGATAAGGTGTCTAAAAGTGTGAAAAAATTTCTTTTGAAGTAAACAATTCTCCTAATTCTGCTTTTTTTTCATAGCATAATGCGTTTTCTAAACAAAAAAACACCTCATTGATGTAATTTAAATTTGGTATGTATACCTTCCTAACTGCCTAGAAGTCTGAATTTCTTACAATCTACATCTATATACCGCTGAAAACTAATTAGAAACGAAGTTGTGTAATAAAAAATATTCCTTTTTGAATATAAATTTTTATGTGATTAATTAAAATAATTTCAATTATTTTTTTTTTCTGAAACATTTATCATTCAATATTTTTCTCAATATTATTTTTAAATTTATTGATTTATCAAAAAAAATAATATTACAAAAATTGACATAGTACTCGTAAGTAAGTAATCTCAAATTAGCAGCAAATTTTGCGAGATGATGATTTTACAAAAATCTGCAAAAAATTAAAAAAGGGTTTGAACAATGTTAAAAAGCGCTCGCTTTTTTATTTTTTGCAGAATTTTGTAAAACAGAATTATGAAAAGCAGAATTTTGAAAAACAGAATTTTGAAAAGCAGAATTTTGAAAAGCAGAATTTTGAAAGCAGAATTTTGACAAAAGAATTTTGACCCCGGCAGAATTTTTACCCCAATCCAAACTTTTTTCTAGGGTTTGGATGCTTCATAAGGCGCATACAGGTTGCCAAAGCTCATAGTTTAGATTTGAAATAAATTTTTAAATTAAGAAAAAAAAAAAAAAATTGGTACACATAGTACCTACTTAGAAAATAAAATAGGCCGTAAAATAAAAATATCTTATCCTCATGAATATTAGAAAATGTTTTGATTTGAAAAAAAAAATAGAGAATCAAAAAGTTGAACTAAAGATCTTTCCTCAAGCTCATTTCTTTCGCATACGACACAAATTCAATCTATTGATGTTAACTTTTTTTCAAAATCCTTACTAGCTACTGGTACCTGCCAAATAACGGTTTTTTTCAGAATTTCTTCCCAACGACTTTTAAATTTCATAATTATAATAATATTGCTGCTTTAGCTGTACAATGAAAAATAATATTTTGAAAAAAAAAACGATTTTGGATTAAAAATTTTTTTTTTGAAAAATCAATTTTTCGAAAAAGGGACATTAAATTTTTTGAAATTTTGATTTTAATTAGGTATGATTAATATACTTGCTAAGAATAGCTACCCACTTGACTTGAATATTTTTTTGGTTAATTTTAAAAAATTATTTTTTTTTTTAATAATTTTTTTTTTTTATAAATGCATCTTTAAAAAATAAATTAAATTTTCGGAGCTCAATTTTATTTAAAATGTTATTTTTTTTTATTTAGATTTGTTTTTTTTTTTATCTTTTTTACATTTGCCAAATTTTTCTTAAAAATTTTAAGAGCTAGTTCGTGCGATCTGCTTATTCAAAAATAGGCAAGTTTTTGTGAAAAAACATCATCATTCTTTTTATATAAACCTGCTTTGAAGTTCAATTAGGTGATTCTAGAGTTAGTTCAGATGTGTATTTTGGTGGTCCTTTTTTTTTTTTTGTTAACGAGGACTAGGCGTATGTACTTACGTTATAAAAAAAAAAAAAAAAAAAACATCCAAAAGTCTACCTCATGGCTAGAAAAGGCTGTGGCAATCCCAACCTGTGGCCTTCAATGTCCTTAAGGGATATTGTTGTACCAAATTTCCGCCTTCTTACTTACTTACTTCTATTAATTTTTTTTTTACTTTGCCATGTTTTGTATAATATGTTTGCTAGGAACTCCCTTGTATCTGCATCGTTTTCAGTAAGTAGTCCTTATAATTTATGTTTAAAAGTGAGATATTCTACATTTAATACATTTGTGAATAAATTCGGAAAAGCCCTTAATCTTGAATATTTTTATGTCTGAATCATTATTAACTAACAGAAGAACAGTTTAGATAGACTTTAAAAAATGTGTACTCTCCAAGAATAAGCTGCATTGACACAAATCAATTTTTAAGACTTAAAGCTTCAATACTACATACTCGTACGAGTACCACTCTATCCAATAATCTTTTTCGATAAAATCCTTACCTAATTTTTTGTTTCAATAACTCATGGCACCAAAGCCCACAAATGTCAATAATATAAGTAAAAATAAGCCATGTAAGTAGGTACTTTCTTTATATTTACTCGTTCATAAACAAGAATCCATATTCAAGGATACTTTTGTTTTTATCTTGAAATATTAGTATAGTCCATAAGCAACAGGAATTTATTCGGCCTTTTATAAGCTTCTTCAATGCCATTTACTCAATCCCATAAACCAATACCAAATAAGTCCTTATCGTGATGTTATATTTGATGATTTCCTTATTTTTTTATCGGAATATCACACAAAATGACACAAAAAAAAAAAAACACCAACAAAAAAACTCAAGTCAAATCACTTATGCGGGTAAATATTATTTTTTGATGGATATCTGGGGTTTTGTTGTAATATTTGTCATAGAAAATTCTACTATAAACAAAGCCACAAAAAAAAAAAAAACAACTGCTTAATCGTTGAAGCAAGCTCTGTGTAAAGTATTCATTACACTCTCTCTATTTATTGTGTCATTAACACAAGCTAAAAAATAAGCCCATAAAAGTGCTTTGGGAGCTATAGCGAGTGTAGGCATATATGTAGCAAGGACCAGGAACAATGGCTATAGAATTGGTGATAAAGTGATTCAATTCTTGAAAATTGCTTAAGGCTTAATATTTTTTTTATTTTTAAGGGCAGTTAAAACGTTTATATAGCGGTAAATGTTTTTCGGTTTTTTATTTTGGTTTTTGAATTGTAAAAGTTCTCATTCCAAGGAAGTATATTTGGTTCCTTTTTTTGATGACTGAAAGGAGAACTACTCTGAGGAGTGGAAAACGAATTTGTTTAGAAAGGATTTAAAATAAATGAGTCAAAAGATTTTTCAACTTTTTAAAGGTAAATTGAAATTTAGAGCTGGGAAATTTGTCAATGAATCCATGATGATGATGATGATGAGGAGGTATTTTTTTGTTTATTTGTACTGTGTGTGTCAACTTATATGGAATAAAAGCATTAAAGAGGAATTTAGTAGAGCAAACTGTGTTGTATATAGAAGCTTTTCTTTGTCTATACAAATTGGTAAACATTTTCTATGTACCTAAAGACTTTATCCCTTTAGTAGTGTATATCAACACAACACACGTATTTATTTAATAAAAGAAAAATGTAGGTACGAGGCAACAAAACATTCAAAGGAAATCATGGTAATGGTAATACCCTTGACGACTCTTAGCAAATAAAGCTTTGACAGGATTGAAAAGGGCTCTTAAAAATGAGGTAATTGATGGCTATATGGTTAGTACAGAGTGAAGTAAGTTCTTTATATATATTAGCACTTGGATGTAAGCTTCAATATAGATTTGTACGGTAGCTAGTTAAAACTTGTGCGCAAAAAAAAAAAAAAAGAGGCTGAAGAAATATGTATACACAGGAATAAGTCAGAATTTTAAAAAGAGTACGACAAAATCTAATTGATGATAAAGAAGGGGTCACTTAATCGATCAAAAGAGAGATTATTTAAAAGCCTCTTTCATCAAATTTTTAGGCACATTTCTTTAGAGACTTGCTTTGAAGTCTTGAAAATTTTGAATTCATGAATGGCATAGAGGAGAGTTCTGCCCATAATCTCGTAAAGGCCCTAACTACACTTTTCTTTGTTCTGAGTTATAGAGGGAAACAGTAAATGTAATATCGCAAATTTCATATAAAAATGAAAAAAATCAAAAGTTAATTTTGAATTTGTTGACGAATTTGAAGACCTAGGCTAAGTAAATGAGGATAAATCAGAGACAATGCCCTAACTCCAAATATGCAATAAAATCAAAATCGAAAATTTTGTAGTTAGGGCCTTTACGAAATTATGGGCAGAGTTCAGCTCCCCAAAGTCCATTATTGGGCTTCTTTGAAACACAAAAAAATGTTCACATGAAAATTCTATTAATGCTATAAATGTGTTAAACAGCAAAATTTAATCTCAAAGAGATAATTTTAAATTAAAAAATACATAATTTAAAGAGGTAAAAATAAGTAAAATACATGGCTGAATTTCAACTATTTGCTAGTATAGTTCAAAGCATCTAAATTTATGCTAAACGATAAAATTTTAAGGTTTTGATTTGATAGGTAAGAAGAAAATTAAAAAAAATAAAATTATTAACAAAATACTTTTCTTACGATACCTAATTTTTATTTTATTTTTTTTTTTTTTGTTAAAAATTTGAATACAGATTTTTCTTTAAAATGATAAAAAATATGAATAACTGTCTTAAAACTATGAATAAAACCGGAACTTAATTTAATAAAATGAAGGTACTTGAATAACAAAAATAAAAAGAATCTAGAAAAAAAAACTTTTTATTTTGTTTGGAGGAGGCTGGAAATCGAACCCAGACCTCTGGCACTATAGTCCAATGCACTAACAATATCGCGCAACAAAAATAACCGATTTAAAAAAAAATATTTTTTTATGTTTTAAGATAATATAATATATATAAAATTTATTAGTTAACGGTTCTGGAGACCCAATTTGATTTTATTAAAAATAAAAAAAAAATTAAGACCTGGGCCCTATTTCATAAAACTACAAGACTAATAATTATTTGTGAATTTACTTATATAGCTTGTAAATTATCAGCAAATTTCTGTTTCATAAAGAATTCGAATAGACTAATAATAATTACAAGTTTCGTAGACTTGTAACTACAAGCAAATTTACAAATGAGGCGAATGTTTCTGTTTCATAAAAGTATTTGCGCAAAAATTTATTAGTGATAGACTTGTAACTACAAGCGAATTTCTTACAAGAGTAGAAAGACTAATAAAGAAAAATATGGAGTCTAATTTGCTCTTTGAATGTGCTTTATGGATAAGGTTATAAAGTTAAATGATCAAGCTTTAAAATCAAGAATCCTCACAAATTTTTTGGTGTTAGTAATAGAAAAAAATGTACTAGTTATGTGGACATTTAATGAAGGACATTAGTTAGTAAAAGTGAAATAACAATGCAGTCTTTTTAATTTGAATGATGCAAAAAAGTGGTTGGCACTATAAAATCAATCTTCCTTGTCAAGTGACAAATAGTCTTGGCTTACAAATCTGTATGTATTCATCTACCTGCAATTACCACTCAAAATAGGAGCTTTCCCGTGTAGCTGTTAGCGTTTTAAAGGATATAGATAAGTGAAACAAGTTGAACTTAACTTTTATGTTTAACTTATATGTTTTGCCAAAATTAGACAACAAAAAAATGGAATCTCAATTACTTAAAAATAATGAGTTTTTATTGCATTTGAATTTCCATATAACCTAACTATAGAGACTACAAAACTTGGACATCTGAAACATACAATTTAAAGATTTTTCAATAAATTCCAATACCTAATTTTAAAAATGCAATAAAATAACGAATAATTTCCACTAAATTTCGATAGTTTCATTAGTTTTTGAAAAATGCGTTTAAATTTTTCGTAACCTACTGCATTAGATTTGGAGCGCATGGGTTTGAAGACTATCTATGAGCTTTTGATGCTAAAGAATTTTTGGTAAAGAATTTTTTAAACAAAAAGTGCAAAGAGTTTCCGAGGGACTTCCACCCCTTAACGCGGAAAAATAATGAAGATTTTTGGTTATTTTTTTTTTTAGAGATTAATTTACTTATAGATTAATATTTAGTTAATTTATGAGTTAAAGCTTTTTTGACGAAAGTTGCAATAGATGATGTGTTTTGCCAAGTTATTTAGTGCATCAATGTTTTAGTTCAAAGGAATTTAACAACATTTTGCCATTCAAAAATCGAAAAAAACAACACTTATTCATCTTTAAAGCTCAATTTCATTTGTTTGTATCTTTTTTTCTCAAGAAACATAGACTTTTCTATAGCCTATTATTCAAACTAAATGTTAAGACCATAATCTACCAAAAACCAATCTTTAAAAATCAAGCTTTTAGCTTTTAAAGCCAATAATGTTTATTATATTTCACAAATATTCATCATAATATTTCATCTCTCGCTGCTGCTACTAGTAGAGTAACTAAAGCAAATTTTTAGGGAACCCTGCCGAACAGCTCTGATTTTGACGATTTTTTTTTTCAAACGTAGGTAATTAAAAATACTTTAAGGTCTATAGATTAAAAATTGCCGGTGTTGCCGTATTGTTTTTAAAAATTAAAATTAAATTTTTTTTAACAAAACCATTTTTTTTGCTTAAATTTCATAAAACAAATGATAGCAAAAGATTCTCTAGGAATTTAAGGAAAATATATATAAGGCAGTAAGGGACAATCTTCCATCGTTTAAGCGATAAATGCAATTTTCTAACATTCTGACCTCAAACACAAAAAAAATATTTTGAAAACAACGGCAACACCTACAATATTTTAAAATACATTTTTAAAAAGCCAGAAGCTCATTCTTATCTCTTAAATTTAAATCCACTAAATTTAATCAAGACTTTTTGAAAAAATGGTCCTCAAACTCAGAATAAAAAAAAAAAAATGTTATTAGAAAAATTTAAAATGACTTTTTTCAAACTTTTTCTAATAAAATATGAATTTATTTAAAAAAAATTTTTGGCCATAAATATTATCAGTTGAATTTCGAAGCAAAAAAGGTAAAATATATCACACTTTTGAAAAAAAAATGAAAAATTACTTCAATTTCAATGGTTTTTTTTATTAAAACTGAATTTTTGCATTGAAATAATTAATTTTCTCAAAGACTGTGGTAAATAGGAACTTTAAATTTTTGCTATTTAACTTTCAACAGTAAGGGTTATTAAATGAATAAAAAATAATTTTATGTTCAGATGTTGAACTTTAAAAAAAAAATAAGTTACATTTTTTTTTTCAAAACTTTTATTAAAAAAAGTTCTTCGAAAATGAAATACTTTTTACTTTTTTTCATAAACCGTAATACATATTCACATTTCCTTTTATAATTTGAAATCATAATAAATGCGGCCAGAAAAATTTGAAAAATAAAGGCATTTTATATAACTGCCAAGTTTGAAAAACGACATGTTAAAATTTTTTCAATAATTTTTTTTTTCAAAAATCTGAGTTCAATTACCATTCTTTCAAAAGCCGTTCATTCAATTAACTTAATTTTAATTTTACATATATGACTAAGCTTCTAGCTTTTAAAAAATGTATATTTGAATATTGTAGGTGTTGCCGTTGTGTTCAAATATTTTTTTTTGTGTTTGAAGTCAATTAATAAGAAAATTGCATCTATCGCTTGAACTATGGAAGATTGTCCCTCACTCCCATATATTTTTTTTCCTTGAATTTCCTAGACAATCTTTTGGCATCAATTAATTTATGAAATTTAAGAAAAATTTTTGAAAAAAAATTGTTTTTATTCACAAAAATCTTCAATTAAATTTAAAAAATCAAAACGGCAACACCGGCAATTTTTAATCTATAGACTTTAAAGTATTTTTAATTACCGACGTTTGAAAAAAAAGATCATCAAAATCTAAGCTGTTCGGCCGGGTTCCCTAATATAGCCAATTTTTGAGCTTTAGTTACTCCACTATACAGAAAGTTCGAATATTTGTTTATTATTCGTTTATTTTTGTTACTCCTAGTTACACTTGTAGTTTTTTAGAAGCAAAATAGTTTGAATTCGCCAGACTACAAATAAATGAAAATTTTTATGAAACAGAAAACTACAACTCCATACTTTATTTGTGCTTGTACAACACTAATAGTCAGGGGCGTACACACCATTGGGGCAAGCGGGGCGATGCCCCGGGGCCCCCGACACGCCAAGGCCCCGTCTAGAGACAATGCAGAGAAGGCAACTTTTTATAAAAGTAACAAAGCAAAAAGATAAGATATTTGACATGAATAACTTCGGACACAAGAGTACAAGAGAGACAAATTATACTTTTAATTGTAACGCATAATGAATTGGTATTTGGTAGCCAGCCACATACTTTTTCACCTTAAAAGAAAATAGTACCTACCTCATATATATATATATATACCTAGGTACCTATATTATTTTAGGGCCCCAAAAAATGTTACTTAAAAAATCTTAGCTACCAATAAATGGTCCATCAGGGGCCCCAAAAACGAAGTAGGTTGTATACTTTCTTTTTTATTTGTTCTTATTTTCTATATTAAAGGGGCCCCAAGTATCAAAGAATCCCCAAACATTTAGACTTGCCCCGGGGCCCTGGCAACTCAACGTACGCCTCTGCTAATAGTTTTATGAAATAGGGCCCTGTCCGTATCGATACACCCAATTTTTGTACAGGCATTTTTCGACAAGATGGCATTCGACTCTTTCTTTTGCGACCATTTCGAAACTCTACATTTTTTGACCTGATACCATTCAGATCTCAAATATTATCCGTTCTATAAGAGGAACAGTTTATAATAGTTTTCGAAAAAAAAAAAAAATAACATCATAAGATAGACAAATTGCGTTCGCCCCTGATGTACACACAAACTTGTATTCAAAAGTATACACAAAAATCCATTGAAGTGAATAATGACATCTTGGCTTTTGATGATGTAGCCAATAACATCCATAAATAAAACTTTAACTCATAATTTTTCAAACAGTTTTAAGATTATAAATAAGAGTATGGAATCCAACACCATACCTAAGTTAATTAAAAAGCAGATGGCTGCAAAAATATGAATATCAACAACTTGGGATTTTAAGTGCCTCTTTCATGTCACGTTAATTTGCTTTTATCTTCAAACAAGAAACTTTTAAAGTTTGAAATTTAATATGATGAAAAACTTTAGCATGTCTGCATATAATATGATTATGATAGACAGTAAATAAACATGTTGTAAAATTTGTATGTTTTCATTCATCCATGAAATTTCAAAACTAATAACATGCGAAGTAGGTACCACTTCACAACTCAAGGGTTGTGATGTCAAAAAATGTAGTAAAAGACTATGTGTCGTTTAATTTCTTAAATTTTCTTTAGAAAATGATATCATGAATTTAAGATTTCAGTGAACGAAATAGCTATTTTTCTTTCGATATAATACAAAAATTATCAACAAAAATAATAAATAGAAAAAATTATGCAACTGAGAGATTATTAATTCTTTTCAGTCTATAACAACAAATTTAAAATCATTCAACTATTCAACAAGAGTATCTTAGAATTTACTAGTCCTCTACTAACATAAATTCTCTTACAGAAGCAAGTGAACGATAAAATAATTATCATAATTCTGTCCAAAATTAATTCCTCTCAATTTTACCAAACTTAATATCATACAAAAGGGTATTGCAATTTTAAGTTTACATTTGCTGTAATATACTTACATCTATACTTTACTAAAAGGTACACATATAAAAGTCTTTACAAAACCATCCTCTCTTTTTCTGAAACATCAATTTGAACAACTGAACTAAAAACCCACTCCCGCAATAAAACCCATTTATAAATTTCCATTTCCACCCACCCTAACCCAATAAAGAAGGTCTGTCTGTCATTGCATGTACAACAACAGCTCCCAACAAAATAATCTGGCACAATAACCACAAATACTTTTAGAGGGAGAGTAGGTACCAGTGTGTGTTTAACAAGAATATAAAGCCTCTCTCTATAAAATCTGTATTCCATTTTCATTTACAAAATTACCATAACTTTACATTGACCCCTTTGAGAAATATATATAGCCCAAAATGTGTGTTAAAGAGTGAAGAGTGAATTTCCAAAATAGAAAAGCACCAGGCTAGAAAAAAACTATAATTTTTTTCTATTAAGAGATGAACTTCCAGGAGATACACGCAAATAAAACTAAAATGCATTAATAACTGTTTCTGACACGTAAGCTATCAAAATCAGATTATGTTCAATAATATTGGTTATTTTCCGGTAAATTAAGAAATTATAATACATTATCTAATCATTTATGCGTTAATTCAATCGTCCAACATTACAGTTTGTGAATTCACCCTTCCTCACCCGGGCGCCAGTTAAGGGTTTAACATGTTTTTGTCTATTATGGTGCTTTTTTTGAAATAAATGTGAAACGAAAATATGTTGATTCAAGCTCATTACAAATTCCTGTCAGAATTTGATGAGGAAGGAAGAAAATTATAGAAACGTTCCATCACAGAACCAGGAACCTCTTTCAACCGACTCAGCGTAGAATCCATTTTTATTGATGATGATAATAGTAAGTAATTACCGCTCATAATGGATTTAGAAATAAATTTTGTTTTGTGTTTTAGTTTTTTTCGGACAGCAAAAGTTTAATGTCATGGCTATAACACTTCTATTTCGCCCAGCCAGAAATATATTAGAGTAATTGATTTCAGGAGCAGGAATCCGGGGGAAATAGTTAAATTCCAGACATGACCCATCAGAGTGGGTTTTTGTGTAGGGAAATGAAATTCCTTTTTAATTAGCCATCAGTTGTTGTTGTTGTTGTTCTTTGAACGTAGACAATTTTTGGGTTAAATTCAATTCCTATTATAATTTTGAAAATTTAATTTTAAAGCACAAACGCATAGAAAATAAAATGCAGAACTAGGTCGCACGTACTTGCTCAAATGGTAAGAGCAACTCTGATGTTAAAGCTTTTTATTGAACAAAATTATGGAAAATTTATAGTACCTACTGTATTCTTTTTGAGTAATGTAAAAAAAAAAATAAAATCTGTTTTTATAAATAATTAAACACTGTTTTAAATATTTTTTTTTATTTTCACAAAACCAAGTATGCCAATTTGATTTCTTTCATAAAAAGAAATTTCGAAAAAATATAACTTTTTTTTTATTCCATCACTTTTTTTATATGACAACCTACAATAAATTTTATACCATCTGAAAGATTATTGTTTCAGCTAAAAATATTTATATCGACCATGGTTATACAACATCTACAAAAAGAGCTAGAATTTCTTTAACCCAATTAGTTTTCATAAAAAAAGCAAAAAAATCATATTGCACAATCATAATTTATTTAATTACACTGGTCGGCAACGAAAATGGAGCTTGAACCAAACCATACTTTTCTAAAGAACTTTTGTGTGCTTATTCCGAATATGAAGTCAAAATTTCACTGGCACGTCAAGTTTTCGAAATATTTAAATATTAACAGGTCGAAAACGCGTTTTTGTGGTACTTTTGGCGTTGAATTTCATCACCGTTAAATTTTTTTTTCGCAAAACTAAATATGCAATATTCAAAAGCCATATTTTATCGTCTTAAATATGTTTATTTTTATTTTCAAAATTATTTTTTTTTTAAAGATATTTGGTATAGAAAGATATGATATCTCAAAATCTTGGTGGATAAGGTAACTTATGATTTTTGAAGCAGATTTGAAGTAAATTTCAGTTTTCGACTCCTGATTCGGTTGAAAAAATAGGAAAATATTACGGAAAAATAATATTTTTAGATCAAATTTAAAAAAACATTTCATTTAAAATTAGTTTTTGGGACTTTATAGCTAAAATTGTGATGACCAGAGCTCAAAAACTAGACGTGATGGAAAAAATCTATAAACTGTTTTGAATTCAGCACACTCAAGTTTATTAAAATCACCTTACAGAGTTTTTGTTCCACACTTTTTTTGTTTTTTGCCGACCAGTGTTACCTACTGTATAAATTTCATTCATCTATCTATTAAAACAAAAAAGTTATAATCAATTGATTTTTCGTTTCATCTTGTTTCAAATCACTACGATACTAAAGAAGTTTTCACTTCAACAATTTTTTTAAATATTTAAATAAAAATGTTCTAACATTTTTCAAAAAAAAGTTCGTATGCCATTTTTATGAAAATTCATGAACCCGTTTTCAAAAAATTGATTTTTTTTAAATCCAAAAAAAATTTTATTATTTTTATATGAAATTTATCTTAACGTGCGTGTATAAAAAAAATTGGTTTAAACCGGTCATGTTGTTAGAGACAAACTCATAAACCAAAAAAACCGGATTTTTGACAGGTAGTATTAATAACGGTACAAAATATATTTTTTTATTTCAAAAGTTGACTTTTTTGTTTAATACTACAGACAATTTGTTTTTAACCAAAATCGTTAAAACCATTTTTGAAAAAAAAATAACTTTTTTATTTACGTTTATATGACATATACATATGTAGGTACCGTTAGTTTCGGTTCTAAAAAAGATTTTAATTTCTCCTCTGGGGAATCACCCAAAACTGTTAACTACCAAGTTTAAAGAAAATAGCAACAGTAGTATTATAGGCTTCTGTAGCTGTAGCTGATTGTTATCTCGAGTTCGATTTTTTTTTAAGAATCCTTAACTTGCCCTATATCGCAAGTAAAAAGGAAGGCAAAAAATAATGCTTTTGAATAGGAAAATGAAAAGTTTAGGGGTATTCCGAGGGTTTCGGGAGAGTATTCAAAGGATTTTTCGACTGGATAATAATAACATCCTTACTGACTGACATCAAGGACGAAAAAACAGACGGACAGAGTAATAAGCTTCTTTAACACTTGGGATGGGAGATGGCACAAATTGGCACAGTCTGTACATGATAGAAGAAATTAAAAGTGTCAAAAGTTTTGTTTTCGTATTCTTATCATTTTGTTTTTAATACTTATAGTGTCAGTTAAAATTTGCCTGAGTTTTGGCAAAAGTTTTGAAAAAAAAAAAGAAATGAACAAAATTATGAAAAAAAGGAGATGTAAAAATAGGAGATTTCTTTGAAATTTAGGTTAAATTCAAAATTCTTTAAAATATCAAAAAAGCTTATTTATAGAGAATAAGGAGCATAGAATAACAACTTTAACCCTGTTTTTATTTAAGGTGATGTATTCACATAAAAGTTCTTCTTGTGCTACTGTGTGCACAAAATAAAAAGTAAAGAAATCTACTTTAAAAATGATTAAAGTTTTACACCATATAAAACAGATGATATTCAGAAGCAGCCTTCTTTGCTGCTATAATTTCAAGTCAATTTCATGGATGAATGATAACATACAAATTTAACAGCATGTTTGTACATTATCTGGCATATAAAAGTGTAGACATTGCTAAAGTTTTGCAACATATTAAATTTCAAACTTTTAACGTTTCTTGTTTGAATATAAAAGCAAATTAGCGTGACATAAAATAGGCACTTATATTTTGGGGAGATGTAGATGTTTTAATTATAACTTAGCTTTGGGTCGGATTTCATTCTTTGATTTGAGTTTAAAAATGTGATTGAAAAGTATATTTGGGGTCTTATTTGTACACTGGACACTGTTTTCAAAGAAGTGACTTTGCTTTGAAGATTCAGTCACGGAGTTATTTAAAAGAAATATTGCGTAGTATGGATAATGACAGTATATTCGCTTATTTGATATTTTGGAAAAGTGTGAGGGGGGAGATGGTTGTTACAATTTAATTTTATTTTCATTTTTAAATGACTTTTTCAAATTCGGTCCAATTTTCAAAGCAATCCATTGAAGGTTTTTTGAGCAACGTGTTTCCTCATTTAGTACAGGTAAAATAGGCATTAAAAAGAAAAAAATTTGTACACTCATTAAACTTGGCAAAAAGTTTGGTTTTGGGATAAGAACCAAGTACAAAAAAAGTCTATAAAAAAAAGTTGGGTGGAAGGGTGTTTTTTCGCGGACAAGAGGGAGGGGGTGAAGCTCAAAAATATATACTAAAAAAAATTGTTTGTCGAATATCATCATATGACACATGTTTTCAAGGTATTTTTTGATGCTGAATCTAATGCTATAAAAATAAAGTCAATACAATTGCTCTAAGAAAAGTTATTACCGATTAAAAACAAGGATGCTTGTTTTTTTATTTCAACAGGTAAAATATAACCGAAACCCATGTGAAAAACATGCTACACTGATAAAATTCGGGATGAAGGTTTTAAATAAAGCAGGGACAAAGGATTCATAAAGTCCTTAAAATTATTTTTGGTGAAAGGGTGTTTTATTGATGGGTTAAGTTGTGTTTGAGAAAGGTATCATAACAGCTGACTTACATTTTATTAATTTTTAAAACTTGGTGAAAAAGATTTGGTTGGTACAAGAATTAAGAATCTATAAAAAGTACAAAATTATCTTGAGTGAAAGGGTGTTTTTTTTAAAGAAATGATGAAATTCGGAATTAGTACCACAAAAACTGGGAAAAAATTGTTACACCAATGAAAATTGGTAAAAATATTTCATTTATAACAGAAACCAAGAACCTAAAAATAGGGAAAAATCCGCGATAAGTCCGATAAAATCAATGGCATAAATGGTACCCTTACAAAATTCATATGTTCTCTTTCCCATGGGAATTACGAAAACCTAATTCCCATGTCTATACATTTTTTTTATGTGAAAGGGTGTTTTTTTAGAAGTAAAGAAAATATTTATATTTGAAATTTAGTAATTATGTTACTTTTAAGATAATAAACAAGAATCTAAAGTGTCTATACAAATATCATGATTAAAAGGTGTTTTTTTGAGTGAAAACAAAAATGATGGGTCACCCTAGTGAAATTTGGTAAAAACATTGATTTTGGGATAGAAAGCAAGAATAAAGAGTTTTCATAAAAAAAAAATTTGGTGAAAGGGTGTTTTTTTTCGAAGAGACAGTAAAATCTACAATTGGTCAAAAAAAGCCAATGATTCATTTTATTTATGGTTTTGATGACAAATTCAACATTTATAGATAAGTTCTTACACGTTTTACGCGAATTTTTTTTAAATTAAATTTTCAGGTTTCTTTGCAAACTGCTTTTACAGAAAAGTCAATTCAATCACAAAAAAATTATTTCAGATCTTTTGATTGACTAAGTTATGTACCTATAACTATTTCACTCATCAAGTTCGTGTCAAAATTTTTTTAACTGAACTTTTCTGATAGCTTAAAAAAGGCAACAAAAAGTTTACCCACAAGTTTAAAATAATGATAGACATGTCAATGGTATCAAAAAATGGTCGTATCCGAAACTTTGTTTGAACAACTTGAAAATACCTTCCTTTTTAAATATCTTATCATGAGGCACGTGTATCACTAAGATATTTATGGCGCAAAAATTCTTCCATCGATATAAAATTTCGGTAAACCTTACGACACCACGCAATATAAACAAAACCCTTAAAACAAAGTAAAACAAAGAGGGTGACCTGTTAAATATATAAAAAAAAAAAAAATTCGGGATGCGTGCCATATTTCCACGAAACACAATCCAATCAATCATAATTTTGTACCCATATTACCTCGCAGACCTCGAGTGAGTGTATTTAATTTGTATACACTTTCACAAAGATTACATAAATTTTAATAAAAAAAAAAAAACAAAAATCTGTGTGCAAATTTTGTGTCCCGACTAAATTATCACAAAGAGACTGAGTTTAATGGCTTCAAAGTTGCCATAAATCTAATAAATAGCCTTATTTTGGTGAGGAGGGGGGGCTTAATCGTTCTTAACCACACTTTTCTGATTTAAGCAGACATTTTTATCTGAAGTGTACTTAAGCTGGAATTTTGATTTTCCCTTTGGGAGAGTTTTAAGGATTGATTCGTTTTTAATCTATCGAGGGAACTGATTGATGTACATATATCCTTTTTTTTTTCAATTTTAAAGGACAAATAACGTGAAAATAATCTGATCATTAAACAATACGCTGCCTCCCACACTTTCATGTGCAGATGATAAATTTCAAACTCATACTTCTCCAAAAAAAAAAAATGGAGACTGGACTTACCTGTATGCACCACCCATTAGTTTGTTGATTACTAATCCTATATCATGCAACGTGTATACGTATCCTTTTGGTATATGTGGCCTCACATCCCTCAGGATATATCTATAATAACCCCAGACAAAGAAGAAAAAATATAGTTTTTTTTTGCTTTTCATTGTGACCAAAGAGGACTTAAAAAAAGAAAAAAAAAACTTACCCCAACGTATTTGCAGGACCATGTTTGGTATTATACAACTCTTCCAAGCGTGGTATTGTCAAGAATTTTTTCATAGAAACTCCATTCTCCAGAAGCAATTTAACGAAGTCGATTCGGTCATGTTCGAGTGCCTGCATCATTGCCTCATCAAGAGCACCTGTGTGTGTGTGTGTGTGTGTGTGTGCGTGTGTGTTAGTTCACATTCCAAAGAAGAGGAAAAGAAGAAAGAAAAAAAAAATACAAAGTGAAAAATATCCACAAAATCCAAAGCCCCATTTGGAAATGGCGCCCGGGTAGAAACCCATATACTTTGTACTTACCGATTGGCCACTCTTGGCCATAGACAAAAATCTCACTTCTTGCTATATCAACTCGATTCCACGTCAAAGCTAAACTTAATTGTTCGGGTGGGCTGAGATGTTGCGATTTGAAGAGGGCTGTTAGAATAGTTTGATCCAATTCTTGGGCTTCACCTTCAGGTTTTTCTTGTATTCGAAAAACCGTAATCTGAAATTGAATATCAATAAATGATTGTTTTTTTTTTTTTTTCTTTGAGTGTGTGTGTATCAGCTGAATCACATTTCAGAAGAGTGGTACTTGAATTTTATGATTATGAACTTAGATTGAAGGAAAAGTTGGATTAAGGGAAAGAAAAAAAATCTTTGAAAAAAAATTACAAGACTTTAAGCTGAATTTGGGTTAATGTAAACCGGAAGAAATATAGTGATTTTTATGAAGACCAATAGTTGTATGGTATTCTGCTTACTGATTATAAATAACTTATCGTCTTTCAGCATTAATGACTGAAAGCTCTCAAGACTCTGGGTCATGAAATCTTATATTCTTAAATTAATCAGAAAAAGTGAGTTCAATATCATACAAAGTTGGGACTTTAATTTCAACTTTAGGCAGTGCAGGAATGCGCCATGTTAAGTTTAAAAAATGTGTAAAGAGCTTTAGACCAGTGCCAATAAAAAATTATTAGCAGCATAAGGGTGGTGGGAAAATTTAATATAATATCCTATATGAAAGAGGAAAAATAAATTGCCCAGAAACAAATTGGGGGAAAGGGGGTGGGTGGGCGAAAAAGTGGGGTGGATGTCAAAAATTGTGGTTTGTTGCGATTTCTGTCAAAGTTAGACCTCTTATCGAAAAAAGTTAAATTCAAAAGTTGTAGAAAAGTGTCTACAACTTTTACTCAAACCTTTTTACTTGCTCTATAGGGCAAGTATTGGTTTCGTGTAGAAAAAAAAAATCGAGGTTTTAATCAAAACCAACATTACGATGATGGAGAAGATCAAAAAAGTGGTTTTCGTCATGCCGTCCGTCGGTCTGTGCGTCTGTGCGTCTGTGCGTCTGTGCGTCCATCTGTACATCGAGCTAGGGCCTAAACGGGTGGATGGATTTGCTTGAAACTTGGTACAGATGATTTTTACGTAATTCCCTAGGTCCGTTTTTTTTATTTTTTTAATATCTCCATTTTAACGCATATCTCCCATATAACGTTTTCGAGGTATTGCAAATTTCTCGAAAACGGCTCTAACGATTTCGATCAAATTTGGTGTGCGGAATACTCTTATTGATTCTAACAAAACTGCGTTTTTAGTTTTTCTCAAAAAATGCCGAGAGCGGAAATATGGCGTTGCCGTTTTTCAAAAATTGACATGTTTTTTAAGTTCATATATTTCATCAATGCATAAGTCAATTTTTTCAAAAGTTACAGACATCATAGGTATTGAAGTGTAAAATGTAAAAAAAAATTAAAAAAAAAAAGTTTTTCAAAAAATATTTAAAAAATTGAATTTTTTTAACTTTCGAGTTTTTTTTTTGTTTTTATTTTTTTTTCTCCACAAAATCTTAAATTTCCAATAGATATTTAAGATAAAGATGCTTTGAACTACAAGAGCAAGTACGTGCGACCCAGTCGTGCATTTTATTTTTATATAACCTGAAAAATATTGGAAAATATGCAAAAATACGATTTTTTTATTTTTTATTTTTATCTCATACAAAAATGGTAGAATTTTAACAAAACTTAGTTAAAAATTACTTTGTTATGTTTTTTATCTACCTATTTAAAATGTTTTTTGAGCAAAAAAAAATGTTAGAATTTTTGACGAAATTAATTTGAAAAAAAGCCTATTTTTCAATCAAAAAAGTTACGGAAAAAATTTTGATTTTTGAAAAGTTTGGTATGCTGTTATTTAGATTAAAACCTTTTATTTAAGACTATGTAGAAAAACTTTACTTTTATTAAAGAAAGTATTGGGAAAAATTGAAAACAAAAAACTCTTTTGACCGTAAATGACAGGAGTATTGACGAGAAATATAGAACATATAGTCACACTTATTACAAAACGGTATTTAAATATTCCGATTTTCATATTAAATATATTCTAGATTTTTTGCAATGGATGAAAGTCTAAACAAAATTTTTGAGGTGTAATTTTTGAGGTGTAGCTGAATATTTAAATACCGTTTTGTAATCAGTATAAAAAGTTCTACAAAACGTAATAGGTTTTCACCCGAGTATATATTTAGTTTCACACAATTTAATCGTACCATAGTAAACAAAAATGATATTTTGCATTGTTTAAACGTCCATAACTTTTTTTCTTATAATTTGCACTAAAATTTTTGTTTCAGATAATGAAAGCTTATAAAATTTCGGATCGAAATAATGAAATATAAGCAATTGCTTTAACTTAATCAATTTATTAATAAATAATTTGTTGTTTTTTTAGAACTTTTTTTTTTTTGTAAATTGTACAATTGGTAATATGTGTACCAAATTTCATTAATTTCTAGTTTATCATTATTGAGATACAGTCATTTTAAGAAAAAGACGTAGGGGAGAGGGGGGCAAAATGTAACACTTTTTACTAAAACCGATGGTACTCCTACAAATTTAAAAACAAGTCAACCCAACCTTTTTTAAATAAAAGAACCACATTTTATTTTTTTCAAAACCTAACCATAATGTTGAAAAATAAATCTTCAAAAAAAAAAAATCGTGTTGTTTCAACCTACCCCATATAAGGGGCAAAGTGTAACACATACCGGGGTAGGTTATACCTACCAAGAACTAAAAATAAGAAAAAAATAACTTTATTTGCTTATATTTATTTATTTTAATTAGTAATAATAAAAACAAACCTCAGTCATGAAATTTTGGTGCAGATTTGCAAAAAAAACAAGGGATTAAATCCAAGATTTCAGAGAAGATTTGACTAAAGTCTTAAATTAAAATTAATTGAATTCATAAATTGTTTTATAAGCTTTATAAATTCAAGTGTTGGTTCAAAATGTGTTTGCAATTCCAAAAGAAATACAAATTCATTTACAGGCATTCATATCCAGGGTTGTTGGTTATACTAGGTAAAAAATTCTTATGAAATTAAGAAAAAAGTGAGGTAAGTCGAAAAAATCGTTACGTTGAACGTTAAAGTAAATCTTTCTTCCCTGAAAGTTGAATAAATATGCTCCAAACCGAGAAAGGTTTGAACTCTGGTACTTAGGGGAGAAGGGGGTACATTTGACACTTAGTTTTTAAAGGTCTGTATTTTCGAAAACTGTTAATGTTTTCCAATGTTTTGTTTTGTATTTGATTTATTGACTATTCAAGATTATACTAGCATTAATTTTTTTTGTTTTACAACATTACAACATTTAAAAAAATTATGTTTTCTAAAAAAAGTCATTTTGTCAAAAGTGCCCCGATCCCGGGGCACTTTTGACTTTAAAAGGGGTACATTTGACAATGGTGGATTAAACCCCACATCGTGTGCATTAAATTTTTAAAACAATCAGCGGATCTTACTCGTCTATTATTTAATTAGAAAATAAAAATACTTTTTTGGTTTTAAACAATATACTAAACAATATAACGAAAAAAATAAATCAAAAAATTTATTTTCTAAAAAGAAGAAGAAAAAACAAAAAACCCTAAAATATTTAAAAAAATCTCTCCATTTAAATCTTAATCAAAATTAATCGATGTCGATTTACTTTTAAATAATTTATTAAATAAATAATTTCCCAAATTCAACGTAAAAATGTGCCCAAATTGCAAAAGTCAAAGGTGCCCCGAAGGAGCTTCATAACTGTTTTTCTTTTTTTTCAATAACTAATACTATTTTTTTACAAAGCTGGTTTTAATTTACTTAACTTTAAGCATAGTGCTATCAAAATATTGATTCAGCATTGAAAAAACTTTTTATTAGGTTCAGAAATCGCTTACATACCGGTGGTCAAAAATAAGATCAGAAATACAGAAAACACGAAAACACGTGTTACTCCGCGAAAAGTTAATGAAAGACTGCGAAATTTCGCAAAATTTCTTTAAATCAAACTAAGCTTCTTTCTTCATCCAAACTATTGTTAATTAAGGGCACGATCATACCGGAAAACGCAAAGTCAAATGTGCCCCGGTGTCAAATGTACCCCCGCTTACCCTATTCAAAAAATTAGTTTACATTAGTTGATAACAAACAGCATTTGTTGTAATGCAAAATAAATAAAAATAAAATAAACAAAAAATCACAACTCACGTGTAAAAAGTAAAAAAAGTCGAATGAATACATAATAAGAATACATTAGGTAGGTTTTTGCATGTTACAACTTGCCCCGGAAAAATGTTACAACTAGCCCCAGCATGAAATTTTTCACACAAAATCAATTTGAACAAAAAGCGAAACTGATATAGACATAACATTTACACGCAATTAGAGCCAAAACACAAATGCATATAACAAAAAAACACTTAGCACTCTATCTTTTTCGGGTTAAGAGGTAGACCAAAAATAAAATTAAAAAAAAAAGTTACAAACATGCTTTTTTTGGACACCACTAGTATAACTTCTCACCCTGTCATCTTATCTTCAACTGAAGTAAATGTGCCGGTAGATATCGAAAAATTGAGCATTTTTCTCCTTTACGCGTTTCTTAATATTGAAAGGAACATCGTTTTTTTTTAGCTGTTAATTCTTACCCCTGTTACTTTTAGCCCCACTCTCCCCTACGAAATTTCATTCGTTTATAACTTTTAACAAAATTGAAATTTTTCAAAAATAATTTGGAATATTATTTCTAATAGGTATCTATATAAATATAATAAAAAATAAATTTCAAATACATGCAAAAAAAAAAGTATCAAATTCGAGAAGTCGCTTTAGAAAATTTAAGTCTATAAGATCAACAAACATACAAAAATCATCCAAAACCATTCCATGAAATTCCACAAATGTTAAAATTCTTTGAAAGAACTATTTTGATCATGATATCTACCAGAGGTCTGCACGAATCCATTCATTTGCTTTCCAAACAGGTATACACTACTTCAGTGCATTCTATTCATTTCTGTCATATCGAATAGAGTGCAATGAAAATGAGACCCCCTCCAAAAAATCAAACACTGCACAACATTCGATTTCTTATACCAAGACGAATAGTCTATTTGATTTCTCTTCTGAGAGTGGGTGCTTTCCTTTACTTATCATTATCAGTTATCACCTTTATCGACGCTCCAGACTTTAGAATCTTGAACAGTAGCTCAGAGTATACGAGAACAACAGATCAGGGTCTAGCCATTAAGTGGAACTTTAGTTCTTATCTCGTTTTTATATTTTGCTGAGTAGAACATTAACGTTAATCCAAAGTTCATGTGTAAATGTACTTTGCACGGTCTTTTGAATTTAAGAAATGAAAGCAATAATGCTTTGAGACTTCAACTTTAAAAAAGCATATTATGCAGACAAATTTATTGTTCATGGTTCTATCAAATAGACAACAAAACAAGATAGAAAGCTGAATTTCTCGGCCATCACTTTGAACTAATGATATGTGATCAAAGTCAGCAGCAATGTTAGTAGCCGTGTTAAGTCATTATCCCTGTCAAATTTTCCTAAATTTGTTAATTTAACACTGAAAAAAGTTTTCCTCACTCACTTAAAAAATGCTACCGAAAAACTAATCAACTATAAACATTACACAAGATAGACAAACATACACATATTGGATGTTTCTATGAATATATAAACTTTATATGGACGCCTTTCGGCACCAATGTCATCAATTATTCCAAATTAGTGGTAACAGCTATAAGTAGTTTGGTATAGTCTCCTTAAAAGCCTTCAAGATATATCCCTTGAATTCATTCAGCCGCATTAAGAAGTTATGCTTCACTGACCAAGAGAGAGAGAGAGAGAGAAAGAGATAGAGAGAGAAAAGAGTATATTCGATAAGTAGGTGGATACATGATGTCCTGTCCACTCAGATGGAAGAGAAAACCCTCATTATCCATCCAAATCCCTAAATTGTTCAAGGACTTTTGCCCATCAACCCGCAATAGCATCATAAACCCAGACACCATAAAATCACGCTAAAAACGAAACTACCAAACAAGCACAAATAAAGAATCCAATCGAAGAAGAGCAACAACAAAATGAAAGCAGAAAAAAAAATCATCATAAAATAAATAATTACAGGACTGGTAGGTAATAAAAAAAAAAGCTTGTTTTCAAGGACAAATAATATACGAAGGACCTGCTTGCAATGATAAATATTATATTTTCATGAATCTAGAAGACCAAAGTCTCCCTCTTCTGGTTTTGAATAGAAGTTTTTTTTTTCCTCTTAAAAAATTATAATTTTGTCCTGACTATTCGACTGACTGACTGGCAATCAAATAATATTTACGTTTCATTAATTTTTGTATTCCCTCCATTGCACCTGTTTGAACAGAGAACAGATGTGAAGATGTGACTTCTAAGTACTTTTCCACTTGAATAGAGATATTTTTTGAAATACCAACGAGTCCTTCAGAGAAAGGAGCGAAAAAATAAAACTTAAACAAAAAGTCAAAACCAATAAATTCCGGAACAAAAAAAAAAAAATAGAATTCCAGTGACAAGCATTTATTTTGCCACAGGACAAATATTTTACTAAACGAAACACAAACAATCCCCACCTTTTCCTTTTTTCCCCAATTCCTCCAACTAACCGAAAAGTTTTTTTTTTTTTTTTAACTTACCAGATTTTTGTTGCGGGTACATTGTAAAAGTTCGTGATAAAGTTTCTCCGACTGTTCCTGGCCGACTTCGAAAGTTTTCTGAATCGTTCCAATTAAGTACTCTCTCATCGATTCCAAAACGGGCTGTTCATCGCCATCGGATGCGTATCTAAAACAAATAACAAAAGGATAACAAGGATAACAAAAAAATGACACTAAGCTTGTTTTTTTTTTTGTTTAGTTTGAGTTTATTCTTGTTTAGGTATTTTGCAAACCCATAGGAAAAAGGAATTTCTCCTTTTACCACAACACTCGTCCGCGTTGTCGATGATGCTAACAAGCTCAACGGAAGTAAAAAGGATATATATTTTCATCCCTTTTCGATAGCCAGATTTTAACCGGATATCGAAATTCATAATTAAAGTCGCCATTTGGTTGCAATGGTCAATTCGGTTGACAATGATGATGCCAACTACAACATACAACTGGGGTATGTGTGGAATTGGGAATATACCAAATTACCACTGTAACCACTGGATCTAATGGGTCAGCACACAGGACAGGATATTACCAATGGATTTTGAGCTGTTGATAGTGTCTCTGCGTGTATACGTGGAAACTAGGAGAATTTCACTGTTTTGATTGTTTTTTGAGTACATTTTTGTTTTTTGCTAAATTTTAAGAGTTCATTTTATTTGGTATTTTTTTTGATATTAGGTAAAAATAAGGTGAAAAAATAAATACATATTTAAACAAATAAATCACAGTGTATTTGGGACATAACAAGGGAAGTTTTCACAAAATTTCGTAGAAAAAGTTTTTTTTTAAAGATAAAAATAAAAAACCAAAAACTCGGTTATTTGAATTTTGCACATAAATTTTGAGGTTATGTGAAAAAATTGTAGATACAAAGTTGTAGATCTTTTTTTTACGCACAACTTTTTTTTTATATGACTTGTAGTTTTGCCGAAAATTGAGATATACCATTTTTTAACATTAAAAACTCAACCCACTCATCCCGAAATCGAATCGCCCGTAATTTATTTGTCCTTTTATATGTATTCACCTCCTTTTCCTATGAGTTTTATCCTACTATGATTTTTTTTTTACTTTTTAATGTTTTTGAAGGCTTTGGCACTGGTCTAATGCGCTTCATTGGATCGATAAATGTGGATCCATAAATGTGGATCGATAAATGTGGATAGATAAATGTGGATCGATAAATGTGGATCGATAAATGTGGATAGATAAATGTGGATAGATAAATGTCGATAGATAAATGTCGATAGATAAATGTGGATCGATAAATGTGGATAGATAAATGTCGATAGATAAATGTGGATCGATAAATGTGGATAGATAAATGTGGATAGATAAATGTGGATCGATAAATGTGGATAGATAAATGTCGATAGATAAATGTGGATTGATAAATGTGGATAGATAAATGTGGATCGATAAATGTCGATAGATAAATGCCGATAGATAAATGTGGATCGATAAATGTCGATAGATGAATGTGGATCGATAAATGTCGATATATAAATGTGGATCGATAAATGTGGATAGATAAATGTCGATAGATAAATGTCGATAGATAAATGTGGATCGATAAATGTGGATAGATAAATGTCGATAGATAAATGTGGATCGATAAATGTGTCAAAGCGTTCAGCTCCCAGAAGCTATTTCGCACCCCCAACTTCAAACGCCTATATCTCGGGATTTTGAAAACGGGTAAAAAAATTTTTTTGATACCCAAAGGTAACGGGGACTCTAACCTACATTTGGGTACAACTCCCATCACTGTAGGTCCACGGGTTCTCAAACTGGGAGAACTTAAATGTTAAAAAAAAGTTAAGTCCGATGCTGAAAAAATAGGCATGATTTGGCGGTTTAACAGGGAAGATGAGCTTTTTAAAAATCTTACAATGTGCAAAGCGTAGGCCCATGACATAAGCTACCATTTGGCATCACAGCCAAAAATTTCTCTCAAGCGGTTTAGCTTCCAGGAGCGTTCAAAGGTTCGGGGATTTTTCGAAAAAAACAGTTTAACCGAACCTTCAAACTGGATTTTCTCGGAATTTTGAAAAAAATCCAAAAACCCGATTATACCACTATCGGGTAGCTGAGAATATAAGCTTTCATATGGCACCACTCCCATGTCTCTAGGTCAAAGCGTTCAGCTCCCAGAAGCTTTTTCGCACCCCCAACTTCAAACGCCTATATCTCGGGATTTTGATAACGGGTAAAAAAATTTTTTTGATACCCAAAGGTAACGGGGACTCTAACCTACATTTGGGTACAACTCCCATCACTGTAGGTCCACGGGTTCTCAAACTGGGAGAACTTAAATGTTAAAAAAAAGTTAAGTCCGATGCTGAAAAAATAGGCATGATTTGGCGGTTTAACAGGGAAGATGAGCTTTTTAAAAATCTTACAATGTGCAAAGCGTAGGCCCATGACATAAGCTACCATTTGGCATCACAGCCAAAAATTTCTCTCAAGCGGTTTAGCTTCCAGGAGCGTTCAAAGGTTCGGGGATTTTTCGAAAAAAAAACAGTTTAACCGAACCTTCAAACTGGATTTTCTCGGAATTTTGAAAAAAATCCAAAAACCCGATTATACCACTATCGGGTAGCTGAGAATATAAGCTTTCATATGGCACCACTCCCATGTCTCTAGGTCAAAGCTTTCAGCTCCCAGAAGCTTTTTCGCACCCCCAACTTCAAACGCCTATATCTCGGGATTTTGAAAACGGGTAAAAATTTTTTTTGATACCCAAAGGTAACGGGGATCGATAAATGTCGATAGATAAATGTGGATCGATAAATGTCGATAGATAAATGTGGATAGATAAATGTGGATAGATAAATGTGGATCGATAAATGTGGATCGATAAATGTCGATAGATAAATGTGGATAGATAAATGTGGATCGATAAATGTGGATCGATAAATGTGGATAGATAAGTGTGGATCGATAAATGTCGATAGATAAATGTGGATCGATAAATGTCGATAGATAAATGTGGATAGATAAATGTGGATCGATAAATGTGGATCGATAAATGTGGATAGATAAGTGTGGATCGATAAATGTCGATAGATAAATGTGGATCGATAAATGTGGATCGCTAAATGTGGATCGATAAATGTGGATCGATAAATGTGGATAGATAAGTGTGGATCGATAAATGTGGATAGATAAGTGTGGATCGATAAATGTCGATAGATAAATGTGGATCGATAAATGTGGATCGCTAAATGTGGATCGATAAATGTGGATAGATAAATGTGGATCGATAAATGTGGATCGATAAATGTGGATAGATAAGTGTGGATCGATAAATGTGGATAGATAAGTGTGGATCGATAAATGTCGATAGATAAATGTGGATCGATAAATGTGGATCGATAAATGTGGATAGATAAGTGTGGATCGATAAATGTGGATAGATAAATGTGGATAGATAAGTGTGGATCGATAAATGTCGATAGATAAATGTGGATCGATAAATGTGGATCGATAAATGTGGATCGATAAATGTGGATAGATAAGTGTGGATCGATAAATGTCGATAGATAAATGTGGATCGATAAATGTGGATCGCTAAATGTGGATCGATAAATGTGGATAGATAAATGTGGATCGATAAATGTCGATAGATAAATGTGGATAGATAAGTGTGGATCGATAAATGTCGATAGATAAATGTGGATCGATAAATGTGGATCGATAAATGTGGATAGATAAGTGTGGATCGATAAATGTCGATAGATAAATGTGGATCGATAAATGTGGATCGCTAAATGTGGATCGATAAATGTGGATAGATAAATGTGGATCGATAAATGTGGATCGATAAATGTGGATAGATAAGTGTGGATCGATAAATGTGGATAGATAAATGTGGATAGATAAATGTGGATCGATAAATGTGGATAGATAAATGTCGATAGATAAATGTGGATAGATAAATGTGGATCGATAAATGTGGATCGATAAATGTGGATAGATAAATGTCGATAGATAAATGTAGATCGATTGGAGACTTTCGAATTTTTTACAGAATTTTTACAAGTTAGTGAAATACTTGAAAATTACATGTAAACAAAAATAATTGTTGTACAAAATGGTAATTATGATGCTGTTCAGTGTGAAACTATTTTAGTTCTTTAAAGCCAAGCAAAAAAAAAATAAAGTATTGAATTCTATAATGTTTATTTTTTTTTTCAAAACACAACAATTTTTGAACGATGTTTAGATGCATTGAAATTTGAAAATGCTTCATTTCGATTGCTGTTCAACGTATAATAAATGTGAATTAATTTCTTTGACCTTTCAAATGTTAATGAAGTTGGGCCAAATTAGATTTTTAGGTGTTTTGGGTTTATGAAGAGAGCAAATTCAATATGTTTAAAACTAATTTGGAAAGATTTCCTTGTTTCATTTTTGCCAAAAAAAACATCAACTTTTTTCAATTAGCCAAATTTAAATAAAGTAATATCAATCTTCGACTCTGTCTCCTGGCATATTTCTTGAAAGAACATTAAAAATTGTAAGAAAATCGACAAATTTTAAACAACAATAATGCACATATTTTGCATTTAATTTTTTTTCAATGCGAAAAGTTTTTATTTGCAATAATTTTTTGTTAATGCAAAATATTTTTTGCAATAAAAATTTTATTTTCAAAGCAAATATTTTTCAGTTGCAATAAAAATTTTTTTTTAATGCAAATTTTTCTCAGTTGCAATAAAAAATTTTTTTTAATGGAATTTTTTCTTAATTTGAAACAAATATTTTTTTAGTTTAACGAATGCGTTAAAAAAATAATACAACCCTGATTAAATATAACCGTAAAATAAAACCTAGACTTCGAACGGCAATCCGTCAAAATGAATACGTATTTAAATTTTGTACCGTTTTTTACCATTTTATACCATTTTTTACGTTTTTTACATTTTTACACATTATTTACATTTTTTACATTTCTTTACACAAAATCGCCTAACAGTGTCACGAAGCCTTCTTTCTAATGCCGACTTTTCATGAGTCGATTTTAGCCGCACGATATGTCGCACGGCTTAAGTCGACTAAGATTTTTCTATGAGGATTGTCACTTAAGTCACCTGCGGCTAACGTTCACACGATTCGAAAAGCTTCGCCGCACGGCAATTAAATCGACTCGTGAAAAGTCGGCATAAAGGATCTGACAGAGAATGATTCGATTTTATTCAAAGAATCAGTTCGAATCTGTTTTTGTTCAGAAACAAATGGAGGGGTTTATCTAATATTCCTGAATTTCAATATCTTTAGATATTTTTTTTTTTAATTCTAAATATTTTTAATCAAGTTTCAAGTAATATTTAGACCATCTTTAAACTGATCTTTTTACTGTTCCTTTCACTTCCCTGATTTTTTCCAATAACTGTAAATTCTCCTTTAAAGCCTTTAAAAAAAGTCGTTTTATTCGCAGTAACTTTCCACTCATTTTGCTTTTTATTTCAAAAGCAGAAATATTATTTTACCTTCAAGCTTTATTTCGATTTCTGTAAAGCATCTACTTTAAACTGCCTTCGTGACCGAAACTCGTATCTGTTGCTTGTATACTGTCAGCTTGTTGCCTTTACCGTATACAAGCCCTTGAACCTGTGTTTTTCTTTTTTTTAAAAGTCTCTTAAAAAAACTGCTCTTCGTAGAGGTACCTACACTGGAAATATTATTTTTTCGCTCCATTTAACTATAGCATCGTTTTATTTTTATCACAATGTTGAACCATATCTGCCATACTGGCGAATATAACGTCTTTTTAAATAACCCTGGGACGTGTATTATAGGACGCATCGTTCCCTACCTTGCTTGCAACATTCCCATCTGTGTATGTGGTATAGAGGAAAATCCTTAAACAAGAACTTCGAAGTCAAAAAGCCAACATGGCTCGGCTCTTGTGGAACTTACTTATGCACGAAAGCTATTAAATCGGCTGCACGACCGGATCCATCGCATACCACAACCGGAACGGGTGGTGTATCTGTCACGTATTCGAGGACTGCACGTATCGTATTCGTACCACCCTCAATAACAAGGCAGACCACTGGTGTGCTGGAATGTGTAACTGTGTAAAAGAGAGAGAAAATATAAAATTTAAATATCACATTTATAGTAGTTTTATAGGAAAGGAAGGAGTGTGTGCGGCAAGTATAGACAACATAGTAGCACAGAAGGCAAATGACAGAAATATTGTAGGAATTCACACACAGGATGTGGGACGAGCATTTTTGTATTTTATTTTTTTTACTAATTTTCATCTGACATACCTTCATACTGAAAGGAAAATGAGGTCAATCTCGTATGAAAACAACAACAAGAAGGATGTAAATTTGTTACCCGGTGTCAATACTGTTTGTTCTAATTAGCCACTTTAATATATTGTGTACTTACTTGTTGTATGTGTTATGTTGGAATATTTACCGAGATTTTTGGGCGTTTTGTGTCTACACTGAGACAAATCATTTATTTATTTTTTTTTTTTTTCAATTATTAAACAAAATGACTCGTAAAAATATGAAAAAATGCATTTTTTTTTAATAAAAAAAAAGGTTGTCTGTAAAGCCGGTTTACGGACACATGTATGCATAAGGCCAAAACCTACATGTCCTATAAGCTTGAGATTTGTTGAACGCTCCAAAACGAACGCTAAAAATCAAAAACTACCCATGAATACCCCTAAAAAACAAGGTGTTTTTCAAAAATTCATATTTCGAAACGCACAGTGTTGGAAAAAAATCCGTACTAGACGCCTAATTTTTTTTCCCTCATCTTTCATCTGGCACCTTTAGAATTGTCAAAAAAAAAAATTTTTCCTACCCAAAATCATCATTTTGTCATAGCCCCAATACAACGTTCAAACAAAACGTTATAGCTTAGTTTCAAAATTTTTCAGAATTTTTTAGAATTTTTTAGAATTTTTTCTTAAATCCAGTTATTCTTAAATTAGTCTCATCTATCTATAGCAAAAAAATCAACTCTCTAGAACTTCGCGTTTAGATTTTAGCTCAAATTTCATCTTTCCGTTTTACCCGTGTTAAACCCTATTAATGTTTTACCCCTATTAAATGACGGAATTTTTAAACATCCTTCATTTGGATTAATCTTTAGGTTATTATCTTTGAAATAAGCTATAAAAGATTTTTGTATCTCTAATAGTTTATTTTTAATTGAAATTTTTGCCGCGAAATTTTTGCCGCGAGAGTGGAACGGGAGAAAATGGCGTCACTTTAATGTGGTGGCTGCCATGGTTCATCGATTTATAAGACGTTATCACGTCAAAAAATTTACTTTCAATGCAAAGTTTTTAACCAACAAATTTAATTCCAACAAAAAAAGATTTAAGGCGCAAAATGTTTAAGGTGACAAAAACTTCGAAAGCTCTATTGAAGATGTAAATTAGAACTTAGAGTTCGAGTTTGTGATGAATAACCAAACCCATATTTCCATAAGAAAATTCCCAAGACCCAAATCCAAAAAATCAAAAATGTGGGAAGAAAAAATTCCCCTAAAAAAATATACGACAAAAAATCCCATAATTATATGTTGCAGAAGTTGTATATTCGTGTTGCATTTGTGAAAATGAAGGCCAGAAGGCTAAGACAAAGGTCATAATTTAAGATAATTATAACTTTTCGAGAAATAACCAATTTCTTATAGATTTTGCGAACAGAAGTAAAACGAGAATAAAAAATAATATGCAACATTTTTTTTTCCAACAGACCCATTTAGACATGGCAACCCTATACTAGAACCAAGATGACTTTTTTAAATTTACCTAAACCTCTTTTTCTTAAGAGTGGGTGTCCCCGAATGACGAACTCAGACTTCATGTAAATGAGTTTGTGTGTATTAGTGACCTTTCTTCGCCATACATCTCTCACGTTCAACGTCATCTCAACTCAGTTCTCTCTCGGTATCTTTATTTGCATTCTCTTTCCCTTTCTAGAGAACCAAAGTCATAAAATTAAAGTCTATTTAGGTAGAAAAAACAAATCAGCATCAAGGAAATAGCAAAAAAAAGGGTTGCAAGCCTTGCAAGTGTATATTGCGGTTTTGCTTTGCGCAACCGAATTCACTTGTGTTTTCGTTTTCCGTTGGTTTTACTCTATGTGTAAGAGTCATGGAAGGTATATTTATGAAGAAAAAAATGGTATGATATTCAGTGTTGAATTTTTCTATCTTTCTGCGCATCTATGTACCTACATCACTTGGTATTCTATATAACTTTTGCAAGTATTCGTAGGCGAAGGAATCTGATCGATTTTTTTTTCTTTGTTATAGTATCCAGTGATGATATTTATTTTAGTAGTTTAAAAACAAATTTTTTCAACATTTTTTTTTTGGCAAATAAAACGTTTATTTTTTAAAACTATTATTTACATATTTGTTTATTTATTTGAATGTTTTTAACTTTTTCTTCGTTTTCCGTTGTACATTTGTACATAGATTTATATATTATATTATTAATTGATATTATTGTTATTCATATACAGGGTGTCCCAAAAGTAATGGATCAAACGAAATATGCAGATAGGCCAACTTTACGGCTCTCAGAATTTGGTAACTTGTTCATCCCAAATCCTTACGGTTTTCAATTTAATGCAGTTTTTGTGAATTATCGAAAAATCTCGACTTTGCAACAGTATTTTGCTTCCTCCGGTCATAATTGATTTTTGTTTTTTACAATTCTTCCACTAAAACATTGCCTAATAATAAGAAATAATTATTTAATCAAAATATTTTTTATTTCATACGCCATTTTGCTGCAAATTATGTAACAGTTCCATATTTTATAAAAACTCAATTACTTAATTTTTTTTTCAGAGCAACACACTGCAAAAAATTTGTATGGTGTGACACAGGTTAATTATTTTAAAAACTTGCCGTGTTATTGCACTTTTCAAAAATGTATAAAAATTTCCAAAGTTCAAATTAGAACGAAAGATATTACAGTTTAAATGCAAAAAAACAGGGGTTTCCAGAGCAAAATAACAAACAAAAATCGAGGCTTTTATTCAAAAAGAAATAAACAAACAACAGTCGAGGAAATGTGTTTATTTTTCTTTGTTATTTTTCTCTGAAAAGGCCTGTTTTGTTGCATTAAAATTGTAATATCTTTTGTTCTAACTTCAAGTTTGGAAACTTTTATACATTTTTGAAAAGTGCAATAACACGGCAAGTTTTTAAAATAATTAACCTGTGTCACACCATACAAATTTTTTGCAGTGTGTTGCTCTGAAAAAAAAATTAAGTAATTGAGTTTTTATAAAACATGGAACTGTTAATTAATTTGCAGCAAAATGGCGTATGAAATAAAAAATATTTTGATTAAATAATTATTTATTCTTATTAGCCAATGTTTTAGTGAAAGAATTGTAAAAAACAAAAATCAATTATGACCGGAGGAAGCAAAATACTGTTGCAAAGTCGAGATTTTTCGATAATTCACAAAAACTGCATTAAATTGAAAACCGTAAGGATTTGGGATGAACAAGTTACTAAATTCTGAGAGCCCTAAAGTTGGCCTATCAGCATATTTCGTTTGATCCATTACTTTTGGGACACCCTGTATATATGTATATTTTTCTCTTCAATTAAGTTAGATAAAATAAATAAATAAATATTTTTTGTTTTTACATACGAAATTATAATAATAATTTTTTGGATTTTAATTAGTTTTGGTATAAAAACAATACATTTTATTTCATTATTAACCCCTTGTAGCCCCATGTGACATATCTGTTACAAACCAACAAAGGTCCCACAAAAGTTGCAAAAACTATATTTTTCTTCTTTTGAAGCTTATAACATATTTTTTAGATATTGCTTTATCGAAATAGTACATCATATTTTCAATAAATGACACCAATAGTTTTTAACTGGCAGTTAAAGTTGAAAGTTCGGCTTTTTTTGAAAACACGCAAATTTGTGTAAAAACAACGAAATTCAGAAAAAATATTTTTTTCTGCATAAAGTAACGTGGTTTTATTTTTGGATTTTAGGAATCCGCCTAAAAATAAATATTAGAAAGTTTTTTGCTTCAATTTTTGCATTTATCTACAAAAATAAATTATTTAAACTTATTTTTTTACTCCTTAAATTTCGAAATAACTAAGTAAATAATAAAGATATTGAATTTTTAAAAAATACGTGTTTTATTATAGCTAAAGGCTAGTCGATTGACATTATTAATTTTAAAATTTCCGATGTTGGGTTACAAGGGGTTAAAAGTAGGTACAAGAAACTCAATAGTTTATTTAGAAAGGTGATAAACATAACAAATTCCTTATAACTAAAAAAACAAAAAACAATTTAAATGTTAGACTGCTTTAGATATAATATTACTGAATATTGAAAATTAATTTGAAGGTATGGAACGAAAAAAGAAAATAGTGTTACAGATTTAGAAAAATACACATAGTTTTGAAAAGTAATAATATTCTAATAGAAAGTAGATCGTTTGCTGTTAGGTATATTACGTATTCCATACCCTCATACTTCTTGGAATCCGTGGATCACATAATTCAAATAAAAAATGATTATTATAAAAATTTAGTAGTTTGTTTTTTATTTTGTCCTCCCAAAATGAGTCGTCTTTTTGTATTTTTATATAAACAAAATCGCATGATGTCCATACACCAAAAAAACAATGGGATCGTTTTGTAATGTGCAGTTGTCCTTGCACTTGATAAAAATAATCGTCGTTTTTTTTTAGTACAAAAGTATCTCCGCTTTTCTGAAGATATTTTAGTTTTTTCTTTTCAACTGCATCGCTTATAGTCAAGTTTTTGACTGATGATGGGCATTTGACGTCACAGATGCCATCTTCGCCTACTAAGCGATGTTTTTGACTGGTCATATTTCTTATAAGTTTGTTTTGAAAAATTATACAAATGAGGTAATTGAGAAGCAGAATAGTTGTGCGCGATTTCACAGAAAAAGACAATTTCATCTATAAAGTCAAATTCGAAAATTTAGATTTTTGTATTATAATGCGAATAACATTACAGACTGCCTGTCTTTCCAAATTTTGTTTTCATAGAAAAAAATATATCCATACAGTTGCTCAGAAGAATACCTAACATGCAACATCATAAATTTATGAAAGAGATAAATAAACCAGTTAAAAAAAAAAAAAAAAAACAAGAATACAAAAAAAAACTCGTTTATCCTATTCCATATACCTACCACGCAACACCAGATACCATACATTGCAAACGTGCGAGAGATCCATTTCCTGTATCCTCTCATTTTCGCGAAAAAAGTACAACAACACTTTGCATGCACTTAGCCTGCCAATCCTTTTTTATAGAAAAACCTATGTACAAACAATATGTAGAATGCAGATACCTAAGTTCATCTTATTCTTTATACCACCAAACAACCACTCGACAGAGCGAGTGTAGAAACAAAATAGAAGATAATAAAGAGAGAGATACAACTAGCGCCAGTGGAATTTGTTTGAACTACAAATTCCAATACATACGCATTCCATGAATTTCTGAGGAAAAAAAATGGAAAGTAGACTCTTTTTCAAAAATTAATTGTAAGAAAACTATTATAGCAATTCTTATTTTCTAACTTGATATTGATAGAAAAAATAATGAAAAAAAATAAAAAAAATATAACAAAAAATCTAAAAATTCTGGTTTCATAGTACAGTTTATTGTTTTTGGGACTACTTAAAAAGCGATTGGAGGGTTACAAAATAATATTTTTTAACAAAATATAGTTTTACTCCATAGTCCATAAACTAAGCTTTTAAATAAAATAAAAATCAAAATCATACTTTGAAAAACAAAGAAATTAAACCACTTTTTTTAAAAAAAGTTAAGAAAAAATGACTTTTTAGTATTTTTTTGTTGTTTAAGACCTTAAAACTTAATATAAATTTCTTAAACTAATCAATGTGTTAGTATTTGAGTTGAGGTACTTATTTCTTTTTATTTCGGTGCATTTTATCAATAATTGCAGAAGTTATACATGTTCAAACATTGTAACATAAGGAAAAATAGCTTCAGTTTCGATTAATTTTTTTCTATGAAAAATACATTTTTAGTTTTTCAAAATAGTTTTACTCCGTAGTTTGATTCAACCTCAATCCAAAATAGAAATAAAAAAAATAAAAATTTTTGTCTAACTAAGAAACAAACCAATGTCTTTCAGGTCGTTCTAAAAGAACGAAAATTTTATCATGTTTTGTTCTCTCTTAATTACAAGTGCACAAATTTGGAAATTGTGGGGATGAAGATATTTAGCCTTGTTTATTATCTAAATAATAAAATTTATTTCATTCAATTATCTTTAAAAATGTAAAAGTTATTCACCGATTTGTAAACGATAACCCGATTTTTACGTGGTCCACTCAGCCTTAAGACATTCATAGGCTGCCTCTAGATTTGCAGGATCAAGACATTCATTTCATTATGACTCAGCCACATAGAGCAAGATGGACTTTGAATCCCAGTAACGAGGCTTGAGATGGGGAGGAAGACCGAATTTTTACTTCACAGGTCAAGCGATAACGGATGTCATTAGTACAATCGGCTTAGATTCATAGACTGTATAGAAATAATTGTACAAAGCTTGATGGTGAAAGTATCGGTATGTGTTTTTTAACCAAAAATGTGGAATGCTTGAAATAATTTTCACAAGGCCTTTTTACGAAATCGATTAGATTTTGAAAATAGGTTTTTTTTTCATTTGATAACAATATTGGATGTTTTGTGTTTTTTGTGTATACAACTTTCAAACCGTAAAGATTTTTGATGAACAAACAAGTTATCAAATTCTGAGAGTCCTTCAGCAAATTTTTGTTGGACCACAAATTTTGGGACAACATTTTGGAAAAATTTAACCCTCTACTGCATACGAAGCCAAATATGGCTTATAAACAAATTTTGTCTGTTTGTATGCACTTTTCTCTTCTCTGTTACAAAAAAATGGTAAAGATTAAATACAATCCTCTTCATTGTGTTTCTGTGAACCCATAGAGATAGTTTTTTCGTGTGTCCGACACAAAATAAAGGTGTATTTTATGATCACAGGTGAGTCGATCAGTCGTGTGCATTGAAATCGAAAGTGTAGAATATATTCATACTTTAAGTTTAATAACTGCGTTTGTTTGGAAAGTTGGAATTAAAAATTTATTTTTGATCGATTGTCTAATTGTGTATGCTATGAACCAATTTTTATTGAAAAAAAATTATTGGCCTGGTCTTGGGAGGGTAAAAAGTACGGAAGCCATATTTGACTTCGTATGCATTAAGGGGTTATCAATCTACACAATTTGTTAATTTTTTTGTTGGAAAATTGTGTTTCTTTACATTGTTATTTTGCTTGGAAGCTATGTTTTACTTCAGAAATGGAGCCCCTTCGCTTTTAGAGACATTTTTCTCATGTTAACCCCATTTCCAGCGGGGAGGGGGGCTCACCTATAATATTTTTCAATCATTTTATTACTTTTTAGTTTTTGTAAGATCTGGGAGAGGGAGTGGCTGAAAATGTTGGAGCAAGACTTACTTCGACAGTGGAAAGAATGTGAACCAGAAAAAATATATATAACGGACAAAAACAAATTGTATTTCTCGGTTCCATGTCTTAAAATGAGCCAAATTTGAATTAATTCTTAACCTTTTGTAATGCAATGTATTTATTTTACTTTATTTTGTTTTTAAATGATAAATATTTATTTTTTGATATTTTTAATTGTATTCTTTACATAATCTGAACAAGTAATATTAGTAAAATATTTCTTACCCTTTAATGCATACAAAGCCAAATTTGGCTTATAAACAAATTTTTTAAACAAATTAATTTAAACAAATTTCGTCCGCTAATATTAATTCATGCAGTAGAGGGTTAATATTTTTGATTAAAAAAAAGTTTCGGAAAAATCAGTTTTGCTAAAGTTAGATAATAATTTCTACAATAAGATATACAATTTTTGATTTTTTTTTTTTTTTTTTTTTTCAAAAAATTACCTGTTTATAAAAAAATAATAACATAAAATTTCATAATTTTTTTTTTTGAGCTTCTAATGATTTTTTTGTGCTTTGATTAAATAAACAACAAAGAATTTTTGAAAAAAAATATCGTTTTAGATGTTTTTTGAAAATAAAAAAAAATTTAATAAATACAGACACATACCATAAGTGTGTTGATTAAAAAAAAAAAACTCGTGGATTCTGAAAGAAATTATTAATCAGAGAGGGTTTTTGTATGCTTTTTTGCACCTGCAGTGATGCTGCCTGTGTAATCAATTTTCAGAAGGTTTTGAATGAGCAACATCAATTTGTGTGTTTTACTACCAAGTTCATAGGCTGAAGTTACAGCTATTTCACGGGGAGCAACCAGATCATCAGACTCCTTTAGGGGTGCTAATTTGCTGTTCAATGTTTAATTAAATCGAAAAACTACCACACACGAGTCCACCAGTTATAATACCAGCTTACGAATTTGGTGGTAACACACACAAGTTTTTGTTGGTCATTCGAAACTTTCAAATTATATGAATCATGAAAACAAAATTCCATTTAAAAAAAAAAAAAAAAAATTTTTTTTTAATAAAAAAAATGTCTTTTGAAACTTGCGAAATTATGGCTAACCGCACTAACCGGTTTTTTTTTCTAGGTATTAGATTTTTCAATTTCTCTAATATGATGTCCTCTGAAGGAAGATTTCATGAACCTTAAAAAAAATTAAATTTAATGTAAAATGGCTCGGCAAATTATAAATCCAAAAAATTTATGTATGAAAATAAACTTAAGTAAACAACTAGCACCTTTATAGGTTTGTATAGACTCTTTTGATTCTAATGCAAAAAAAAAACGTTTTGCCAAGTTTCATGAGGATTTTTTAAATTTGATGGATTTTTAGTACTATTTTACCTTTATTAATTCGATTGAAATTTTTATAACGACATAATTTTCTGAGTGTATCAGTATCAATATCTTTAATGAAGTGAGCAATTATTTATTGTTGTTTATAATAATTAAAACGAGTACACACTTTGCTCTTTTTCATTTTTGAATTTTATAATAAATTAAATTTAGGACATTTCATGGACAATTACTTTATTGAATGGATAATTTGTGGCCAGAGAGATTCATGGGAGGATGTTTGTTAAAATTGGTTATTGAGAGTATAATTGAATTTTCCAAATGTTTACCTTGTTTATGTTTTTTTTTTTTTTCAATGACATTGTTTTTGAGTTGTGGTGAGTGTTGTTTTGAATCTTTTTATTTTTATGGATAGGCTTCACGCCATAAAGGATGCAAAGGACAAAACTTTTTGAGATTACTAGTAAATTATGTAAATTTTGTAGGAAAATTTAAATTTTTAAAAAGAATGCCAAAATTAAATGCATTGGAAATTAGACTCTATTTAACAATTTTCAGATTAAATAAAATGAATTAATTAAAATCCAGCTAAGTTTATGGTTTTATCCAGAATAATTTTAATTTCAATCGTGCATGCAATTGAAGTTTTATTTTAATTGAATTCAAATCACCATTCATAAAATGACAAAAAATTATATTTTATTTAAAATTCTGCAGTGAAAATGTTAAAAACTTATTTTTATTTTGTTGTTTCAATTTGAAGTACCTCAATGATGTATAATATTTTTTGTTTGTTTTTCTCTGACATTTTCAAAAGGCAATTAAAATTTATAATCAAAGCTGAACCAAAAAAAAAAATCTGTATTAAACTGGCACTCCAAATGCATGTGAAACAATTGTTTTCACTTTTGCACACACGTTATGCGAGAGTAATTAATGAATAAAACGCGTTTAAGCTTTTGTATTTGTATCAAAGGCAAAATAAAATAAAAATAAACACAAGAGTCCTTAGTAGTTTTTATTATAAAAATAATATTTTTTCTGAAATATTATTTGTTTTTTAGTGAATGAATGTTTAAATCAGAAATAGTTAAAGCCTTAAAAACAAATACAAATATATTAAAAAAAAACCTTAACGACTCATATACATTATTTTAATTGAATAAAAAAAAATAATTCAAAATGGTAAACACCCCCAAGATTGAAATAGTAGATATATATTTTTATAAGATTTCATTATGTATATATTTTTTTGTATTTTCATTTCACCTTAAAAAAATATGCGAACACAAACATTTTAGTTGAAATAAATGTTCGATTAAATCGCTATTTTAAAGTCTACCTATAGTATTCAAACGAAACGTCATATTTTTATTGTATACAAATTTTTTTGAAAAATAAATTTTTTAAATAAAATTGGTATGCCATTTTGTAGAAATCACTAATAAACATCTAAAACCAAAATTACAAAAAAATTCACTATCACGTTTTCAAAAATTTGATTTTTCAATTTTTTTTTTAAATCCAAAAATTATTATTTTCAAAATTTTATTTTTAGCTTATATTTAAATTATATAAATAAATACTTTTGTATACAAATTTCGTTGAAATACAGTTAGCAGTTTGGCAGGAAATCAGATTTGAAACAACCGGCTCTATGACAGGTACCGTTAATAATAATGATTTTCGAAAAAAATGTGTTCATCAAACGTTAGACCTAGTTTAAAAACTAACATTTGAATGTTTTTTTAACAAAATCGTTGGAGCCGTTTTCGAGAAAATGTAACTTTTCCGAAATTAATATGTGACAAGTATCATTATTTTTGGTCCAAAAAAAATTAATTCCGAACAAATTTTTTTTATTTGCAAAACATTTTTTTTTTAATTTTAAATGGAAGAGAAATGCATTAAAAAATTGATTTTTTTGCAACCCTTCTTTCTAAAACAGTTCCAACCATTTAAATCAATTCAAATGTAAGTGCAAATTGTTCTTGTCCTTCGCTCAAACTTTCTTATAGTAGGTTTTCGTACGTTTTCAGCCATTCTCTGTCTTCTTCTTCTTCTCCATTATCGACGATAGTCATGATCTCGGATGGGGTCACAACTCTCCATGTGATCCATGTGCGGACATGAGATTTTTTTTAGATTTTTGACATAAGATATAGAATTACAAAACAAAGATAGAAACATTAGCTTATTAGCGCTAATTCCAAGATTGTACCAGGATGTTTTTTAGTGCATATCCCAAAATTTCCCTTTTTTTTTTAAATACCAATTTTTCATAGATATGAATGTTTTTTTCATTGCATTTTTTTGATTCCTAATAATAATGGATATGAAAACCTTCATGCAAAATTTGGTCCCTCTACTATAACTTTTAAGGGTTTTTCGGTAGTAAGTTTGCAACTCAATTTTAAAGTTCAAGTGACCTCAACTCCAAATTTATAATTATATTCAATCGCTCCACTTAAAATAGAAATAATTTAAATAATTTTTATTATTTTTGTTATTTTTTTTCTTCGTAAGTTTGCAACTGTTATAATAATATGGGTTGACAGATATAACTGGTAACTGGTATAACTTTTTTCAGAGACGTCAGATTGCTTGATTTTAGATTATTTTAATCAGCATTAAAAAATACCTTGAAATCATGTAGGTATCATATGTGTATATACCTAATACCATAGCCTATTTTTGCTAATTTTGAAAATCTCCATTTCGCGATTTGACCTTGAAATCGCGACAAGCGGACATGAGATTTTTCTAGACTAGATAGGTATGTTATAGAATGGCAAAAGGAAGATATTTAGCAAAAAAAATTCTACTAACATTCATTCCGAGGTTAAACCCTTGTTTGACTGGATTACATCGGATTATTTAAACCAATTATTTTAAATCAACAAATCTTTTTACCCAAATTTTTTTGATGAACTGTTTTGGTTCTTGGTTCTCATTGCAAATGAAACATTTATGGGATGTGGGTTTTCTTAAAATATGTACATACGTACCTATTGCATTGAAAATACGAACGAAATTCAAAGGACTTTTATAGCCACTTAATTTGATTTCAATTTTGTTAGATTCAGCATAAAAATAATATTGTTTTGGCTTTTAAATTACTTCTCAATATAAATTAAATTAAAAGATATAGCTCAACCGAAAATGGGATTCAATATTACTTTGGGTATGTGAATAAAGGGCATTGATGCCAACAAATTCCACTAAAAAAATGGCTTTTACTATATGATTTGGTCCGAATCAGGCTTCTATCATGTCTAAATTCCCTGGTCTATTAGTTCTATCATCTTGCATGAAAATAATGTTTCGTTCACCACCGAAGACCGATCTCATTCAAATAACTTCCCAACTCTGCTGTTAATATTTTTGATAAACCGCCCCGTTTCGAAGTTATTTAAGGGGGGGTTTCCATAGCATTTTAATGGAAGACGGTTGACTAATTGTTGTATAACTTTTGCAGTTTATAAGATAATCTTATGAAACGTACTTTTTTGAAAAGGTAATAAACGTACAAATATTTTTGCATCATTTAAATTTTAGAAACATTTCTTGTGCGATTTTTATAAGGGTCGAAAATGATTTTTTTCCTGCAAATTTAGATTGAATCAGAATTTTGGTTGGGGCACCGTTGTTTATAAACTTTTTATTTATTTTTTTTTTGTTTTATAATGATCAAATGTGTTTTCATGCAGTACGCGAAACAGATTTTTTTTTTTTTTTTTTTTTATTAGAAAAAAAGCTTCGTTAATTTGTTGTAATTTCATGTTTTTTTACTCACTCTTCTTAGAATAACTTTACCGTTTATTAGTGTTTTTAGATGAAACAAAAAGAAAACAATAAAGGGAAATTAGGAGAATCCAATAAAATTTCTAAAATTTAATTTGAAGTTAGTTTGAACGGTTAATTTGAAGGAAAGGTGTCAAAATGCACTTTTTTAGCATTTTGGTCGTGGGGCAAAGCGTGATTATTTTTTAAAATGTTTTTGTATTTTTTAATGAGAAGTTAATAAAGTTGTTCATGCAACCCGTTTGCCAAAAAAAAATATTTTTTTTATTTACACACTAAAAATTTGATTTTAATAAACCAATATTTGCATTCTGTTTTTGAGGAAGGGGCAGTCAAAGCATCCACAATTTATTTTTATTATTTTTTTTCATTATATTTCAAATCAGTTTCAAAAAAAAAATATATATTTTTGCTCACAGTATTTTTAATATAAATTGTTGAAAAAGTGTCTATTTTAGCTTTTTTTACTTTGAAAATTCCATTGATCACGCACACATGCAAATTTAGTTCAAAAGAATGCCACGCATAAGCTGGCGCTGATGAACTCTTTTTTTCCGTTCTTTTCTATTTATTGAAAAAAAACTTGCTCTTGCGCTCTCATTTTCTCGTTATATCTTGTTTTTTTTTTTTATGTTTACATAATCCTTTTTTTTTGTTTCCTATTTCCTCACACAGGCAGGCAGAAATCATTCATGAAATTATGAAGATGCTGCAGAGAGTAGGTAGATAGTAGATATTTTTTGCAAGATCATTATCTTTTGTTTTCAAAAAGGGTTGTTTTGTTCTTGTTGACTCTTGGGTTTTTTCTAACAATTCATTTCGTGTTTATAATATCGCACCCGCGGTTGCGAGTTGACACTTTTGGGTTTTTTTTTTTTGGTGTCAGCGAAATTCTTTGCATTGTGTAATATTCACATCGCTCGTGCGGGGATATAGGTAAAGGATTAGATATGTGGTATGCATTTGTTTGTGTGTAAAAATGTGTATTGACATTTGACATGTGCTTGTGCACAATGATTGATTTCTATATTTAGGTTGATTTCTGGGTTGTATTGTTTATTATACTACACTCGCGCGTGCGTGCGGGGTTATATAATATAAATATATCGTTTTGTTTTTCATAGTCTTTGTTTATATGTTGCGGATTCGGTTTTTTTTTTATAGGTTTGTAGGTATAATAGTTATATTTTCGCGGGGGAATGTGTAAAGGGTTATATAAGTGTATTTGTGGTTAGAATGCACCTGATGGTATTTATAGAAATAGTTTTGAATAGGTGAAGATGCTCAGTATGTTTCCTTAGCAAAAACAAAGTTTTTAAAATTACACCTACTGAGGAAACAAGCAAAAAAGTAGCTGATGCCTATCTGAATTTATAATTAAAATATCAGTTTGAAAAAATAGATCATTTTTTTTTTCAAAGTGTTGAGCTTGAAAATTATTTTTGAAAACTTCCCTAAACTTTGATTACATAGTTGAAAAATTAATTTCAAGGTTTAAAAAAAAGTAACTTATAAGTTACACTGGTCAACAAGCTTTTTGCCACAAGAACCAAAATATACTGTTCTATATGTTTTTGATATGCTGAACTCGAATCTGAAGTCAGAAAATGTTTATTGGCCTCCGTTTTTGAAATATTACCGTTAGAAAATACCGAAAAACGTCATTTTGGCTGTTTTCGAGGGTATGTTATGTTATGTGGGGTAGTTCCTTATGAAAAAATTTGTAACGGTTCCTATAAGAACTGGTTTTATTCTTTCAAAAAATGTTTAAATCTTTCCAATATCTTTTTTACTTCCCGAGATATTTAAAATTTAAGGAGTGGTCTTTGACTCAGAAATAGCACTGGCCAAACAAATTAAACTTTGTTTGCCACAAGAACCAAAATATACTTTTTTAAAGGTTTTTGAGTTGCTGAACTCGAATGCGCAATCAGAAAAATGCTATTGGCAACAAATTTGTTTATAATGAATTACCCCACATAAAAACAGAAGCTAGAAAAGAGCCAAAATGACGTTTTTCAGCATTTTATAACTGTTATATCTCAAAAACGGAGGCCAATCAAATTTTTTTTGACTTCAGATTCGAGTTCAGCATATCAAAAACCTATAGAAAAGTATATCTTGGTTCTTGTGGCAAAAAAAAAGTTCAATTTTGTTGACCAGTGTTATTAATGCTGCCTTATTTTTGTTTCCTAATAATGTAGGTATAGGTAAATAAAAAACAAAATCGATTCAACTGAGTTCATTGCATTGGTGACTCTAAAAAAATCTTTATTAAAAAGGTGTTGAAAGTAAATTGGATTGATATCGAGTCCATCCTCAAACAACATATAGATAAGAACCTAAACATTCTATATATTGTAAGTAAATACATTTCCATGTCAGCCGGCACGCGCGTGTGCGAGATAAAAAATTGCTCAACGAAGAACAACTGAAAAGTGAGCAAGAACCTGAAAACCAATCCTTCTGCGCATCTACTCATATTTTTATACAAACTACACAAAGGATACTGTCAAGTATATTATATCAATGCACCCATATAACACATCCTCTACCTGCTTCTCCGTTGAACAACTATAATTATTATTATAATGCAAAAAATTTCTCTGATACACAAAAAACTCAAATGCCATCCACAACAGCAACATGGAAACAAGTTTTCATTTCAAAAATAAATAGGTATACACTCCAGAAATCTTTCATGAAAATATTGAATTTCAAACCAGTTTTCGTCCACAAACACCATATCCATATAAAGATCTATGTAGTATACCTACATCCATTTGCATGTCACCCCGCACGCGTGAGTGCGATGGCGATCTCACAAAGAGACAATGAATGAAAACCATAACCAACATCCTGAGAGTAAAAAACCAGAGAATTCGATGGCGAGAGAGCGAAACACATTCACTAATACACACAAATGCTTTTACATGAGATTTGACTTTGCTGAAAAAGGGAACCCAGTCTTAAGTTTAAAATATAAAATGTAATTATTTCATAATTTTTTTTTTTAATTTTTTGCCGAAATTATAAAATTTGGCAAACCTTTCAAATTTTATCGTATTAGAATTTTTCAATAAATTCGAATTATTTATTTTTTTCAACTAAAAATTATTTTTAATTAATTTTTAATTAAGTTTTCACGTAGTTTTTGTTCTTAATTTTATAAAAGCATTTAAAAAAAGCTTCTACTTAGAAAATCTGCTGAAAAATCTCGCAGCAATTAGCATAAACTGGAATGAAATTGCAACCAAACAACAAAGTTCCGAACCAAAAAACTTCATAGCGATAGAAATCCTTCAAAACAAAATAACTTTCTTCTACGTTGATGCGAACTACTCTTTCACTATGTACAAATTCTATATCCAACTTACACACCCATAACTAAGGTACATAAAACCATTTATCAGACAATTTTGATCCTCGGCTATTAAATATTAAAAATCTAGGTCATCAAGTATGAATGAATAGTTTTTAAATCAGTTAAAATTATGTATTCTGTAGAAGTATTTTGCGTCAAAGCAAGATGACCTCCAACTATTTTGAGCTAGTTTTGGAAAATTGGCTTTAAAGTTTTTTATTTTTTTTTTTCGTTGGATGATATATTCAACATCAAATCAATCAAATCCTTAACATCAGTCTAGAATTTTTTATTTTTAATCAAAATTCGATAATGGTTTCGCTTATAGTTTGATCCTTTTTCCTTTAAAAAAAAAACTAATTTCATGTAAAAAAAAAGACTTAATCCAATAGTTTGTTCCTTTTACCAAAAGAGAGAAAGCGAAAAAAAATATCTTAAAAAGCAATATTCATCGAAACGTAACCAAACCAAACCGAATACCAAACTGCTTTAGTTTTTGAAGAACTACACCGCCACTCTCCATCTGGTTCGAGCATTAAATCAACCAACAAAATGGACATTCTCCTTTAAAAAACTAGTAGTTTATTTTCTTTCTTTTTTTTTGATAAAAAAGAGAGAATAAAAAATACTGGGAAAAAGGAACTTTGAAAACATTGGAAAAAAAAAAGTTGAAAAACCTTCTCAAACACTTCTTCTCTGAAAACTTCCCCAAAAACCTCCCTCTCAAACTTTTACTCGTGCTCGTCCCACACTCTTGTATTCAATATCAAAAGAAAAAAAGGGATAAAAAATGAAAAAAAAAGGACAAAAAAAAAAAAACTATAGACTCCCAATTACTTACAAGGATGAAGTTTCAGATTCGAAATGAATTTTTCCAGTTTCCTTCGAAGGATCAACTCGGCACCATACTTGGCTTGAGTACCGTTATCGACGAGCAGGAAGTATGCATGACGATTGTTCAGAACAGCCAATCTGGATCTGTGTGTTATTATATCAAATAACGAGACAAGAATAACGAAAAAGAAAAAAAAAGAGAGAAAAAAATTTGTAATTTTATAGTAAGGATTGCTGAGAAAGGATCTATCTATACAACAATCTCATGTCACACAGAAGATATAACGATGTAAAGTTGTTCAAGTTTAAATTATTCTTCTTACCTTGGCGAACTGATGCTGTGGCAAGGAACCTCACGGTTATGTCCCAGAAGCTCGTGATTTCTCTCCACAATGCCCCACGGTGCAATACCTATGCTAACAACACGACCGGTCCTTTGTTGTCCTTCGAGTAGTAGCGCATCGCCCACTTGTTTTGTGACGCCTGTGAGAGAAAAAAAAAGAGACGAAACACGAGATAGAATTAATGCTGTGTTAATCTTGGAAATCTTTCAACTTGACTAAGTCGGATATGGTCAGTGCCATGTGGATTATCAACAGGACTAAAAAAAAATAAGAACACCTATGAAGGACTTTTTTTTCTTTCTTTTATTTATAAGTGTGTTGGTGGATTTTTTTTTTCTTTTTTTTTTTGCGAAAGAACTACTTCAGGAAGTTATCCTGCGGGATTATGGTCGTGTCACGTTGCTGATGGCTAAGCACGTACGTGACATGCTTCTACTCTTCTTGGTCAATGGTTTGGTATATTATGTGTTGGCTATAGGGACACAATGGCACACACTGTCCGAATTATGTATATGGGAGGATATTCAGCTTGAATCCTTATTTCGAAGAATGACGAAGAACTTGCCTCTTATACGTGGGCATAAATTTGGAATGAATTGTAGTAAGGAGTTAAGGTACACGAGTGTAATAATGACTTGGTGAAAGAGATATAATTTACGGTAATGTTGTAAAGAAACAAATAACCCGGAAGTAATTTGAGGAAATGAAAGGATTTTTTTTTTCTGTGTGATGTAAATGTCTGCGTAAAAGAGGTTGTTAACTTTTTTTTCGGTTGAGTCTCTGAGGGAAAAATTTGTTTAACATTCTTTAATTTGGTGGAATTCTATTCAATTTAATACGTTTTAATTAAATTACATCAAATTTGTTTGAATTTGGAGTTTTTTTTAAAGACAAAAGGTGTAATTCACAGAAGTGTTACAAAGTTCATTTTGGAGCAAAGTTTTATTCCCTTTTACAAAAAATTAAAAGAATTCATTGTAAATCATGTAATATAGGTGAGTATACTTTTTTTATTTGTCTATACACTTTTACAAACTTTTCAATTAGTAACAGACACAAAAGAAGAAGAAAAAAAAACGTCTTCTTAAAGGAATGTGGCCTTGATCTTTTGTTTCTTTGGAATTGAAAGTGGAGAAATATAAGGGTTGTGGTGTATTGTCAATGCTAGTATACCTTTTTGTAGATTTTAAAGTTTGTATATGTCAAAGTGTTTGTTTTTTTTTTTTGTTTTGTTTTATCATTAAATATGGCTTTATAGCTCTTAAGAAAGGTTAACTCGATGAAAAATCAATTTTTTTATAAGGACTAAGAGCTTAGAGCTAGAGGCTCTTAGTTACTTTGAATTCAACAATATTAATTAAAAATGTATTAAATTTCCATTTCCATTACTAAAATCAAATAAAAAAAACCCTCAAGAAGCTGGAAAGAAACCGGCCAAACGTAAAGGGTAACACAAAGACGAATTATTGTTTTCATTAATTGTATTCAAAAATAAAGATCATTTAAGCCCAAATAAAACATAAAACTTTAAAGTTGAATCATATGATCAAAAATTCACACATGAAATTTTATTTTTAGTACCAAAACTGATGGTACTTGCCATATGACTAAAATGGAAAACCTTGTTTTTCTCAAAAAAGGCTCTAACGATTTTGATTAAAAAAATATATATATAGCATATTAGGTTCTGATATAGAAACAATATTTTTTTAAATTATGAACGATACCTGACATAGAACCGTTTTTTTTTATTTCTGACTTTCTCGTAAACAACATGACCGATAGTAACCAAAAATTTTTGTACTTTTAGTTTTAAGTAGCCTAAGTTTTAAAAATTAAGCGCTGATTTTTCAATCGTCAGTTAGACTATCAGAAGAATAAAAACTGCCAAATGTCAACATAAAAAAAACTTTAATTCCTAGGAATAAGCTTTAACTGAGGTTTATCTGAGTATTGAAAAATTGGCCCTAAGAAAAATATTTTTAAAAAAGTCAGTTTTGTTTTTTTTTTTTTTAATTTAAACAAAAAAAAATATTGAAAAATAATTTTTTTCAAACCGGTACACAGTGTGTCGAGCCCATACAAAAGTTTATCATAAATACTTGCAGCCAAGTTTTTGGAGTTTTAATATCTTTTTTTTGTGTTTTTATGTCAGGAATAGAAAAAAAAGTTACAAATTAACAAATTTAACAACCTATTACTTTTTTTTTAGTATAATTTATGAAATTAACATTTATTGAAGAAGCCACTTGTGAGCAAAATTATTTTTTTTTTTTTGGTATATAAACAAAAATATACTTTTCGTAAGGTTTTAGGTGTGCTGAACTCGAATCCGAAGTCACGTTTTTGAAATATTCCCGTTAGAAAATCTGAAATGTCGTTTATTTAACAGTTTTTGAGGTTATATTTTTGATCGTGGTGATTTATTTTTAATAAATTTGTTTCAGTTTCTAAAAGAACTAAATGTGTTCTTTTAAAGCCCGTTTAAATTTTTTCAATATCTTTTTTCTACTTTGAGAAATCTTAAGTTGAAGTCAACTTGTTTTGTTTATCTTCTCTATACAAAAAAAATCGTAGGTTTATTTGCGTTTCATAGCAAATCTCGAATAGTTTTTTGTCAATCGCTTTCAAATTTTGAAATAACGTTTTATTTGCATTTTCGTAAATTATTATATCGGCGAGGTTGGTAAATACGCTATAATACACAGTAGAGCGTGGCCGGGTCAAGTAATTATATTAAAAATTTAGTATGCAGAAAAATTTAATTTTTTTCGTGTTGAAAACAATACTTAAAATATTTTTAATTACATAAACAGCTTTTTGTTACTTGTGTATGGTTAAATATTATTAAATACATCGATTTTTTCATTTTTGTGATCCCCTTGAAGCTGTTTTTCAAAAAATGAATTATTTTGAGTACTTGACTCGTAGCACATAAATGTGAATATCTCTGGTAATCGCAAACAGAAGCAGACCAAACTTTGCCAATATTAAGTATAGGCCTTAGGCAAAATAATATAATAAAATTATCGATATGATTTATATGTTTTTTTTTTTTAATTAAGTTTAAAAATTAATTTTTTTCTTTTTTGGCCATTTATCAAAGAAATTTTAATAACTCATATATAATTTTATGAATTTAATTTTTTTTGTTATACGTTTTACAACAACACTTAAATAAACAAAATAACATTAACAAAATTTTTCAAACATTCACCAAACGTGAAATATACACTCTCAAAGATTCGCATAAATTCCTGAAAATATTTTCGATTTCCGAGGTACTCATGTTTCGGTGCTTATTTTGAATACATAACCTGGGTTATTTTCTAAGATAAATATGTTTTCATATGAGTTGACACTTCTTAATTATATTTTAATAGCAAAAATATTAATTTTTAACAAAAAAAAAAGTGATTTATCATAAGGGGACGACACACTGTGCGGTATGGTAAATTTTGTTTTTAGAAACAAAACTAACGGTACCTGCCATAAAACGGGAAAAGAAAAGTAAATTTTTTTCAAAAACTGGCTCCAACGATTTTGATTTAAGTTTTTGTTTGTAATTCTAACCCGATTTCAAAGAAAATTTGTATACAAAATCGTTTAAATAACCGTAGTCATTAAATTTAAATTTGGTTTTTTTAAAATTATTTATAATTTTTTTGAAATGTTTTGAAATTTCGTTTTTAACTGCACATTAATAGTTTCTTCAAAATGGCATTCCAATTTTTTTTTTTTTTTTTAAACGTTTGAAAATTTTTATACTATGTAGGTATCTATATAAAAAGTTAATGTTTTTTTTTTAAACGGCTCTAACGATTTTCAAAATCCTTTTTTTCTAAAAATTTCTTATTATACAAGAAATCAGATTGCATAATTCGTTTTCTGATCAAAACCATTAAAATCGGTATTTTATTGATTTATAAAAACAGATTTTATGTATTTTTTAACATTATCAGAAATGTACTTTAATAAAATTAAATTATAATACATTTTTTCATAAAAACTTTTAAAATAAGAGCTACTTTTACCATAAGAGCAAGTACGTGTGACTCAGTCGTGCATTTTATTTTTTTTTTTGGGCTAAATTAATAGGTATTTTTTGTGACCACTTTTTTGAAAAATCGTAATTTTTTTTTATTTTTGTCCTTCCAAATTCGCACCCGTGTGTCGGCAGAGGGCTAAACTTAAGTTTTTTTTCTAAAAGGTTAAAAGAATATTTATTTACCCTTTTTCTATATTCATCATTTTTTTCCCTGAAGACCTTATTTTTAGTCCTTCAATTGAGTCCAAAAACTATCTGCATAAAACCAAAAGATTTTGAAATACAGCATTCGAAATCCTCTCAAATCTTTGAACATTTCTATTAGGTATAATTTTGAACAAAATTGTATGAAAGAAGTTTATCCAGTGATAAATTAAGCAGCTCTAAGTATTAAAATAATATAAGAAGTTACAACCTCTTATATGAAGGCTTATAATCGTTTTTTAAAGCAAGGAAACGAGGAAAAAGTATATAAAATGTCAACATTTTTCTTCATCGATTTAAAAATGGAGACATTTCTCTATATCAATTTCACAAATTTGCAGTTCAAAAAAAAAAAAAAAAAAAAGTTTGACCATATTACAGATTTTATTTTTTTATAATTTGGGTCTAGATTCGAGGAAGTTACTTGCAAAGTTCTTTTTTGATACATAATTTTTTCGAATTTAAAAAAAAAAAACTTTGCATAGGTAAATACTTAACTTTTTTAATACCCCGAATTCGAAAGTGAACTCAAGCGGGAAACATACACTATTTTATTTCAGTGTTGCATAACTATATTATGAAAAGTCTATATTTTAACATAATCGATATCTTCTAAAAGCGGCAAAGTTTCAAAAACTTATTTTTTGGCCGTTTAAACATTACAGAAAAGTACAAAATCAAAAGCCCTCATTATTTTAAGACAAAACACGTAAAGAAAAATTTCATTTAAATTTTAAGAATAAACTAATGTAAATTCATCAAAATTACAGTTGAAAGGTTAAAAGATAAAAATGTAAGACTTCTTCAATCTGTAGCATAATAATTTACCTGTATTTGTGCCTCCAGTAAATATCCATGCTCCTGTTGTTTTGGCTGCTTTTAATAAACCTTTTCTGATTTCCTAGAAAAAAACAAAAACAAAAAAAAACAACAATTGAACAGATTCTCATTTGAATGTTCGTTTCATTAAAAATTCACAAAATACCAAAAAATACAAATTTTTTTATTGAGTGCTAAATCATATTCAACCCGAAAACAACCATTCGAACATGACACTTATGAATATTTTAAAAAGATGGAAACACACTTGAATAATTCTCACAACCATCCAATCCACCTACACCCACAAAAACACAACTTTTACATTAAATTCTGACACAAACATACACCAGAGGAAGACACCCTCAAGGATAACAAAAATAAAAAATTCAAAAAAAACAACAACAACAACAACAAACATCCGATCGATTTCACTTGAAAATTGAGAAATGAGAATATACGGACTGCTTCCGATATGAGAATTTTCGTCTTCTTGTTAACCTTTTTCGTCTATCCTCCCTCAGGAAGAAGCGAGTCTGTGAAAGGACACACGTATCTCCTCTCCATCTCCAGCATACATAACCACTCAAAACAAATGATTAATTCACATCCAGGATATTTGTATTTACACATAACAACATCCAACCAACAACCAACAACAACAACAGCAAAAACATGTACAAAATTAAATGACGACAAACTTGTGTCTGTCTATCTTACCTTTTTGAGCTTTGGTTGCAGTTCGAAATTCGCTTTGCCACCTTGAACAGTTATCAGCAACTTTGGCAGTTCTAGGTTCCATTCTTTGTTGAATAGTTGCACCAGCAGTTCGGGTCTAGTGTCGAATGACAGTCGGACATACTACATGCATGCATGTGTTCAGTTCATGTACATGTTTAGGTTCAGGTGCAGCAGAGGATGAGTTCCGAAATTCAAGAGAAAATATGAATGTTTACAAATTTAGTCTCAGATGGGGTAGAATATTGTTATGTCAGACGTCAAATTGGCGCCCAACGTGAAGGACAGACAACTCTATTCTATACTACAACTCACCTGTGCTTTTGTAGGATGAGCACCACCCTGGAATTCGATTGTTCCATATGCGTCGGTGGGTTGGGCGCGGGTGTGTTTGTATGGCAGCCATGAGTCACCGGGCGAGCCGACTTCGATGCCTGGAATTACTTGATGTGTTGGGCGGGATTGTCCACAGCAGCATCTATATATTTTTTGATGAAGAAGAACAAATAACGAAACGAGATGAAAATAATGACACACGCCACATGAGCTCTTGGAAGAGCAAGGACATATGATTAAAATGACCAAATTGTTCTGGCTGATTGATGTGGGGGATTGGGATTTGAATAAAAACAAGGATCTTCTTGTTTTCATATAATAACATAACAGCGACAGCAGCTAGGCGGGTGGTGTCGGCTAAATTGTGTTTTTGAAACTTTAAATTAGATTCAAAATGTATATATTTTGAAAGGTATCTTTGTGTTTTTTTTTTTTTTTATAAATTGTAGATGTTATTTTGCTTTTTAGTTTAATGGAAAAATAGAGTTTTCCTGGTTTTTATTTTTTAATAACAGGAAATGGAACTTGAACGACGGAAATTATGTCAACAAATTTGAAAAACAGAAAACTTTATGGTGGTTTATTATTTTTTGTTAGTTTGAAAAACAAAAACGATGTGAGTTATGTTGCTGTCACATTTTATTTAAAGTTTAAGACTAAACTTATTTAACATTTTTGATCATTTTAAATTTAAGAGATGTACAGTTTCTAGTACATTTAGGAAGACACAAATCAAAAGGCTTTTAAAATGATTTCGAAAGTTTTCAATTTTGAGAAATATTAAAAAAAGGCAAGTGGAGATAAAAATGAGTGAGACGTAGAAGGGGAACATGATTTCGGAAAGAGGTCTTAACAGACATTGAAAGTTAAAAAAAATTATATTTTTTTTTTTAATTTTATTTAAGCTTTCTGGACTTCAAATTCGTTGGTTGTTATTTGTTCGGATTGAATTTTTTCATTTGTACTATACCAGTAAATTATCTAACTGAACTTTTTTCCTTTGTTTTCGGGATAAAGCTTTCATATAAAATATAAGGGTATTAGATTTTTAGATTTAGATACGAATTCCAAAATGAACTGAATCAAACTTCATTCCATGTCCGTTTGGATATTTTTTTCTTTACGAAAACTGATCAGATCAAATTTATTCTAAGAAAATTAAATTTTGTGCCATTTTCAATTATTTATAAGTTAACATCTTAAAATAATATTTCGAGAACGTTAGTTGAAACGTAAAAGGTTTTAAATTCTTTCTTAAATCCAAAAAATATCGAAATATTTTGTAAACTAATTAAATCTAGCTACTATGTAATCTCGAATTTTGTAACACATTTTTGGCAGGTGTCCCATTAGTTATAGCTGATAGCTAAACTTATGACTGTACTTAAACTAAATAGAAACAAATTTCTATGGCAAATTGTTTAGAAAATATTTGGTTTTTTTTCGTTCAGTGTATTTTAAATTTCATCATCTTTCGTTTTCTGTTACGACAACCACGAATTAATGAATTTTATAATTTTTTTTTTAATTTTCTACAATAATTGACTACATAAGAATTTAAAAATTTTCATAGCTATTGCACAATATTGAAATTCGTTTTTCAATGCAAAATGTAAAAAAATATTTTATGAAAAAAATTAAACACTCCTCTGTGGTATAAAAAAAAATCTATAGGAACTTCTTTCAAAATATGCGAATGGGGTTGCGACTATGTTTTTCTTATAGTTTTTGGACCGCTGAAACCGAATCCGAAGTCTGTTTTGCCCTATCACGTCGATTTTCGAGATAACCTCAAAAAATGTCACGGAAAAAAAATGTTTTTCTTTGATCTGGATGTGCGAAAATTTTAATCATATAGTTTTTGGGTCGCTTATTCCAGATTCGAAGTCAATTTTGCCTTATCACGTCTTGTTTCCAAGATATCCTAAAAAATGAAAAAACCAAAAGTTCTAATCTGGTATTTTTGAGGATACCTATCTCAAAAACCTGACGTGATACAGCAAAATGGCCTTCGTATTTGGTTTAAGTGACCCAAAAAACATACGACAAAACCATATTCGCACATCCAGATAAGAACTTTTGTTTTTTTGGTTTTGACATTTTTTTTTTTTTCAGCGACCCAAAAACTATATAATCAACATATTCGCACATCCAGATCAGAGAAAAACATTTTTTTCGTGACATTTTTTGAGGTTATCTCGAAAACCTGACGTGATGGGGGCAAAACAGATTTCGTTTTCAGCGACCCAAAAACTATATGAAAAACATAGTCGCATCCCCAGGTCAGAACTTTTTTTTTGTGTGGCTGTGTTATTTTAACTGTAGGTATAATCTTATGTTTTTCACATTGCTTCATCAGTTTTTTTAATCAGTCATATTTTACAATAATTCTTCTAATGCATAACCATTAAAAAAATGTTATAGGGTAGAGTTGCCTATTTTCTGTTTAACTCTCTATCTCAAATTTCTAATAAGGCCCCAAAAAAAATCACTTAAATGACATTTTTCCTTTTAGATGTACTATGTACATAAATAAATAAAGTCTTGCCTAAAGTTATAAGAACTTTTACAATTTTGTTTAGGAAACCAAAATAACACTGGTCAACAAAATTTAACTTTTTTTTTGGAACAAGAACAAAAAAAATATACTTTTCTAGTAGTTTTTGGGGTTCTGAGTTCGAACCTGGAGTCAGAATAATTTTATTGGCCTCCCTGTTTGAGATATTACCGTTATAAAATGCTAAAAACCGTCATTTTGGCTGTTTTTGAGCTCCTGTTTTTATGTGGGGTAATTAATTATAAACAAATTTGTAACGGTGATTATAAGAAACATAGCCTTGAAAACAGCCAAAATGACGTTTTTTGACATTTTCTAACGGTAATATTTCAAAAACGGAGGCCAATAACAATTTTTTGACTTCAGATTCGAGTTCAGCACATCAAAAACTACTAGAAAAGTATATTTTGGTTGGTGTAGCAAAAACCTTGTTGACCAGTGTAATAGTCCATTAAAATCCATTTTGAAGTACCTAGTTTTGAAGTTTTTGACTGCAGATATTTGTGAAGAAAAAATATTTGTCAATCCAAAATAGACCATCAATTTTTTAAGCTAATTTATTGCGTTCCAACCTTAAATTAATTGAAAATGAAAAAAAAAAATAATTTTGAAAATTAAGTCATGCATTTTATTGAAACAAAAACAGTTCCCCTTAATTATGTTTAACTCTTGTTTAATGGCAAACAAAATTTATTTCCAGAGAGTTTTTCTTGCATGAAAAAATTCATCATCATCAGCTAATGAACATCAAAGTAAAACTTTTAACCATTGGCGTTGGCATTATTATGGGCAAAAAAAATAAAATGTATCCCCACAACCCAACTTAATTTTTTGTGTCTATATATTTGTCTAGGTTAATTGATTTCTGTGTAAAAGAAAAAGGAAAACCTTAAAAATGTCCAAATGGATTTGAACAAGGATTTCCATATAAAAGACATAATTTAAAAACAAAAACACAACTTACCCCAAATTTATACATCTACGCATTATTAAAAAGCAATGTAATTAAAAAACAAAAAAAAAACCGAAAGACGTGTTTACAAAGGCCTTGAAATTCTAATAAAATGGATTCTGACAAAGTGAAGCGTGAAATAAAAAAAAAATTAAATGTTTAATTTTTTTTTCTACTTTTTTCTTATAAAAAAATTCCAACACATTTTTGGCACTTATACAGAGTGTCTGCTTTCACCCTCGTCCCTCCTTTAACCCCGAATAAAATGGAAGACCTTTCCTTCCCAAAAGGATATTGTTCGTTTAAAATTTATTTTCCACGTGAAAATTACATTCAGCACTTCATGTAATTTATTCTTTTCCATACAACTAAGTACGTACACGAACCAGCAAAGCAACCGTGCCATCCCACTTTTCCTCCTGTTGTTCACACAGCCAAAGGAATTTACTGAAATTCCATGAAAGTAACACATTGCTAAGGGTGATGGTATGGTTGGGGTTGGTGATGGTTGTGGGCATAGTCATGGGTGATGATGAGGGCTTTACCCTCGGCTAACAAAAGTTTCTTTTAGAATTTTTTCTGCGTCAACAGTGACAAGAAAATAATACAATTGTAGGTACAATTTAACAAGGAAATGAATAAAACCTTTTTAATTATAATACGGATTAACATTTCAAACGATTTTTTTTTTCTTTAATTTTTTTAAGAAAATTTATTTCAAAATAAATTCAATTCACTATTCTTTGAGATTTGAAATGCTTTTAGTTGGAAGATGGGAAAAGGGGGATAAACATAAAACACTTGCCCAAGAAAAAGAATTAGATTCTTAATACAAAAGAGAAGTGCAATTGGATTTGTTTTTAGATTTGCATTTGAATCCTTGAAATGCAGCTAAGTGAATAAGGATATCATTTTGCCATATCCATTTTATTCAAAGGCGTTTGCTTTTATTGAGTTATATCACTTTTACTTGGAAGAGACACTCTCGTGAATAAGGCTCATAAATTCATCGTGTCTTGAAATTCAAGGAGTGAATTTATATTTACTTGGGGTGCGAAATTTACGTGTATGATCTGGTATGCGAGACAGTGTTTATAAAAAAGGAGATTAAATTTATTAAATGTAATGAATTTTTATTTTCAAGTCCCATTGGAAGCTGTTTTGTGACACTATTTGGGAAGGAAAATTAAAAATATTTAAACAAAGTCACAGGATTAAATCTTAAAGGAACTTAGATTTTCGTTATATCCCATCAAAAATTCCCCAAGGATCCTTAAAAAGCGGGGACAAAGTTTACAAATTATGCATTTGATAAAATACAAATTGAAGCTCATGAGGATATTTTGGCCTTTAGCGATTAATTTGGGCGAAAGCTGTAATAATTTTTCGATGAAAATCAATATCAAAATCATTACCACGTTTTTTGTTGTGTTATTTTTTTATACATCTTTTAGTCATTGACCTTCTCCTTCAAATTTATTATTGAACCTAAGGTACATGAATTGAATAAAGAAAGAACTAAAAAAAAAAAAAATAGAAATACAAAATTAGGTGTAAATTCGCTGAACAGCTTTAATATTAAATTATTTTAATTGGAACTTCAGCATTTTCCAATTTAAAAAAATAAAAAAGAGAAAAGTTTTTTTTTTGCAGTCAAATAAAAGTTCAAATCTACTTCGAGAATGAGAAACTGGATTTTAATTCATTTTCTTAATCAAATTTTAAAAAAATTCACCTAAAACCAATTTTTGTGAACAGGAAAAATTTAGTATTGGATGTTTATTTCTATCTAAACTCTTTCAGAAAATTTAAAATTATTGCATAATTTTTAAGCGAATTGGAAAAATTATTTCTTAAAAAATCATCTGAATGAAGAAAATTCATATTTCAATCAGTCTCAAAAGGGTATGTAATGTATATGATCGATATTAATTTTAATTTTTTCTTTTCAAGATTTAATAATGTAATTAGTTGCTTTTTCGACGGTGGGGCACATTTAACCCTTACATTTGTACAAATAGAGTTGATTTTTAAATCAATTTTTTTTTTTAATATTTGAGTGATTTTGTGTAACTTTGTTCAGAAAGAGGCTAATTTTGTGGTAGCGGAATTTGATGTTTTAAAAATTAAAAAAAAAATTAACTAAGTTTGAAAAAAGTGTAAAAAGTGAAAAGTGAAAAAATTGTTGTCCTAATTTTTGAACTAAAGTTGGGCTAGCGAAAAAAGTAATAGAATTTTATCGAATTACCATGGTTAGTTGAGAAAGGTTTAAAAATATCTATTATTCGTGTTCTGAAAAAGAAATTAACTCACACACCATTTTATATTTGCTGTTTCTTTTCTTTTGAAAAAAATTGGATTCTAGCAAACCAAAAAAATCAATGATTTTTACACTGCAAAAAATATTTGTATTTTGTGGTTTTTAATGTGAAATAAAACAAATCAACTTAAGCTTTTTAACAGGAATATGTTATGGACTACATTCAATCAAGTAATAATTCCAATTTATATGAATAACATTTGAGGCGCAGTGCCTACACCAGTGGATTTATTTTTCCAAATTATAAATTTAAAAAAAGGTCACTGTGGTGTATGCGTACTATTTGTTTTCCTAAAAAAAATTATGAAACTATAAAGTTAGCCTTTGTAACTAACTATAGTTGGAATGACGACAATAAATGGTGGTTTTACCTTGGGCAAACGAACCACAGTGATAAATCAAAGATTTTTACACTGAAAAAAAAAAAAAAATTGTAATTTTGAGGTTAAAAAAAAACTTCGTTTCGTTATAATTTAAAAAAAAAAAGGGTGGGATAACAAAAAAAAAGAAACACTTGCGCTGCCTTGGGCTAACCTTAGGCAATCGAACCAGGCAAGTTTGAAAAAAATCAACATTTGGGTGTGCCAACTTCACATAGCCCACCATATCTTAATATTTTGAAAAAAAAAACCTAAGAATTTTATTCTTGAAATCTTTTCTGATATGAAGTTAAAAAATAAAAATATTCTCTCCCATATTTTCGCATTTATTAATTTTGGTATTGTACTATTACCATTCTGTGGTCTATTTCAGCAAATTTGTAATTTTTATTTTATTTTAAATTTTTTATGAAAAAGTACTTGTAAATTGTAATTTTTGAAGATGATGAAATAGGCCCTCGTTCAAATTTCTTTTTTTATTTTTAATGTTTTAAGTTTCTATGCTTAAATAAGAAGAAATTCTTTCTCTTTCTCAACCGATTTTTTTCCTTAAATAATCAAGATAATCGTTTGATATCCTTTCATTTTTTGAAATTCATAAAAAAATTCTTCAAAAAAAAAAACTGTTTTGTTACAGCGCAGTCATTTTAAATGCATAGAGGTTTGAAATTTCATTACCATCAAGTATTTTTGGTATACAAATATAAAATAAAGTAAATACATAATTTAAATTTCAAACATTATTCTGAAGCTTAGTGCATGGCACATTTAGTGTGTAGAGCGAATATGCTCATTAAGCCTTACCATGATTTTGTTTTCCTTATTCATGAAATACTCTCAAGCGTTTATAAATTTAGTATTATAATTATTTTGAAAATATCTGAATATCTGCGTTTTAGCCTGAAGCCCCAATCAAAATTCTTCACTTGTGCAAACATTTAGAAAATAGCAATTTAATATTTTCGCTACACTTCTAATACTCTTACCTATACAAACAATATCTATACTAACTTTCCGGCTTTGCCATATATTTTCATTTAAACTTGTACTTCAGCTTTAATTGTTACCACAAAAATTCCAGTAGACAATAATCACGTCTATAGAGCAATCCTGTTGCCAACAGCTTAAGGCTAAAAAAGCAATTATCCTAAATACATACACTTAAACAAAATGTGAAAGTGAGAGGGGCAATTGGAGTCAGAGTCTTTTTCATAAACAAAACAACACTCATACCAACACACGCTTGTGAATAATTGTGCCAGCGAAACGTGCATTTCCCTACACTCCATATAAACACTGTTGTTGTCGTTTTTTCAAGTGATAATAATTTTAAGGATACAGCCCAAGGTAAGACTGTGGTGGAATTTCCAAAATGTGTGTTTTTTTTTTCCTAAGCAGGCATATCATTTCGACGTATAAGAGCGATTCGAGCATACAATTAAAATACATCCAACCCAAACTTTTATTATATTTTGAGACTTATGTCATTGAGTTTTTTGAGGTTAATTTATTGAGCATTTCGGCTTTTTTATTTAAGACCTTACATTTATATTAATTGTTTTCACCAAAGTAAATTAATTTCAGTTTGACAGGTAAAAATATTATTATTATTCAACCCTTACACACCAAATCCAATTTATATGACCCAGAAACCTCTCTCAAATAAACCATATGGAGTGCAATTAATTTTGGGAATTGTCATATTAAGATGTTGATTGCCATTAAGAGCTCATGTAGTTAGATTAATAACATCAAAAGCTGTGCTGTGTGAGGATACTTAAGAGGTAGGTAATTTGACATAAAAAATAGTTATGTTTTGGCACAAAATAAATGTTTGTATGAACATACTATTTTATTCACACTAGGGCGTTCATTATTTAAAATTTTCCTAGAATCAATTTCCTCAGTGTAAAAACTATTTCAAACAAATAAAAAAAAAAATCCACTAATTTTTTCAGATTTGTATTTTGACGCTAGATGATGCCCACGATGGTTAAATTTGGAAATAGCTTGAGGTTTATATTGAGGTTATGAGGTCATTTTTTAGATAAAGCTTTTAAGGAAAAAAATTAGATGAGATTCTTGTCTGCATTATATTAAGTTTTCAAACAGGTATAGACCATCTTTCTAGGACCAGAGGTTAAGTAAAAAAAAAAAAACGAACTAGAGATAATAATCAAACATGACAAACGATGTTAGAGAATGTCTCGCAGTTCTATCTGTCTCTAATTGCGAGCTACAACCGAAACTACTGAAGCGATTTGATTCAAACTGGTCATTTAGGGGATTTGTGCGATTCCCTAGATTGAAAATTGAAATTTTATAAGGACAAAAATTATTGGTACTTGCCATATAACCAAAATGGAAACCGTGTTTTTCTCGAAAACGGTTGTAACGATTTTGATTAAAAAAAATATGTGTATTTTGGCATCTAACGTCCTACTTTTTAATTACAAAAAAAACAAAAACATATTTTGAACCGTTATTAACGTTACCATCCATAGAATCGGTTTCTTGATTTCTGACTTAATCATAAGCGACTTAAGTGATTTCATCAAAAAAATTTATTAAAAAAACCTCTTTGTAACCTTAATGGCAAAATATGGAAAAATAAAAAAAAAAATGATTTTGGATTTTTAAAAAAATTTAATTTTTTTTTTTTGAAAAATCATTTTTTTTTTTAAAAGGTTGATAATTTTTTTTTGAAAATTTGTTTTTATCTGTCAAATAAATACCTATTTCTTCAGAATAGAAAACTAAATATTTTTTTGAAAAATGTTTGAAATATGTATATTAAAATTAAAAAAAAAAAAATCTAAAAATTTCTATCTAGCTATCTTCTTCTTCCTTTTTTCTCGGCGCTGTTATAATCTCGATGTCGAGGGGTTCATAACCTTCCCACGTTACTGCTTCACACTAGTGATCCGCCTGTGGGGTTCGCCGGGTTGACCTCAGAAATCGGCGGCAAGCCTCCCAGTTTTGTATTGTTCCGTTTCTGAGGCCAACTGAATGCTGGTGTTTTTGCATTTGTTTGTACCAGGAGTTTTTAGGCCTACCTTTCTTTTTATTTCGTGTTGGAACGTTATATGATATTGCTTTTTTGACGGGGTTCTCAGGATCTCTCCTTTGAACATGGCAATACCAACTGAGTCGGTCGTGTTCAATTTTTTGGGAGATGGTATTTTTAACGTGAAGGCTTCCTCGGATATTCGTACTTCTAATTCTATCAAGCTTTGTTACTCCTGCTGTCATACGAAGCATCTTCATCTCAGCTGCCGTTAACTTACTCTCATACTTTTTGTACATTGTCCAACATTGTGAACCGTATGTGAGTGCTGGACGCACAACTGCGGTGTAGAGTCTTCCTTTCAGCTTAGGGGGCATTTTTCGATCACAGAAGATGTCAGAATTTTCCCGCCACTTCATCCACCCTACGCTTACGCGATGATTGATATCGTCATCACAAGTACCTTCGTTATTTATCATAGACCCCAGATATTTAAACTTTTCACACTTGGGAAGCACTACACCATTCAAATAAATGTCAGGAATAGGCCTGTGTGGATCAGAAAATGGGCAGCATAGGTATTCTGTCTTTTTCGCGCTTATGCTCGTTGCAGGGATATCGGGTCTTCACTTATGATGGCTCCATCGTCAGCAAAGAATAACTGATGCACTTTTGGGTCCGTCACTTTGCCTTCGAGCAGGTAATCAATTTCTATCTAGCTATACAAGAAATTAAATGAGGCTATGAGAATAATAGTGGCGTAAGCCATAATATTCAGTTTTGAGCTACGAGAGATATAAGATACAGGGTTTTTTTTTAAACAACACTTTTTTTTAGTACAATCTAGTTTTGAGTGTATCTAGCTCCATAGATCTATTTTTTGTATTAAAATAGATAGGTATAGCCTCAAATACCATTTTCAGTTTGAAGATTAAAACGATTCAAAAGGGTGTTTTTGTTATTTAAAAAAATTGAATTCTTTTTTGCATTTCTTATAATATTATTAGTACCTACATATCTAAAAGTGAGTTAAAATTTTTATTTTATTAATGCTACAAAAAACTTTGACATCCTAAGCAACTTTTAGCATAGGAGCAAATACGTGCGAACCAGTCTTCCATTTTATTAATTTTGCTGTACGATACCTATACTGGAAGCCTAGATATTCGGGAAGACCTCAAATATCCAAAAAAAAAAATGCATTTTTGATCATAACCCGCCGAAAAGAATTGTGAGCTGGTCAAAATTTGGTTTTAAACTAAAACCACTACCGATTCAAGAAATTAAAACATAACTGCCTCTACGCCCAAAATCACTTTAAAAAAATTAAAATTTTTAGATCAAAAATAAATTTTGTATAAGAAGCTGCAGAATAAACAGACACTTTTTAGCAGCTTTCCAGAGGACTATTTTAAAAATAATTTTTTTTAAACAAAATTTAACCAATTTTATCTAAAATGAAAACGATCAACGAATAAGAATTTGATAAATATGCTATCCCAAATCTTTATTGCTTTCATTATAATGCAGTTCTTGTAAAACTTCAAAAATCCCTTACCTTGAACAAGTATTTCGGTTTTGTATTTAATTTAAGAAACCGCCATAAGGCACATTTTTAAAGGGCTCTTAAATTTACGAGAAAAAAAAAAACAATTTCTTATTTTTTATCTTTGAGAAAAATATCAAAAATGAATTATTTCGTATTTTTATTTTTATCTTCAACAAAAATATGTAGATAGTTGGACTTTGATAAAATTTTGGGAAAATTTGTAAAGTTTTTTTTTTCGTTAACGATTTGTTTTTTTTTTTGGAAAATTTACCTAATTTTCAATAAAATAAAATGCACGACTGGGGTCGCACGTACTTGCTCATGTGATAAAAGTAGCTTTTATGTCAAAGCTTTTTAGGAAAAATATTTTGAATTAGTTATAGTAATTTGATTTTTTGAGGAGTTTCATAAGAAATGCGAAAATATGTAATTTTTTTTTTTATATTTTCTTACGCCATATTTCCGTTACCCGTATTTTTTGAGAACAACTAAAAACGCAGTTATTTTAGATTTATGTACAACATAACGTATGTTAAATTTAATCAAAATCTTTAGAGTCGTTTTCGAGAAAATTGTAAAAACTCATTAACGGTGTACGGGAAGAGCCGATATGAGCGATTTAAAAAAAAAAATTAATATCATATTTCCACTATCCGTATTTTTTGAGAAAAACTAAAAACGCAATACCTCGAACACTTTGTATGGGAGGTATATGTTCTAAGCGAGATATTAAAAAACAAAAAAAAAACCAACCTTGGAAATTACGAAAAAATCATCTGTACCAAATTTCAAGAAAATCCATCCACCCGTTTAAGCTGCAGCTTCATGTACACCTTTTTTTGACGACGCACAGACGCACCGACGCACAGACCGACGGACGTCATGACGAAAACCACTTTTTCGGACTTCTCCATCATCGTAATGTTAGTTTTGATTAAAACCTCGAATTTTTTTTTTTGACACGAAACCAATACTTGCCTTATTGAGCAAGTAAAAAAGTTAATGAAAAAATTGTTTATTTTCTTAAATTTCAATACAGCAAATTTTCCTTTGAAACATTAACTTTAAGATGGCGTAAAATAACTTTGTAAAATAAGTCTGCCTTCGGGGTTTTTTTTACCTTTAGCAACTACAAAAATTTTAGAGTCGTCAGTTTTCACCCAATATATCTTATTTTACATATTTAAAACACTAATGGCCGATTTCATAACATTTAAATTTTTAAATGACGTTTTTTGTATGGAACAAACGTCAATTTAGGACGTAAAAGTTTGACAAATATTTAAAATTGCTTTATGAAATTGGCCATAAGACCTTTTAAACGATGTATAAAACATGGTAACGAACATATTTTAAATAAACTTTAGAATCTCAAAAATACTAAATTTTTTTTTACTTTGAAATTAATTTTAGGCATAAACTTGAACTAGAACAATTTATTTTATAATTTCTGATATTTAATTTAATTTCCAAATCCACTGATACCTTACTTTATGAAAATCGGTTGCAAATTGACTGAGACAATAAATTTGAAACGATGTGTCCTGTCTTCGTCCAGGAACCACTTCAATTTTCAATCTTGGTTTTTTGAACTTAAAGACAAAAAGTCTTAAAAAATTGCAAGTATTGAGTTCGAGTTGAACTTTTATTTGTATTTGCAACCTATAGTTAAGAAAGAATCCTTTTTTAATTACAAAAAAAAAAAATTAATAAACCCATTTAACAACTTTTAAAACACACACAAACTAACAAACTAATACAACGACACTTTCAAATAATACATAAATTAAAACACCCTTGAGGCTTTACATAATTGTTTGTGCCACAAAATTAAATCATAATTCTCGCCTCATGTCGAACTAATTGTTTCTAGTAGTGTTTCACTTGTTTTCCTTTCTTTCCTTTTTAGCTCTTAAGGACACAAGTCTCAAGGGTTCAACTCTTAAAACACAGGCAGAACAAAAAAAATAATAAAAAAAAAATCATACCCGCATGCAATAAATATAAAAGAAGAATGAAAAAAACATTAAACTTAAAAGTACCACCTCTAAACAGCGTCATTACATTCGAGGGTACTTTTGCGTGTAGTTAACAGCTTTTTTTCTTTTCTCTTCACAGCATTAAACATAAAATTGTTAAAAGAGCTCAAATGACAGAATAATGTAAAACCCAAAGAGTTAAGTTAGGTGTGATGAAAGAAGAAATTTAAAATAAGATTAGTTAAAAAAAAAGAGGGAGAAAAACAAAGCTAGTTATTGCCTTTAACGTCACTTAAGTTGATCTTTTAGTCTCTCTCTCTCTCTCTTGTTTAAGATTAATTTATATTTTACAAACAACCTTCGAGTCTAGACTTATCTCGAAGTGACTCATGGCAAACGGTGACGATGACGGTGCGAGGAGAAACAGAACTTTTGTTTTGTTTACCTGCGTACAGTTTTTTTTATAGATTGCGGTAGTATTTATTTGCTTTAAAACTTTGTTTTGTAAATAAAATTGTATTAAAGGTTGTTTCTGTCCAATACCGAAAAACACTTATTAATAAAACGAGGAAGGTTTCTTTAATGGTTTTATAATACCTACATATTATTTAAATCTTGGATGAACACTGATTTTTAGTTACCGGTAACGCTAGTTTCCCAGTTGTTGAAGTCTATTTTCTAGAAACATGGTTAGTTTTAAGGGCTCATCATAAAGTTCACATAAAAGTTTCACGAAAAACTAATAAATCGTAGCCAAATTATTCACAGACAAAGCGGTAACGGTGGCGTTACCGACTCCGTTATCGTTTTTGTCTGTGAATAATTTGGCTACGATTAATTAGTTTTTTGTGAAACTTCTAAGGCATCAGCTTTATGATTTATTAAGACCCACCATATTAAAACAAAAAATGGATTGTAACGTCTTCAGCGTTACTGACTAAGTCTGTGAGTAATTTGTCTATGATTAATTAGTTTTTCGTGAAACTTCTACAATATCTTCTTCATGATGAGGCCTTAAGACTATTCTAGTTTCAAGAAAATAGAGAGTAACGACAACTGCGTTACGTTCTTTGTCCGTTATTTGGTTAAGTTTAATTAGTTTTTCGTGAAACTTCTAAGATATCAGTTTTATGATGAGCCTTTAAGACTCGACAAGTTTCAAGAAAATAGATTGTAACGTGTTCTGCGTTACCATCTTTTTCTCTTAATAATTTGACTACGTTTATTTAGTTTTTCGTGAAATTTCTAGAACATGAACGTTATTATGAGTTCTTATGACTTAAAAAAGTTTCAAATAAATTGAGTGTAACGTCCTTTGCGTTACCGTCTTTTTCTGTGAATAATTTGGTTGCATTTGATTAGTTTTTCCTCAAACTTCTAGGAAATCAATTTTATAATGAGCCCTTTAGATTCAACAAGTTTTAAGAAAATATATTTAAACGTATTCTGCCTTACTGGTTTTTTTCTGTGAATAACTTTAGTAGTTTTCGAGCCCTTAAGGCTCACCAAGTTTCAAGAAAATTAATTTTAACATATTTTCCGTTACCGTTTTGGTTTGTAATTAATTTGGCTAAGTTGAATGAGTTTTTCCTGAAAGTACATCAACTTTGGTGAGTCTGAAAGCCTCATCAAGTGTGAGGAGAATAGATAGTAACGTCTTCTGCGTTACCGGTTTTGTCTGTAAATAATTTGGCTGCGTTTGTTTAGTTCTTCCTGAAACTTTATGACAACAACTTTATGATGAGCCATTCAGACTTGAAAAGTCTCAAGAAAAAAGATTGTAACGTCTTTAGCGTTACCGTCTTTATCTATGATTAATTTGGCTACAGTTAATTAATTTCTCGTGAAACTTCTAGGACATCAACTTTATTAAGATCTCTTAAGACTCAATAAGTTTCAAGAAATAGATTGCTTCATCTACAACTGATGGAAAACTAGCGTAACTCTGCGTTACTCTCTTATCTAGCACATTGATCTATAGAACAAAAGTCGTAGGTCTCAATACAAAAAGGCAGAATATTTTAGTTTTTGAAACCGGAAGGTCTATCTGCATGCCTAAGCTGCTTAAAGCTTATCCTGATGAAAAAAATACAACACTTTGTCACCTTTTTTTTTAAATGAAGCCTTGAGAATATATTTTAATACGATTATGGAAATAAACATCCTATCGACATGAGTTAAAAAAAAAAAACTTTGATAAAAGTTCGCTAAAGTACAAATCCATTTGCATTATCAGGCTGAGATTATAAAGAAAAAGCAACCTCACTTCCATGCATTATTGCATACATATGTGTTGTATCTGGTGCAATGTTTTTATCTCACGTCCTTAGAATGCATTTCCTTCCATTCTTTTTGTTCGTTCAGGCAAAATGTTTTGAAAACTTTTCTCGCACATCATTATGCAGAATTAACTTTTTGCTCATAGATTATAACACTTGGATAGTGTGTGTGAGTGTGTATAATATTTGCTATGTCCTTGATTCTTTATACAAAATCCTAAGCCAATTTACCAAGGCACCATCAAGTTGTGGAATAATAAAATCCATACTTTTTCTCCCATACTTCCTGAGGAATGCCGCCTCATTACCTTCAGGATAGGATTTCTCTATATTCATGTGTGTGTGTACAAATATACTCCTACCACCCGCCATGATATCGTTATAAATAGTGAGAAAAAAAAGTTGAAAAAAAAAGGAAAACCAATGTGAATGGTAGGAAAATAAGGCTTAAATCTCAATTATTCCAAAGAGATTTTTATATAAAAATCCTATTTTCAACATTATTATGTGTGTGTGTGTGTGTGTGTGAGGCAGCCAGCCAGAGTATGTAGTAGATTATAATTTATATGAGATTTTAAAATTCATTTGCATACTCACACGGCTGTGTCCTTTGGGCAGGGTATAAATTTTATACATTCTCGTTTTTGAAAGTTTGTTTCAATCCAGCTTCGTGGTTGATGCTGTAAAAAAGTTTTTTTTTATATTTAATTTAATTTTTTAATTTTTTTTTTTTTTTTTTTTTTATAAGAAAATTAAATATAAATAAAAATTATTTTTCAAACAACAAAATCAAAAGCAACAAAATTAACGAAGTTTTTTTTTAGTTTTGTCTATAAGGTGATCAAATATAAGAGTTTAAAAAATTATATATTTTTTTACCAAGAGAATATACAAAAAAAAAAAAAAAAAACAACAACAACCAAACAAAATCGAACTCATAAACTTAGAAAAATAAATAAACAAAATAACCAAAAAAAAAATATGTAAATAATAATAAATTGTGTGATCAGAGTAAAAAAGGGAGATAAAAAGGATAACATTTTTAATGGATAATTATTTAACATAGGCTATTTATATAGAAAAAAAAACAACAACACTAAATTTACTGAGGAGCAACGCTTTTTTTTTTTGGGTCAACCTACAAGTATATTTAAATGTAGAAGAGGTTAGAAAAAAAAGGTCATAGAATTTGTTTTGTACAGAAAAATTTATATGTAAATTTATGTTTAACTTAACTTAAGCAGATAAAAGCAAAAATTAGAGTAGAATAGATAGAGTTAGATAGAAGTCAAAATTAAGGGAGGATAGAGCAACACAACAACGAAAACAGTATTAAACACTATACGAAAATAAGTGAAACAAGTAGAGAAAAACTCACGATTATAATAATTTATTGGTTTATTGGTTTATATTTATGAATTTGCTATACAACTAAGTGTACACAATTGGGGGTAAAAATTAAAGTTGGATATAAAAATTAGTGTGTATAAAAAAACATCTAACTTTTAATGCAAATTTATGTAGGTAATTCTTATTGACCAGGCATCTATTATCTTGTTATCCCTTTTTTTTTTTGTTTTTAGTCCTTGTCCCTTGTTGTCCTTTTTTTTTAATTCAAAAATTAAAACCCGTTCTAAAATCACGCTCTCGCCTTTTTTTAATAAGTTTTTATAAATATAATTATTCCACAAAAAAATATAGAAATAAAACAAGCATTCCGAATTTTGACGTTTTCATTAACCAAACCAAGATTTCGAAGGAATTCAATTTGACAATTTCCAAAAAATTGATTATTCAAAAAAATTTAAAAAAATAATTTTTTATATATAAAAATGTTTTAACATTTTTCAAATAAAAAGTTGGTATGCCATTTTGAAGTAATAATTTATTAACGCATAAAAACGAAATTTCAAAATTTTTCATAAACCCGTTTTCAAAAAATTGATTTTTCAAAAAAAAATTTTAAAATTTTTTTTAAAAATCCAAAAATGAGTTTTTTGAAAAAATTTACCTTTACCTAAACGATTTTGTATAAAAATTTTCGTTGAAATCTGGGTATTCTTGAACGAGATATTCATAAATCAAAAAAATCGTTATATGACAGGTACCGTTAATAGCGGTAAAAAATTATTTTTTTTTATTTAGAAAGTTGGCTCTTATGTGTAATACAACACTCAAACATTTTAATGAAAATCGTTAGAGCCGTTTCTGAAAAAAAATTAACTTTTCAATTTCCGGTATATGACAGGTACCGTTAGTTTTGATCCTAAAAAAAAAATTTCAATTTGTCCTCTAGGGAATCACTCAAAACTCTTAACTACCAAGTTTGAACAAAATCACTCTAATAGTTTAGGCTGTAGCTCGAGGTACATACAGACAGACAGACAGACAGACAGACAGACAGACAGACAGACAGACAGACAGAATTGCCGGACCCACTTTTTTGGCATTCTCCATCATCGTAATGTCATGTAAAATTGTTATCTCGAGTTCAATTTTTTTACGAATCCTAAACTTGCCCTATAGTACCTATATCGCAAGTAAAAATTGGAACACCTCGTAAATTTTATATGGTTTGTCTTAAGAGACTTAAAATAAAAATAATTTACCAACTTCCTACAAAATTTTCTGTAGGTACAAAATTTGAGCAAAATCTGTCTAGTTGTTAGGCAGCGATTTTGGGTTTCTTTTCAAAGTAGCTAATATTGATTTTGATTTAAACATCAATTTTTTTTTTAACACAATCAATACTTCTTTATAGAGCAAGTAAAAAACCTGGTTTTTTTAAGTTTTTTTTTGTCGTTGGAGATAATATTAATTTATTTTTAGCAAATAAATTGATGCAACCATTTTTTTATTAAAAATCTAAAATACAAAAATTCTAAGTATCGCAAAAAAAAAATTTAAGGATGTCAAAAAATGTCCCTTTTTTTAGAATTTCATTTTTTTTGAAGAAAAAGTACAAATTAGTAGAAAAACTATATTAAGTTATAAAATTAACATTATTTACTTTTAACAAGTTTGATACCCAAATTTGGATTGAATTGTTTACAAATGACGTAAACGTTTAAAAATCTTGAGATAAAATTAATGGTTTGGCTTTAGTCTGCGATTCCTGGACCGTACAATAATAATTGGCCTTCCACACCATCATTTTTGAATTGTTTAAGGAGTCAATAAAAAAAATGACAAAAAAAACCTTAAGTAATCGTTTAATGTTAATTTAATATAATTAATTGGGTCACTGTGGCGTATGCGCAACATTTGTTATACTGAAAACTTCAACCGAAGCTATTGAAAATATCAAAACGCTTTTCAAGTAATGAAATCAGTAGTTGATCCTAATTGATAATACTCTGATCAAATCAATCAATTGATAATACTCTGATCAAAGCTCAAATTTGAAGTTAGATCATGAAAACTTCAACAGGTAAAGTTTCTCGTTTTATTTTTATAACTTTTTGTTGTAAAAAAACTTTGCAAACAGATTTTCTTTGTGTAAAATATCATAAATTTTAGTTTTCGATGCCGAACATTTTTTTTATCTCTTTTATACATTCTTATATTGTTTGAATTCAATTTTTGTGTGCTTTAACCTCACTGACACAGTAACTAATTTGTTTGCTGCTATACGAGTACCTGTGACAAATTGAAAATGTCAACGCGCATTTGATGATTGACACATCAAAAAATGCTACCTTAATTCAAATCAAATGAAGAAGCACCACCAATACACATCCAGCCAATATAAGCTTTCATCGCCTTTATACGAGCTCTAATACGGTTAACCATTCAATTTGCGATTTTCAACGGAAACGGATTTATGCTGCGACCGCAACGGTCCACACACACACACATCGTCATATTGACGACTATATACGTATCCAACGTTGCAAATCAAATTTAATTGCAAATCTCCAAATGCAATTACTTTTCGGGGCTGTCATTTCAATCTGAATTTGCTATTGCATAAATGTATCTATGTGTGTGTGTGTGTAGGTTTCACATCACAAAAGGATATTCGATTATGCCATTATTCCAATATTGCTAGCCTATGTAGGTATATAGAGCTAACGATTCCCAGAAAAGATGCCAAATTAATTGGAGTTTTGGGTTCAAAAGAAAAATCGAAGAACTTATTGCGTTTAAATATGTATTAATTCTGGATATATTGATGGGTGATGTGTTTGTGTTTGTGTGGGTGGTATATTTTAGTGCTCCCTGGTGCTCCATCTGGTGTTCAAGGTTCATCAATCACAACACACAGCAATCAAACTTAATTGTTTGGCTCTTATGAAGTTTTTTTTTACAAATCACATAAAAACAGAGGTTTTGAACAAAAATTTAAGTAAAGAAAAAGGAAAAATAAATAGAAAACCAAAAAAGTGATTTTCCAACTTTGATTAGTTTCAGTTTAACTTTTAAACACCACAGCAGGATGCTTACTTTGAATTTGAAATACAAGTTGTGTGGTTTAGTGCGGTATCAATTTCTATACCCTTATCCCAACATCATGGGATGGTTTTTTTATTCCTCTATTTTGTGTATTCTTTTAAGAGATTCGCATGGATATTTAATTCGATTTTATTATTTTCAGTGATTTGTAATTCACTTCTTCCGATTTTGTGTAAAGCAGCCAAAGGGCAACATCAGCGTGAAATTAAATTCGATATCCGTAGTTCTTTTGAAGATTACAAACTGGAGGAAGGGAAAAAGAGTGTACTTATTGTGCTTTTTTTTCATGCAATTTAGTTTTGAAGTCCTTAAGGGATTCTGGTCGTTTTTTTTTAGAGGGAAGAAATAAAAGAATTCGAAATATTTTACCACGAAATCTTTGAGATAAAAGTTAAAACGCTGCCAATTTATATTTAAACACTAAGACGTTTTTATTTCTGTTCAGGGAAACCAGAGAAATGCAATTTCAAAATGTCAATATTTAAATTTGAAAATTCATAAAAAAGTTTTACTGAGTCATAAAACGGAGGTGATTTAAAGAACTTTCTTCGAAATTAGAAAAAGTCAAGTTATAAAAAATATGTTTTTTAATGCATTTGTTTTCCATTACAAATAAAAAAAAATATTTATTGCAAATAACAAATTTATGCATTAAAAATAACTCAAAAAAATTTGCATTAAAAAAATATTTATTGCAAGAAAAAATTTGCATTAAAAATAAAATTTGTATTGCAAATACCTAAAAATATTTTGCTTAAAAAAATTGCAAAAAAAAAATTTTCTGCATTGAAAAAAAAAAAATTAATTCAAAATGTGTGCATTAAATAATTTTTTTAATATTCGTCGAATTTCTTACAATTTTGGCTATGTGACCAAACATAAGCTATTTGACCATAATATTTTACCTAATGTAGGTATGATCAAAAAGCTAAAATTGTAAGGAATTCGATGAATATAAAAAAAAAATATTTAATGGACACATTTTGCATTGATTTTTTTTTTTTTTTTTTCAATGCAGAATTACATTTTTTTTATGCAAAATATTTTTATTTAATTATTTGCATTTAATAATTTTTAATATGCAAACATTTTTTAATTCCATTATGCAGTTTTTTTTTTTATTTGCAAGAAAAATTTTTTTTTGTAATTTCCAAAGCATTTTTTTTTTTTCAATAAATAATTATAATATTTTTACAACCTTGTTTGGTTTACAGAATGTACCGATTTTTCTTAAACTAATTTTTTTTTTTGCAACTATAAATGATATAGACAAAATCAAAAACTTAGGGAAGAATTCGTTTGTATTGCTACCTCATCAAGATCCGAATCCTGTTGGGGGTCTGGTGCTTTCAGTAAATCTCTAACATTTAAAATTAAAACTTTAGTTAGAGTCGATGATACTGAAGAACGTTTGCGTGCACTTTGAGTACTGTTTGAACCTTTAATTCGACTTGAACTAGATTTAACCATTTTTAATGAATTATTTAACACACTATAAAATTAATACTAAAACACTAAAACAAATTAAAAAAAAAAAAACACTTGAATAAAATCTAAACTTTTTTTTTAGTCAAGACTTTAAGTAAAATTGCAATATTAAACGCCTCCGTACGATATTAAATAAATGAACGTTATAAGATCTTTAAATATCCAAAAACCTAATACTACACACACAACTCTTCGAATGGAAAAATTAATTTTAACTGGCAATTAATAGGAAGATAATAAAAATATCTAACAAATACTCTTGCAAACTTGTGTAAAATATAAATATTTTTTTCTATTTGCTTCTTGGCAGAAACAAAAAAAAAAAAAAAAAAAAAGAAAATATTTACTTCTTAAGAACGAAGAAGAAGATTTGTCATGATTAAGAAGAGAAGGGTATGAGCTCTTTTTTTTTACAAATACCTACCTACTACATCCATATAGTTAATTTGGTCCGACCAAATAAATTGTAAATTATATGCGGACAGTATATTGTAGACGGGCTTAGTATAACAAAGCTATAGGTTTGTTTCAGTTTCAGTAATCTTCAATTACTTAGCGTCTCGTTATTTATGTTTTAGTTTTTTTTTGAAGTGAAAACTTCTTTAGTATCGTAGTGATTTGAAACAAGATGAAACGAAAACGCGACACGACTTCAACTTGTTATAACTTTTTTGTTTTAATAGATAGATGAATGAAATTTGTACTGTAGATAGGTAATTAAATAAATTGTAATTGGACAAAATTTCATTTAATTTCATATTCAAAATTCTGAGATAACGGTAAAAAGATGTTCTTTTCCTACACACGTTATATCTTTTGATCTAGTGCACATACAAATTTGATTTAACTTTAATACGCATGCTGATAGCATGACCTTTTATTGGATATATCACACATAACGGTACGTGCTCTACAAGTTACACAATCTTAAATTGAAAATTTTAAAATACCTCAAAACACCTGTGGAGATCTGTTGACGATGACCAGCTACCAGTGTAGGAAGTACCGTAATCTCAGTCTGGAAATTCGACATGGTTGACTTTAAAAAATTCTAACTTCTCTTGTAGACATCTTTGAAATAAGATTTACACATCATTATACAAGGTGAAACAATAAGCTTTCACATGGTACAAAATTTGTTATAGGTTGTCAAACAAAAAAATTGATTTAATAGCATGAGAACATTTAGAACATAAAAATAAATGTTTTTTTTTGCTTTTTGGATGAAATTTCATCGAGTTTAAAAAATTCTAGGTCTTTTTGTAGATGTCTCATAGACTTGATCTATATATATATTTTGAGCTAAAACAATAAGCTTTCAGATGGTGTAAAAATTGTTGTTGTTAGGGTTGTTAGGGGAAAAAAATGGATTTAATAGCGTGAGAAGATAAAAATACGTGTTTTTTCGCTTTTTTTGATGGAAATTGATCGAGTTCAAAAAATTCTAGCTCTTTTTGTAGATGACTCAGAGACCTGATCAATATATATATTTTTAGCTTAGACAATAAGCTTTCAGATGATATACAATTTATATAGGTTGTCATATAAAAAACATGGATTTGAAGGTGATAGAATAAAAATATGTAGGTAGATTTTTTCTATTTTTTTTTTTTGCAAGAAAAATGATTTTTAAGGTTTCACTTCTAACACGTGTGAATTGCACACATGATTTTTTTTTTTTTTTTTTTTTTTTGTTTTGTCTTGTTATTTGTTTTAATTTATGATAGTAAATATTTTTTACGTAAGTTAATTTGTTTTCATACACGAAACGTGAATGCAGTTTTTTTTCTAATTTTACAAAATGTAGTGAATCACAAAGTAGCTAGAATACAGTGCTGTGCCTTATAAATTGGTAGACTTGAAAAATTTTCATAGAGAGGTAATTTTATTTTAATAATAAGGCACCTTGGAGCTTTTTTTATTATATTTAATCACTGAATGCACTATTTGCGAAGTAATAAGGCATGAATTTGCATATCGAAAAACTAGTTATTTTTACTTATTTTGACAATTTATTTTTGTTTTTATTTTTCTTATGAATATTATGGCGTTTTCGATTGGCAGTCCGGAAGCGTCCGGAATCATTCTGAAAGCGTTTTATTCGTACAAAACTGATAGTTTTGTGTGAATAAAATTTTTTCAGAATGATTCCGGACGCTTCCGGACTGCCAATCGAAAACGCCATTAGTATATTTGTTTTTTTTCACATTTCAGATTTACTTTTTTTAATTTGTAACGTTTTTTTTTAACTAACAGTTTTTTTTACCTATTAAATTAAAACGATGCTTTGTTTTAACTATAAATCTGAAATAAATCTGCAAATTAACAAATTTATTCATTCAAATAAAATTCCACACAACCCGCTTAACAGGTACCAATAAAACTTCTGGTGTCACTGAATTCATCAAATTTTAATGAATTTTTCTTACAAAAAAAAATTTTTTTTACAAAAGTCAAAAGTTTTATGTTATTAACATTTAATGACAAATAGTTCCAAGCACAACAAAAATACAAAATACATTGGGCACGTTCAGGAAATATTAGGGACTAAAAATTTAGGCAACGTCATTTTTTGAACTGAAATTTGTGTAAATTGGGCAGGTTCAGAAACGTTAGGCACTAAATATTTAGGTAATTTCTCGGTCTCTGATTGGTCAGCTGTCAAAAAAAATCTTTCCAATTTAGGTAATTTTATTGGAAAGCTGACTGGAAATTTAGGCAAGAAAATTTTCCCTAAAAATTTAGGAAAGTTTTTTTTGTCAACATGACAGATGATTGTTTTTAATAACAACAGAATTAAATCTATTTGTGTGAAAAACGAGAAAAAAGTGCATTATCGGTTATAATTAATAATATTTGTTTATTAAAGTAAAGTGAAATTTGGTTTCTGCTCCACGGGATATATAAAATTCTCAAGTAAATTTCGAAATTTGACAATAATAGCGTATCCAAACTAATTTAGTCAATGGGCACGTTCAGAAAATATTAGGGACTTAGATATATTGTCATTTTCTGAACGGAAATTTGAGTAAATTGACTAAATTAGTTTGGGTATGATGCTATCGTCAAATTTCGAAATTTAGTTAAGATTTTACCGATCGCATGGAGAAGACACCAAATTTCACTTAACTTTAATGAATAAATAAAATTTATTCAAACCGATAATGCACTTTTTACTCGTTTTTCATACAAATAAATTTAATTTTTCTGATTTAATTTTTTAATTAAAAACAATCTGCTGTCATGTTGACAAAAAAAACTTTCCTAAATTTTTAGGGAAAATTTTCTTGCCTAACTTTCCAGTCAGCTTTCCAATAAAATTACCTAAATTGGAAGGATTTTTTTTTGACAGTTGACCAATCAGAGGCCGAGAAATTACCTAAATATTTAGTCCCTAACGTTTCTGAACCTGCCCAATATTAGCTATTGGACTTACTTCAAATTTAATATAATTACTTATTTTGATAAATCAATGTATCGTAGACTGAAAGTTAGGAGCAAACTCAGATATGTTCGTAAGGCCAGGATGCATCGGTGCCATTATCAAGAAAAAAAAAATATATGTATGTTAACACTAGTTTTCAAAAAATTAAACAAATTCTTCGACTCCGTGTTTTTATACATATTTCATATAGATTTTACCCATTAGTTTTGAAAATCATCGAAAAAAAAACAAAACAAAAATTTTGTGTGTGTTTTTTTTATTAACGTTTAAGGTATTCAATAATTAATTTCTACAAAATGGCATACCATCTTTATTATTATTATTTTTTTATTGCAAAATCTTAATTGTGAAAAAAATATCCACTTCTAAAGAGATTTATTTCAAGAAGTTTTGGACCAAAAGTTAATTCTTTAAAGATTAAATTTTGGTAATTTTTTAACAAAAACAAATAATTTAAAATAATATCAAGAGATTAGCTTCTAATTTATTTTATTCGTACGAAGCTTGATGATGCCTGGTTCAAAAAAAAAAAATGAGCAAGTGTTTTAGTTAAAAAAAAAAATCCTTATTTGTTCACTTTTTTTAACTTTTTTGATTTTAGGTTATTTTTTTTTTTGTCAAAGTTAATTTGAAAATTTTGTTCTTAATTTTTTTGATAGTAAACAAAATTATTTATTAAAAGTTTCCTTAAACCATTTGAAAGTTAGGCTTGTTTTTTTCGTTAAATAAAAAAAAACTAAAAACCGATCAGTGTTGCCTTTTTTTTTCAAAAACGTGGCAATAAATTTAGTAGAATTTTTGGCTGAAATATTCTTTCATAGCAAGGAGAAATATTTCACAGTTAAAACTCTTAAAGAATTTGTTCTATTTTTGCCAGGTCTATTAAACAGAATTGTTATTTAAATAATTATTTAAATAAAATTCAATAACGTTTAAAAAACTGTTGAAGTGCATGACTCTCTTTAAAAATCTACAAATCAATTCAATTAATTAATCTCTTTATATTGCATTGTTCCTATTAAGGTCTATTTTCCATTTATATATTATACACCACCCCTTTTATATTCAAAAGCTACAAAGAAAAAAAAAATCATAATCCAAAACCTACGATTACATTTCGTTTGAAAAAAAAGAAGAAAATTATTCTTCTAAGAAAATTGAAAAGAATAACTTCTTTTTGTTAAGAAAATTCTCATTATACTTATTTCTAACGTATGTGTGCGGCGGCGTTTCTTTGCTGCTTGGTTTCATGTCAATTCCAATCTCTCTCTTTTATTGAATTGAAAATGAAGAAGAAGAAGGACAAGTTTCATTTTATAAATACAAAAGGCAAAAAGGAGGATACATCGTAATCTGTCTGTGTGGAATGAAATGAATTCGAGTTGCGGAGATGATGTGTGCGTGCACACATTCTTCTTTATTTTTGATCTTTTATATTTCATTTTTCTGTCAGTTCTACGATAATACTTAAACTCGCATATGAATAAAGGTATAGGTACCTATATTCTGACAGTCAAAACAGGGTGTTACAAAAAATAACACCGACACACAAAAAAAAAAGTGTCATGTACCAGAAACCAGACCTATCTTTCTATATGTTTTTGGATACTCTGAATCCGAATTTCAAGTCCGTTTGGCCCGGTCACCCTCTAGTTTTGAGCTGTGACTGCATTTTGAAATTTTATGATTTTTTTTAGTTTTTTGCATTTTTCTCTGGTTCCTGGTACATGACACTTTTTTTTTGTGTGCCGATGAATCAGTGAAAAAGATTCAATATCTTTGATATTCAATAAGTACCAAATTTTTGTTTTGTTAAAATTTCAGGGTTCAGGAGAGTTCAAACCCAAATAGGTGAGCTCAATTCAGTTTTGAGTGTAATTTTTGTTCTCGAAATAATTTATTTGATTCTAAGTCTTAAAGAAACCATGTAGAAACTTGTTAAAATTGTATTTAAAAAAAAATGTGTATGGCGTATACGTAATCTTTTTTTTCCAAAAAATAATAATGTATTAATTTGTGCTTGCTATTTTTTTATGCGTAAAATACTCACCCTAATGATTGCCACATTTTGGGGTGAAAGTTTTAAAATTGTCCTTTTAACTTGGTCAAAATATCTGAATTAAATATTTTTGTGCTTAAGAGACACCTTATGTTATTACTTTTAGATGAATGATATAAGTTGACTGGGTATATCTGTCATTCTATCATTCTATTAATACATTGAACAAGAATTGGTTGAATGCGATACGGTTCATTCAAAATGAATGAGTGCGAAAAAATGACAAAAATTCTAATCCTGGAGTAAGAAAACATTAATAATAGAAGAAGAAAAAGACATTCTCATTCAATTACAGATTATTAAAGCAAAAAATAAGTAATATTTTGCTAATGCAGTGTTCTATTTGATAGAAATTTCAAAAACTGATTGGGGTCAAAATCCCGAAAACCGAAATCCCGAAAACCCAAAATCTCGAAAATCCGAAATCCTAGAATCTTGAAAATCCAGAATCCCGAAAACCCAAAATCCCGAGAACCCAAAATCCCGAAAATCCGAGATCCCGAAAACTCATTTTCGAGATTCTGGATTTTCTGGATTCAAAATTTCGAGATTCTGTCCGTCTCCTTCGAAAACTTAATTTCAGTGTAAAATCAAGTACTCAAACGAATAAGCTTGAAATGTATGTAAGAGAAGACAGACAACTTTTAGAAAACTCGTTTATCCCACCAGGCTTATTTGAATTTCAATTTTTCACTTTAAATTCTTCAATTTTCCATCATAATGACTAAAAAATTCCATTCACATTTGCTCTTAATTGCTAGCACATAAAATTTTAAATTCCAACACATTTATTATTCTAACCTCGGATAAAGGACAATGTTAGTTTATAATGTCCCTGGTAATAAAAAAAAAAAAACAATATTTATAAAAGTAAATTTAATGAAAGTTCACCTGTGTGACAAACATGCAACATTAACCCTGACCGAAAGCCATATAAGTAAATCAAATGCGCCACATAAAAAAAAAAACAAAAGAATCTATTTTGACACACTACCGCAAGATAATGGCTAATGGGTGTACACTCGAGACTCGACTCGACCATCAACAAAGTGACTATAGAGGTAACCACCACCTATCAGTCAGTTTGTTGGTTGGTTTTAGAAGTGAAGTGTGTTGGTGACATTAATATGCAAGGAGTTTCAAGTTCGGTTAGGTTGGGTTGAGACTTGAGAGTGAGACTGAGGTTGACAAGGTTGAGAGAGGTGTGGTTATTTTATATTATAAAATAAAACTCTTCATTTGCTTTCAGTTTATGAGAGTCAGTTTGAAAATTATTGTATTTAGTTTGTAGAGTTTTGAATTTTTTTAAATTACAGTGAAATATTTGAAATACTTATTTTAAATTTATTTGCTGCATTTTTTTGACATATAAAAACTGCTTTTTGCTTTGTCACTGTGTGTAGCATAATATAAAAAAAAGGAAAAAAGAGTCAAGTACAAATATGTATTTGAAATGAGTATAATTTAGTTTCATTTGTGTTGATATGGAATTAATTTAATCAATTTAAAGGAAGATGTGAAGGATGTAGTTTAATTAGGTTATACTGTAGTGAAAAGGGTAAAGAAAGAGTATTTTTTTGATCATATTTTCCTAGAAGTCTAAGAGATAATTTCACTGGAGCTTAAATAACTCGTATCGAAAGGGTGAATATGAAGAAGGAAGAAATTATGGGATCAAAATATTTTCCCAAAACAGACCTCAAAATTAAATTTGAAGAAGTCTTTTGAATGCTTTTGATTTTAAAATTTATACAAGGACTACAAAATGATGGGTATATACTTCAGGTTCTAGAGAATTTATTGGAATTGATGAATATAAATAAAAAAAATTGAATAGGAACTTTTTTTCAAAACTTTAAAATCGATATGTTTGAAGGTAAAACATTGTTATCTCAATATTTAAATACCTATTAAGTCAAACATACTAACTTTGACTTCAGATATCTCATTCAGTTAAATAGATACCAGAAAGATATAAACAGATTTTGAAACAAAAAATAAAAAAGTTTTTACAAAACGGTTATAAATTACGTTGAATCAATCTTATTAACAAAAAACGTTTAAATTATGTCGATTGTCTAAACGTCAAAAATTATTCTTAAAAATTATCCCAAAACCGTGTTTTTGACATGCTTATAGTAAAGAAAACCTGACGTTCTTACTATAGCAATTTTAACTCGGTACATGAAAAACAATTGAAAACGAAAAAGTACTGCTTTTCTGTGGGTTTGTCTTTGTAAAAGATGTGTCAGAGAAAAACTGTTAAAAATGAGAAAAAAAACAGTACCTATATTTTGAACTTATAACTTCTGGTCCATCATTTAAAAAAATAAATCATCTCTTTTTCTCAGTATCTATAAATGATCTAAACATAAAAATAGGCATGTTAGCGAAAACATCATAAATATTCTATTTTTCTTGAGAACAAATTTTAAACTTCGAAAGTTTAAAAGATTTAAAGTTTCATCACAATTGTTTTGATTTATTGGACTTAAATTTCAGAAATGACCCAGAAAATTTATTCTAGTATTTTTTGCTTACCTATTTTTACTTGCGATATAGGAATTATATATCAAGTACAAAAAAAAAGGTGAGATAACATTTTTCCATGACATTACGATGGTAGAGAATGCCAAAAAAGTGGGTCCCGGAAGTCCGTCTGTCTGTCTGTCTGTAAACGAAGCTACAGCCTAAACGGATAGACTGATTGATGTCAAACTTGGTATGTAGCGTTATTTGGCGACTCTCCAGAGGGTTTCTGGAATTAATTTTTTGGACCAAAAATAACAAAAAAAAATTTTTATAAAAAATTATTTTTTTAAAAAACGGCTCTAACGATTTTTTTTTCTAAAAATGCATTTTAATATAGCAATTTGATTTCAGATTTTATTTAATTTTTTTTTTTTAAAACGATTTTTATTTTTTTTTTCCAAATTTCTATATAAAAAGTCTTAAAAATTTAACAACTAAGAGCAAGTTCGTGCGACCCAGTTGTGCATTTTATTTTATATTTCAATTATCGTAGGTATGTTAAGTTTTCGACCAACTCTCGGGGGTAGTACAAACTGCAGAGTCAGATTATAAATGCACTGAATTATAAATGGTACCTGTAAAAATTGGTCAGTATCAGTACAATTATTGTGCACCACTTGTTTGAAGCAGCGAGTAAAAAAATACTCTTTCACCTCTGATCATAAGTTCTTTTGATCTTAAAATCGATATAGTTTAAGGGGGGAAATCCCTCTGGAAATTTTTATTTTTGCATTAATTTTTTGTTTGCCTTATAAATTCATTTATCAACCGAAGAAACTATTTTCAGTGGTCTAAGCCTTAAATGAAGCCTCAAATGCCCCAAGATAGTCCCGAAACCCATGCCCATTGAACCTACCTCAGTACGAAAACGAAAACTTTAAACGCTTTTTCCTCAAAACGCGCTTATTTCCGCGCCGTGCAACGTAACTCAAAAACTAATGAAGCTATCGACTTGAAATAAATTGCAAATTACTCTTTAATTTATTGGCCCTTGCATGAACCTAAAAGTTCAACAAAATTTTTACAATAAATATTTTTTTTAACAATTTGTTTATAAAAAAACATTGTGTTTTTTCGTTTTTTTGGTCTCTAATTTTTATTTTACACTTTTTTTTTTACTAAATTTAGGTTCATGCAAAGCGTATAAATATATTTTATTGGAAAAAAATTTCTTTTTTGATTATAAATAATTTTCTGGACCTGGACATTGCACGGCGCAAACTCGAGGCGTCAACTTTAAAGAGCTGTAGAGCCGCCATTTTGTTTTTTTTTTTTGTACTTCAAAAAAATTGTATCAATACTTTATAATGTCAATAATATCACATACTTTCCCAAATTTCAATAAATGCTTTCAGTTTTCCAAAAAAAAATATTGAAAAAGCTGTCGTCCAGAGGGATTTTCCCCCTTAGAAGTTTTTAACTATACAAATTGGGAGAAGTTTAAATTTCTCTTTAGATATTCGTATCTTTTCAAAGCTCAAAAGTACTTCTTCGTATATATGTCTTCAAATGTGAGTATTTAAGGATATTGTAATATACCGCCGAAGAAGCCACTATATGAAAATAAAAATCTACAAAATTAGCTGATTAAAAAGTATTCCTAAGGATCTTTAACCCCTTGTAACCCAACATCGTAAATTTTAAAATTAATAATGTAAATCGAAAGGGCTTTAGCTATAATAAAACACGTATTTTTTAAAAATTCAATAAATTCATTATTTGCTTTGTTATTTCGAAATTTACGCAGTAAAAAAAAAAGTTTAAATAATTTATTTTTGTATATAAATGCAAAAATTCAAACAAAAAGCTATCTAATATTTATTTTTAGGCGTATTCCTAAAATCCAAAAATAAAACCACGTTAGTTTATGCACGAAAAATATTTTTTCTGAATTTCGTAGTTTTTACATAAATTTGCTTGTTTTCCAAAAAAGCCGAACTTTCAACATTGAAATTAAAAACTATTGGTGCTATTTATTAGAAATATGGCGCATTATTTCGATAAAGCAATTCTTAAAGATTATGTAAGAAGCTTTAAAAGAATAAAAATATGTTTTTTACAGCTTTTGGGCGATCTTTTTCGGTTTGTTACAGAAATGTCACATGGGGCTACAAGGGGTTAAGTTGGTGGTGCCCTTAAATGAGACATATTCTGTGTTAGAGGAATTTTCGAATTTTTTGGGGTGTGGAGGTTAGAGGAAAGACATTTTATTTTCCTATTTCGAAATAACGACTTCCTCAATCTGTCACTTATTTTCAAACAAACAGTAGGTAAAATGTATTCATTTACCCAAATCAAGTCTTTTAAAAGATCGACATTTTTTTGCGTAAATTCTATCGATACTTGGCCAAAAATTTTGGCACCATGATCCTGGACATAAAATTGAATGAAAGTCACCATGAAATAGTTTTCAAAATATCAAGTTCATTTAAAAAAAAAAATAACAATTCTTCATCTCTTTTATACCAACCACAAATCAAACTATCTCCATAGAAATGTCATCTCCAATAAAGTTATTACTTTCTAAACAAATGTATCCTTTTGTTCTCTCTCATAGATCGTGGCAATTCCAATTCCAATTCATCATCATACTGGAATATACTCTGGTAATTGTATTTATCATGATTTTCTGCTCGTTTAAGTTTTGCTTTCCTTAAAAAGTTCCATTTTCTATTTCTAGGTTATGCAAAGACCATAACCTTTGAATGTAGAGAGAGAGAGAGGGTAAAGTTTCATTAATTAGTATGATGACATTTGAAAACGACCAACTCCTAGATACTCTCTCACCTTGTTCTATTAGTCGGCGGCGGTAGAATTCTCCTACACAAAAAACTTTAAACCGTGTTACAATTTATCAGCGTCATCATCATTCTCATCGCCAAGCCAAGGTAAAGTTCTGATGCAGTCACTTGCAATAATTGCTTATAGAGGGCGCGCAGGTTGGTGGGTGTGCGTGCGAGCGAACCGAACGTTTGTTCGCTTTCACAGAAAATTATTATCCTTTCGTGTGTACTGATTTTCATTTCGATTGTATGTTTCCTACGTTACGTTACGTCATTCGTATTCAAGTTCATGTTGTTTCTATTTTTTTGTGTATCCTTTTTGTAGAGCCTGTTGCCTGCTCTGTGGAATTGTCTGGTGCGGTATAGAAAGGTATTCCTTTTATTTCAGCTTAATGAATGTTTTATTTTTTTTTTAGAATTGTTGGGGGGTTTTTTAAAAGAGGGCAAAGTAGGATTGGTAACCTTCCCTCGTTAAGCTGTTCATGCATGCTTCGTTAAGAGCGCCAGAGTGAGTGCTTTGATGTGGAAATTTTATTTTTATGTTTTGCATGTGAGGAATCGAATCGAATATGCACTGTTTTTGTGTGTGGATTTGGGGATGGTTGGGGAGTTACTTTACTCGAACATGGGTTAAGGGTTAAAAGAGTATTAAAGCATTGTAGCAATATAACATTAAATGTCTCATCATGATTGCAGGTTTTAACTGTGTTTGTTTTGACTAAAGACACGCGTATTTGTTTTGTCGAAAAATAAACTTTTTTGAGGAACTTTGATTTGCTTTTCGAGGATAAGGAAATGGAATGGTTTTTGAGAGGTTGTTGACAAAGTTTGGGAAATCAATTAAAAAATGGATACACTTCAAAAAATTTAGGTCAGAGGTTTTTTTTTACCTACCTAAATCAATTTCTTTTTTTGTATTGTTTTTGAAAAATTCAGAATAAATTTTGAAAGACAAAAATTCGCTGGGAAATTTTTTTTAGATACAAAAAAATGAGTATTATTTTAATTAAAACGTAGTTTTTCAATTTGTAAAATACTTTCAAATAAATCAACTTAATTTAAATACACAAAATTCAATCTAAAACAAAAAACCCACTCGGGAGTCCTAATTCAATTCTCATCAATTGAATTTTATTGATGTGTTTCCGTGTTTATTTTTTTTTTTCATTTTTGTTTTTTTTTTTTCTAATAAATAAATGTAATGGAAACACTTCAATTCTCATTGAAATTGAAAAAGTCTCTTGATAGCTTTACTATGATTTCAATTTCAATAGAAATAACAAACAAAATAACACAATTTTTTTTTTTGTGTGGTCTTAAATGAATTTTTATTATCCGCAACATAAAAATTAGAAGCAAAAAAAAAATCACAAAACAGAACTTTATTTATGCAACAAACTGTTCTTGACAATTTTGATTGATGAAATATTCCTTTTTTTTTATTTTGGGAGATTTATTTTTATGTTAAAAAGATTGTAAACAATCAATTTTGGAAACTTTTTACAAGATGTTTTTTTTTTATTAAAAAAAATTGCATGAAAATAATATGAAAGTATGTATAGATAATAATAGGGGAATATTTAAGTTATGGAGTTTACTGGGATTTCATGTCCTGTAACTTTTTGAATTTAAAATTTATTATAGAAGAACTTAGTCCTAATTTAAACATGGAATAATTCAAATGTAAGGTTGTCGTGTTGCTCGAAGAATGTCACAAGGGTATTTAAATGAAAAAATAAAATTCTTTATTTTCGTTTAAAATTAAAAACACACAATTTACAACCCCTCTAATTAAATAAAGGTGGCAGGAAGGCTATTCTTGTCAGTTCAATATGAAATATGTTAAAATAAATAAGTTAAAGCTATGAATTATAATAACCTAATGTTTTTGGTTTTTTTCATTTTAACAATTTATATTGGCTGTGATTTGTCTTTACGTCTATATTTGAATCGTTTAATTCAGAAACAGCATAAGTCCACTTTTTCCAAAATTTTTTTTTTTTCGAAATTTCTCATTTATGTATAGTTATTCATCTTCTGAAAAAAAATTAAGTATGTCAGACCCCCCAAAATACGAAAACTGAAAGAAAAGGGTTCAAAATATATGGAAAATTTTCACCCGGTGACAACATTTTTGACTGTTAAATACATGACTTTTTACCACTTTTAAATTATTTTGGCAGCAATCTTGACACGCACCCCCTTTTGTTATATATCTATAAAAAGGTTAAGAATTACTCTATCTATATCTATTAAATTCATTAAAATTGTACTCAGGATTCAAAAGTTATAGCCAGATTTCTGGTGGTGGCAGCATTTTTACCAGTTTTAAATTTTTTTGGCAAACATCATGACACGCAAGCCTTTAAGTTATACATCTATAAAAAGGTAAAGATTTACTCTATCTACTGCTATTTAATTTATTAAAATCGAAAGTAGGGTTCAAAAACTATAGCTAAATAAAAACAAAAGTTTTACCACAAAAATTTCGTTTATTTCAGAAACGACATAAGTCCACCGACTTTAAAGGCTTAAAAACCCGCAAAGACCTAAAAAAAAGTTTATATTTTAAAGGTTTTTAAATGTATCTTAGGCTAGATTATAACTCGGCATACTCTAAATTTGAAGTGTTGTGGAATTTTAAGTAAAAAACAGTTTTTTCTGAAATTTTCGATCGTTTCTGAAATAAACGATTCATTTGGGAATAACTGTGTAACATTTATAAGAGGATACAATGTGAGAAACATTTTCCTTGCAATAATTGGGCAACAAAAATTATAAGTCAGCTATAGAAAGTGTTTTGGTAATTCTGTAAGGTTTTAACCTCAACGGTCACTGTGGTGTATGTGTAACATTTTTTTGCATAGACATTTTTTTTTATTAAATTGCTTTTATTTTATAGATTCCCCAAAAATGAAATCAGTTTATCTTAAAAAGCCAATAATTGTCAAAGGGGGAAATCCCTCTGGATGACAGATTTTTTAATAATGCAATGGCCAATGAGTTAACAAATGATTTTTCGAGAGGAAGTTTTCGTTTTTATACAAGTTATGTATTTTTTTTACAAAAATGATCAGTTTTCAATAAAAAAAAACACAATTTTTCGGATTTTTTTGTTAATTTCTTATGATTGCTAGTACAAAACTTGGTTTTTTACATAATCCTTATCTAACATTTGAATTTCGGAGTAAAACTGCAAGAAATCATTGTTCCTTTGCAGGCGGATGATATTCTGTTGCAACTTAAAGAAAGGAACTTCACTTAGTAGAAACTATTTGAATTTGCCGCTTAAAAATGGAAATTATACACCTACATTTTTACTAACGATTTCCAAGGCCAACTGCTGGTGGATGATTACAAAATTTTTCACTGATGAAATTCGGGATGAATTTTTTAGATAAAGCAGGGACAAAGAATCTATGAAGTTCTTAAAAATATTTTTGGCAAAACGTTGTTTTTTTTTTAGGTATTGAGTTATGGGTGAGAAAGGTGTTATGATATACACCTGACATAATTTTTGTTAATTATTTATACTTGGTGAAAAAGTTTTGTTTCTTTAAGAACTATAAGAATCAACAGAGTCTGAAAAATTATCATGAGTGAAAGGGTGTTTTTTATTTTAAGAAATGATGAAATTCGAAGTTAGTAGGTACCACAAAAAATGGGACAAAAATGTTGCCCCAATGAAAATTGGTATAAATGTTTCAAAATATTTTCAGTGAAAGGGTGTTTTTTTGAGAAGTAAGAAAAATCCTCGATAAGAAAGATAAAATCAATCAATTACGAAATTTACTAAAAATGTTGTATTTCCCATAAAAATTAAGAATAAAATAAGCCTACACATTTTTTTTCATGTGTGTTTTTTTAAGGTATAGAGAAAGTGAAGGTACCTATGTAATATATTAGAAAAAGTAAGTAATAATAGTGGTACCCTATTGAAGTTCAGCAATTATGTTACTTTTGCGATTGAAACAAGAATGCAAAGTGTCTATAAAAATATCATGTTTACTTTGCTTGAAAACAAAATTTATAGATCACGCAAATGTATAGAAAAACTTGTATTTTGGTACAAAAATTTAGGTTCGTTGTGAAAAGGCTATAAAATTCTCCCAGATCCTTCTATGATTAACTTATTTCCGTTGCGGTTTAGAGGAGTTATAATCATAGCTGTATAGACTAAAGTCTTAGAGCTTTGACAATATATCTTGGGTAAGATAATTTCTGTGGCTTTTTTTTTTGTTTGTAAAATCAAAAAAAGCCTGGCAAAAATCCTCGATCGAACCCTCCAAGTGGGTGCCGGGCGGACAATGACCACCACAGTTTATGCTTTGTACGATGTCAAAGCGGTGGCAGCTAAGGTTAGGTTGGATCGCTGAGTGGTTCTTACTTCTTAATAGTACAATCCTCAGAAATTCAACTTCACCATAGATTCGGGGTCCCTAATTTCAGTGGTGGTGTGAGCTTTTTGAAACCGTGCCGAAGAATGCAAGACTGGGGGGTAAACCAGTCACTTACGAGCTCTTTCGGATGCCTGGCAAGGTCCGAAATAGACTAGCCTTACCCCGGTATACGGCTCTGCCGGGGCTGACCTTTTCTTTCCGTTTCTACTCGTGGGACCTTCTATGAATTCTTTAAACAAAAAAACAAAACAAACAAACAAACGAAACCAAAAAAACATGGCGGGAAGCAGGACTTGCCGGCCACTTGCTCTAAAAAAGCGAGTGATGCGGCAGTCATGCCAACGTCTACTTCTTGCAGGACGGAGTCAAATCCTAATGCTAGTAGTACGAACAATCTTCCGGGAACGGCGCCTCTGCTGCCACCGGTTCGCGATGAGGAAGTGAAAAACAACCAAACCGTAAACCTAGGTGGCGGAATGTCTCTCCTGGAAAGAAACAAACTTCCGGAGTTGCCAACTCTGCTGCCACCGGCTAGCGGCGAGGTAGTTAAGAACGACCAAACCGCCAACCAAGGTGACGGAACGTCTCTCCCTTAAGGAAGTATGAAAATGTGTGGAAATGGGACGGTGTCACTGCTGCCACCGGTCTGTATCACAGACCAAGGTGACGGGGCACCCAAACCAGGAAACAACAATGTCCAAGGGGGGGGAGGCAGGGATGCTATTAGCAACTCTGTCTCTACCTCCAATGCCCGTAATACCAGTGAGACGGGGAAGAATATCGTGGCGGGAGGGGTTAGTGATACTAAAACCGCTGGCCACGATAAGTCATCCTCGAATCCAGCTGCTCCTTCCCTTGGTGGAGCTGCAGTTCTGAACAAGAACTCCAGCTCGGCCAAGGAAGGGGGCAAAATGAGATCCAGACCCGCTAATGAGCGTCGCCGAGCGATGAAGATCATCGAACTCGATGCTGAAAAAGCCCCGGGGGAGAGAAGTCGTTCTGAACTCGGCAAGCTCAAGTGGGCGAGGAAAGTGATGGAGAGGATCAGCAAAGACACTACGTCTAAGCGAGAAAGGTCCTTTGAGGAAGAAAATCCTCAACCCAAAAAAGCAAGGGTGTTGGATGGCGTACCACCGACACTTCGAATTGGGAATACCTTTAGTGACGTGGTCAAAGAAAAGGTTACTGTTGCGGTCATCGACAGAGGCAATTAAGATGGAAACATCTCGCCTGATCATTGGGCGGACGTCAGGGCTCACCTCGGGTTCAGGTTCATCCCTGTTCTCGAGGCGAACCCAGGCCCCCTTCCAAAGGTAAGCGACGGAGGATGGCACCAAAATAGGATCAAACTCATCGTTTGCGATGATCAGAGATCGTTACATCTCTATAAGCTTGCTGTAGGTGATTTGGGTGAGATCTGGCCAGGTGCTAAGCTGGAGGTTGTTCCAAGGGAGGAAATCCCTTGCAGGCCAAGAGCTCGTACTCTGGTCCCGGCCTTACACACGTCACCAGAGATGGTTCTCCGACTGATTCAATTCAGTAACCCTTCGATGCCCACTCACGACTGGAAAGTCCCAATCATCGAAAAAGAGCCGGTGGGGCGCTATCGTTCGGCTCTTGTTATCATTAACAAAGAATCACTGGATCCTCTGGCTGCAACCGGGGGAGTTATCCAGTATGGATTTGATAGCCTTGTGCTAAAAAACTATAAAAAAGATGAGGAGATGGCAAGGCTTGCAGGCCATACGGCGCAGTCTGAAATGGAGGAATTGGGCATATGTAAAGCACTTTCAGCAATGGAAGTGGATGCATCATGCAGCTCTTCCATTCCAGATCAGCGGTCATCTTCGAAAGTTCCCGAAGAGGGAACAAAACAAACCCCAGTGTCAGTAAATGACACGAACCAAAACCCAGCGTCCGAAAAGGACGCGAAAACAATATCATCCGTATTGGAAGATGATGAGATGGCTGGAAGTTTGTCCGACATGGACACTGTCAGCGTTGCGCAGGAGGATCTTCTTTCTGAGGATGAGCTATTAAACTCTACCTCAGAAACGGAAGACCTAAATGCCACAGTGGTGGAGGTTGATCGTACTGGTTGTAGCCATGCTGCAGGTGGTACAGATTAATCTCCAACACTCCATAAAGGCTTCGGCCGCCCTTCTTCTCCGACTAAGCAAGTCCGGAGAGGATATAGTCCTGATCCAGGAACCTTGGATTGTAAAATCCTTGGTGAGAGGCCTCGGGACGAAAGATTATTCTCTGCTGTATGTGACGGATAAAGGTGAGCCTAGATCCTGCATACTAGCAAAGAAAACACTAACAGTATTTTTACTCCCTAATTACAGCGATCGTGATATCACAACCGCTACACTGAAGACCTCCAAAGGAACATATTGGATTACGTCTGCTTACCTAGGCCATGATTGTGGGCCGCCTCCGGGGGAGACACTTGGGCGAATGATCGCAGCAGCAGCGAGCCAAAAAGTAGATCTCCTCATTGGCAGTGATGCTAATGCTCATCACACAGTGTGGGGGAGTACTGACGTAAATGAAAGAGGTGAGTCACTTTTTGATTTTATTCTAAGTACTAGTCTCCTTATTTGTAATATTGGTAATGAACCTACCTTTGTTACAAAGAACCGACAAGAGGTATTGGACATTACCCTTGTATCTCAAACAATTCACCACAAGATAAGGAATTGGGCTGTATCTAATGATCACTCATTCTCAGATCATAGGTATATCCAATTTAGTCTCGAAGATGGATGCACAAAACCCACCGGTTTTCGTAATTATAGGAAAACGGATTGGGTGAAATATAGGGAAACTTTTACTACCTGCTACGATAATCAGGACAATATTTTCCCTTCTAATACAGATGATCTTGACTTAAAAGTCAACGATCTCACCAAAGCTCTAAGCAATTCCATGGCTAACTCTTGTCCCCTTACCATAATAAGAGGAAAGAAAAAACCGCACTGGTGGAACAAAGAGCTAGAACCGCTCAGGAAAGACTGTGGAAAGGCTTTCAATAGGGCTAAACAAACAAGGAACCCATTAGACTGGGACCTGTATAGTAAAATTGAAGATTCTTCTGAGGCATCTAGACTCAGAAAAATCCTTTCAACCAATCCAACCATGCCGAGCTCCCTAAAAGACTCTAATGGCGATTGGACTAGCTCCTATGAGGAATCGCTAAACTTGCTACTAGACACTCATTTCCCTGGTAGCTCGAACTCAATAAGTGACATTGGTCACCGACCCAACCAATTTTATCAAATTAGCAAAGATCTTATTTCCAAGGATAGACTAATATGGGCAATAAATAGCTTCCATCCATACAAATCACCTGGGCCAGATGGTATCATACCCGCTGAATTACAACACGTCTCAGATATCATACTACGAAAGTTGGAAATTATAATGATAAGCTGCATAAGCTTCTCGTATATTCCAAAGGCCTGGAGAGAAGCAAAGGTGGTTTTTATACCAAAGGCGGGAAAATGCTCTCATGTCACTCCAAAAGATTTAAGACCTATTAGTCTATCATCCTTTTTGCTTAAAACTCTAGAAAGAATGATAGATATCCATCTAAGACAGGAAATTGAACCATGTCTGATCTCTAAGGCACAACATGCCTACACTAAAGGGAAATCGGTGGAAACTGCTCTCCATTCTCTGGTTAGCACCATTGAATACTCTCTACACTACAAAGAGTACACTCTTGTCGCCTTTTTAGACATAGAGTGTGCTTTCAATAATGTCAGGAACTCAGCAATCATGAATGCTCTTGACAATCTCAAAATAGAAGACCCGCTTAAGAACATGATAGAAATCATGCTTAGTAGCAGGATTATCAGTTCAGAGTTGGGAAACTTCAAAACCCGTAGAGCAGCCAACAGAGGGACCCCTCAAGGAGGGGTCTTATCGCCTCTCCTATGGAACTTAGTAGTCAACGAACTGCTGCTAGACCTAGAGGGAGAAGGTTTTAAGGTTATCGCCTACGCGGATGATGTGGCAATTGCCGTATCGGGCAAATACCCACAGACACTTGCAGAACTTCTACAAACAGCTTTTAACAAGCTAATTCACTGGGCTAGAGGATGTGGATTGGATATTAATCCCCACAAAACGGATCTTGTCCTTTTCACGAGGAAATACAAGATTCCAGACTTCAAACTCCCTACAATTAAAGAGGTAACACTTACTCTATCCGATCAAGCTAAATACCTAGGACTCATTTTTGATAAAAAACTGACCTGGAAGCTCAATATTGAAGAAAGAGTTAAAAAAGCCAATGTGGCACTCTTTTCATGCAAAAAAGCCATTGGTGGCAAATGGGGATTTTCTCCTAACATTGCACACTGGCTGTACACATCGGTCATAAGACCAATACTTACATATGGGATGGTAGTTTGGTGGACCGCACTGGACAAAACGATAAACTTAAACAAGCTTATCAAAGTCCAAAGGTCAGCAAGTATGTGCATAAGCGGTGCGCTGAGGTCAACCCCTTCTGACGCCCTAGACATACTTCTAAATCTCACACCCCTAGACATCTTCAGCAAACAAGTAGCAGCTAGCTCAGCTACTCGTCTAAAAGCAACCTCTCAGTGGACCAGTAATCATATTGGCCACACAAACATTCTAAACAACTTCGGATTCCTTCCGGATCGTCTAGACTATACCACACCTCAACTGGTGTTCGATAATAATTTCCAGAATTCCATTCCCTCCAGAACTGAATGGGAGAACCTTAGTACTCTGGATAATGACTCTCTACACTTCTATACTGATGGTTCAAAAACCAATGAAGGTGTAGGAAGTGGCATATTTTCGGAAAAACGGAATCTCAGTCTCTTCTTTCGCTTACCAGACCAATGTAGCGTGTTCCAAGCAGAAATTCTGGCGATTAAGGAGGTTCTCTCTTGGCTCAGAGAAAACGTAATATCCAACACGGATATTCGGATCTTCTCGGACAGTCAAGCAGCCATTAAATCTCTTGCCTCTGTCTCTACAAACTCAATCACGGTCCTCGACTGTCAAACATCTCTAAGGGAGATGTCTGAGCAGTTTAACATTCACCTCGTATAAGTGCCGGGACATAGAGACATCCCAGGCAACTGCAGGGCAGACGAACTTGCCAAACTAGGAACAATTACTCCTCTTCAACCAGAAAGGAACAATATAGGAACACCTATCGCTACATGCAAACTTATGCTAAAGCAGGACGCTTTAAAGAAAACCAACCTCAGATGGACTCAGAGTAATACTTGCCTAGCTACTAAACAAATATGGCCTTGTATAGACTTGAAACGTTCAAAGGGTTTGTTAAATTTAAACAGAATGCATATTAGCTGCACCATAGGTGTCCTTACAGGACACTGTCTAATAGGTAGACACGCAAAAAGAATGGGCGTGTTCTCTAACGATTTCTGCAGAAGTTGCATGGATGAAGAAGAAGAGGAAACTGTTCAACATCTTCTGTGCACCTGCCCTGCTCTATCTAATAGAAGAAAACTCTATCTAGGAGAATTCTTCTACGATTACACTAGTGATCTAGTGAAAACGGACGTTAAAAGTCTATCTTCATTCATAAGAAGCACCGAGTGGTTCGGCTAGTGAGTCCCAACTTGCTAGTCTTTTGTGGTATCACAATGGATCCATAAGGGTCTAAGTGTGTCGGGTAATTTGCCTGACAGCCACTACTACCTAACCTAACCTAAAATCAAAAAAAAAATTAAAATACTTAAAAAAAAAAATTCAGAATCGCTCAAAGTATGAGCTTGCGTACAGAAGGTAACAAGTTAACCTATCGAGACCAAGCTTTTTGGTATAGGGAACAAAATATAACAATTAATCATCCAAAAGTTATTGGGCTACCCAAACAAGGCTGGTACTAAAATATTTAAAATAATAAAATGTCGTTGCAGTTTAAAAACATGTAGTAATTTTTTTTTTCTCAAAAATTATGTACATATTCCCCACTTTTTTGTAAATTGGATTTTGTTTACAGCATCTGAAATTATTTATCCATATACAAATAAATTTTAATAGAAAATACATTTAATAAAATTAATTTAAAATAAAATAATTAAAATTAATAAAAAATACAAATAAAATAACTTTAAGCTATTTAAATACATCTAAATTGGAGGTTATCTTTCATGTATTTACAAGTTTGCAAGATCATATATTTAAAAATATGTATGTATCTATTTGTTATATATATTCAGGAGCCCACATTAACATGCATTGACAACGAAGACACAGCCACTGTTGATAATCCTTTAAGGTCCTAAGATACCATCAATATAATATAACATTTATATATTATTTTATAAAATACTATACATCTTGATATATCACAAATGTACATTGTACAACCAAGTATTTTTGTATATTTTGTATTTTTTTATAATTTTTTGTTCGAATAATAACAAAAAAACACAAAAAGCAAACAACATCAATCAAATAAAAATTAAAAAAAAAAAAAAACTCAAACAAACACTCAACAAAAATCACAAATCAAAATAAATCAAACCAACAAAAAGGAGAAACAAGACAAGTTTACTCACAAAAAAAAAAATATATAAACAAAATTAAAACTGAGAATTAAATATTTAGCTTACCCTCGGTACAGTTATATTTATCAGCCCCCAACAGATTTTTTTCAGGCCCCATGGTATCTTTATTTTGAGACAAGTATAGACACAGTTTTTTTTTTTGCGATATTTTTGTTCGTAATTTTTTTTTACGTTCACATTTTTTTTGTTTATTTTTTTATTCATTTATTTAAACAAAAAATTTAAATTGACAAACATAGAAAGAGAGAAAGAGAAAAAAAGAAAAAAAAACATAAAATAATTAGAATATACCTCACCCAATGCGTCTAAAAGTCACGCGCAACGCACACACCACAAAAAAAAAGCTAACAAAAAATTCTATTTAAAAAAACAAGTATTTAATTTTTACATTTAAATTTAAAACTAACAATTATTATTATTTTTATTCTAATTTTTCTATTAAGTTTAAGAAAGAATGTGAAAAAATAGGTTAAAGAGTAAATGTGTTTTCTAAATCTAATTTAAAAAAAAAAGCAAATAATTGGGTTGCTCAGTGAAGGATTAAATATATAGATGGCGCTTCTACTTGTTTTTGTTATTTTTTCTAAGTGCATTTTTGGAGATTTTGGAAGTTTATCTATGTTATCCATTTTTAAGTTAAAAAAGTTGGTTACAATATTTTTTAAAGAAATTTAAGAATGTGTTTAATGTTTATTAAAAAATAGGAGTCACAGAGTGGAGCATTAAGTAGAAATTGCAGTTAAAAAAAATAAAATAACTTTTTTAAAACAAAAAAGTAAGCAAATTAAAATATTTAAATATTCAAAAACTTAAATATACAAATGAGTTTAATGATCTGATAATTTTTAGTAAAATATAACAAAATCTTACAAATTATGAACTTATAAATAATTCGTTGAATGACAAAAAAAACTTATATTAAATACCTAGAGTTTCTGACTTGCACCTTTGTTTGCTACAAAATTTTTAATGATTATTCTTGAAATATTCGATGTTGAAAAATGTAATAAATAACTTCAAATTAGCAGAGATTTTGCAGCCACTTTGAAATGATTGCTACAGTTGTTACAGTCTCGTATCTAATTTTTCTAATTCTAGAATCAAATGATTCACTTATCTTTAAAAAGCATTCCTTCAATTCAACCTCGAATTATTTTAGGATTTAACAAGAGGGAGTGGATGATTGGAGCGAAGATATAGCCTCTTCTAAGAAAATTGTTGCAACGCTTCGAATCAAGATGCGATGGACAAAAAAATATCGAAGAACATACCGAATCGTGATATAGTTTCTTTGATAAGAAATATCAACTTTAAAGGGTAGCTTTGGTAGTACAAATATCTTAATCAAAATCAAAAAAAAAGCAACTGAATTCGAAAAACAGGTACTTTTGCTTTCATTGTCATCTTGCTTTGACCAGGGCCACACCAGTATCAAAAACAAATTTGTGTATGTACTGAAAGATGCAGAGACCTCTGAAATCTCCGAAAATTACTTTTTTTCAAAAATTCAAACTTCGTCGTTTTCTCACCTTTAGTTCTTTACATTTACCAAAAATCGTTGTTTGTCTACCCTGTAGTTAAGGAAATATTAAAAATAAACAATTTTGTATAGCTTTTATATAACTTTCATACATTATCATTTGATTCTAAAATCCCAAAAAAACATTTTTTTTTTTTTTTTTTTTAAATTTTTTGACTAAAAATTCCCAAAAAAAGATAGGTACGCATACACCACTGGAAATTTTAAAGTGCCACTTTGAAAAAAATTAAAATAATTATTGGGAATTTTAGGGGATTTTGAATTTTTGGGTAAAAAACATGGAAAAAAGGTGAACAAACGAATTAGACAAGTTTGTTAAATAATCTTTTTTATCAAAAAACAAAACCGACTTCCATGGATCAAAACAGGGTTTTATGGTTTTTCTTAAAGTTCCCATGGCTAAAACTGAACGAAATTGAAACATCGCAGCCACCAGCTATCTAATACAAAAAGAATTATCAAAATTGGTTCACTCAGTCAAAAGTTATGAGGTAACAAACATAAAAAAAAAAAAAAAAATACAGACGAATTGAATACCTCCTAATTTTTGGAAGTCGGTAAAAAATTTTGGGGTCGCAGCTCTGGGTTCATGGAGTTGCATAATTAAACATGTAATTGTATCTTCGAATTAAAACCTAAACGATATTTCCATAATTCTGAATGAATAAAAAAAAGTCTTTCAGCATTTCTGTAGCTTATGAAGCCTACGTTACCAAATAAACTCCAACTATCAACTACATCAATGATTTCAAATATCAATATACACATACCACTTTGAGCTTCTAAAAATGGTTTTTAGAGTATTTGCTCTATTTAGAATTTAGAACATAAAAACTATTTTTCAATGTTCAATATTTTCCAACAACTGTTTTTTCCATTTTTATATCAAGCTTCTATTAAAAAAAATTATTTTTTTTTTAAATCGACTTTTTAGCAAATTTCTTTACATATTCTAGTAGGAAATTGAACGCTCTACAAAAAAGGCTTTCATAACTTTTTCGTTTATCTAACCGTTTAATAGATATTTGAGGTCCAAAAATCAAGAAAATCTTTAAGAGTTCGTTTTTTGTTCTTAATTTTGTAGCAAATTGAAAAATTATAATAACACTGTGATAGTTTTTAGAACTTTTTTTTGCAACAGAGCGGAGACACATCGATTCTAGTTAATTCGAGTATGCTGAATTCAGTGGTGGCAACCGTTTTGAAAGTTTGGCTCAAGTTTTCGAGATATTTCGAAAATAAAATCTTAGGTCGGGACTATTAAAATACTTATAATTTCGAATAATTAAGTTTTTTTAAGCTGTTTTTAGTTTAGAGAAAAGCTATTCCTGTATATAGCTATATGTTTAACACTATTCCAACCTAGATTGTGATGTTTCGGTCGATTACAAACATTTTATAAACAAAAACTTCACTTTTTCATGTTTTTTTTTTATTTTGTTGACTTTCAAAGCCTTTAATATGGAGGCAATTTGAGTTTAACATTGATTCGGGATATTTTATATTATTTAAATAGCATATCATTCCAAAAATGAATAAAATACTGCAAACCTGAAAAAGTTCACTAGTGAAAATTAGTCTATTAAGCTACGGAAATGTATTAAATAACACTGGTAAGCAAAAATAAACTTTTTTTTTGCCACAAGAGCCAAAATATACTTTTCTGAAGGTGAAAGGGGTGCTGAACTGGAATCCGAAGCCATACATATTTATTTGGCTTCCTTTTTTTTAATATTACAGTTATAAAAGGGAAAAAACGTTATTTTGACTGCTTTTATCCCGACATGATGTAAGTATATAAGAACGTTTTTTGTTTTTACAAAAACTGTTTAATTCATTAATTTATTTTCTGATATATCTTAAGCTTAAGCTGAAAATCCAAAAACTATCTTAATTTAATCTTAAGTTCAGGTTTTGATACATTTCCGTAGCTTAGTAGGCTGATTTTCACTAGTGAACTTTTTCAGATTTGCAGTATTTTATTCATTTTTGGAAAGATATGCTATTTAAATAATATAAAATATCCCGAATCAATGTTAAACTCAAATTGCCTCCATATTAAAGGCTTTGAAAGTCAACAAAATAAAAAAAAAACATGAAAAAGTGAAGTTTTTGTTTATAAAATGTTTGTAATCGACCGAAACATCACAATCTAGGTTGGAATAGTGTTAAACATATCAAGGGGCACGGTAGTGCCCAGCCAAGTTCTCTAGCAACTTTGGCACTACACCCTTATTTACAGGAAACAACTCAGGCCATTTTCGACACCCCTCTAACTTCCACACCAAAGATGCTAGAAATTTCAAACTCGCTACATTTGTTGAGCTAGTCAAAACCAAACACCTCACAAAATTTCAGCCTCCTACGATGAGTAGTTTCTGAGATATAGGGCTTCAAAAATCGCAAAAACCGTAACTGACTGACTGACTCACTCACTCACTCACTCACTCACTCACTCACTCACTCACTCACTCACTCACTCACTCACTCACTCACTCACTCACTCACTCACTCACTCACTCACTCACTCACTCACTCACTCACTCACTCACTCACTCACTCACTCACTCACTCACTCACTCACTCACTCACTCACTCACTCACTCACTCACTCACTCACTCACTCACTCACTCACTCACTCACTCACTCACTCACTCACTCACTCACTCACTCACTCACTCACTCACTCACTCACTCACTCACTCACTCACTCACTCACTCACTCACTGACAGATCATCAAAATTATGGAGAACTTCCCGATATCGTAGAAACTTGAAATTTTACACGGTGATAGGACTTGTGGTGTATACAAAGGAAAAAATCGAAAATTTGAGATTTTCAAATCAGGGGGCGTGGCATCCGCCCATTTCCACTGAATTTTCATCAAATATTATGGAGCACTTCTGATTATCGTAGAATCTTGAAATTTAGTGGAATGGTAGAGCTAGTAGTTTATACAAAGGAAAAAATTTAAAGTTTGAGAATTTCAGCCAGGGGGCGTGGCAACCGCCCATATCCGCTGAATTTTCATAAAATATTATAGAGCAGATCTGATTATCGTAGAATGTTGAAATTTGGCGGAATGGTAGAACTGGTAGTTTATACAAAGAAAAAAATTTAAAATTTGAGAATTTCAGCATGGGGGCGTGGCAACCGCCCATTTCCGCTGAATTATCATTAAATATTATAGAGCACTTCTGATTATCGTAGAATCTTGAAATTTGGTAGAATGGTAGAGCTGGTAGTTTATACAAAGGAAAAAATTTAAAATTTGAGAATTTCAGCCAGGGGGCGTGGCAACCGCCCATTTTCACTGAATTCTCATCAAATATAGAGATTTTCAATTCTACAGCCATACCTTGCAAAAAGTAGTGAAATCACAACAAAAACATTACTGTTAAAAAAAGAGCCAAGTTCTCCTATGTTGAAATTATGCTGGCACAAAAAGTATTGAGATGTAAAAGTGTACCAAGTTCTAAAGTTTGGGTTCAAATTCGTATCAATAAAATTTTGATTGTTAACTTGGCAATTTTTGAAATAACTTTAAAATCGGTAATTAAAAGAAAAATTGTCAAAAGAACAATCAAAATTTTATTGATACGAATTTGAAAACAAACTTTAGAACTTGGTACACTTTTACATCTCAATACTTTTTGTGCCAGCATAATTTCAACATAGGAGAACTTGGCTCTTTTTTTAACAGTAATGTTTTTGTTGTGATAGCTATATACAGGAATAGATTTTCTCTAAACTAAAAACTGCTAAAAAAAACTTAATTATTCGAAATTATCAGTTTTTTAATAGTCCCGACCTAAGATTTTATTTTCGAAATATCTCGAAAACTTGAGCCAAACTTTCAAAACGGTTGCCACCACTGAATTCAGCATACTCGAATTAACTAGAATCGATGTGTCTCGCTTCTGTTGCAAAATCGAACTATCAAACGCGGAAGACATATTCATGTAGGAAACAGATTGCTCCACAAAAAAGGTCTTTTTATGTTTTTAGTAGAAGCTTGATGTAAAAATGGAAAATTGCGAAGCGGAGGACCTTCCCATTAATATTAAGAGCTCATATTTGGTGTGTATATTCTAGAGGTGTCTAGCAATCGATTTTTCGAAGTATCAAATCAAAAACAAGAATTTCGATTTTTTTTTGACCCACCCTAATGTACATAGTTTAGTGAGAAACAGGCTCAAAAGATCCACACAAACGGTATAACTAAGAGTAATATGTGGATTTTGATCCACATTTTTTTGATTTTTCTAAAAACAAATTACCTATTCGTGAAAAATACCTAACCTACACAAAATATTTTAGTAAGAGGTTGTTTTCAATAAAATAATTCAAACAAATTAGTTATATCCTCCCTACCGAATATATGCAAATCAATCTTTTTCCTTAAAATATATGTTTTTTTTTTTGCATTATGACAAAATTAATACAAAATTTAAATTGATGACATTGTAAATTTTATGACACAAGCAATTTTTGAAACACTTTTATCAAAATGTTTAATAATACATTTAGCTGCTATTGGTTTTATGACTAAAATATTTTAACTGAAAGTTTAAATCATAAAACAAAAAAACATCTTATCAAACTTATAATTAATAAATATTTTACAAATGTGTAATTTTCACAATTTTGATTAAAAAAATTTAAGTTTTTATTATAAGAAAATAAAAAAAAAAAAATGTTAGTTCTTGTTGATTCTCACTTATTGATATACCAATTATTATTTATTTATATCGATCTTTATTGTACAAAAGTTTCGAATTTTGAATGGGTTTTGTTATTCTTTTTTTCTAAATTAACTAATTTTCTTTATATCAATTGAATGATTTAGTTATGTATATTATTATGAATTTTGTATAATTGCGCTTTACTAAGTGCTTTTTTATGTATGTACATAAAGACTGTTATTTATTTCTAAATTTCATAAAATGAAGTGAATTGTATGGTATTTACAAAATCATTCTAATATTTTGAAATTGCTCTTATTTATTGAAAAAAAAATCATAAATTTCATTTGAAAGAAATAATAACACTACACAAAATAGCATTTTGTTTTTTATAATTTATTAATTAAGTATATCTAACAAATTAAGCAATCTAGTTAAAGGTGCTTTTGAACTAATACGAACCTGAGAAGATAAAAAATTAGTCAAAGTTCTTGGTTCCAGTTGATTTCCCTATACAAAAAATTGTATAATTTATATTTATATATAATATTTTTTATGCTAAAATCACAGCAAGATTTGAAATAAATGCGAAAAATTGAAAAATCATAAATTTGTATTTAATGATATTACTGCAGAGTGGTGCCTAATAAATTTTTTATTTTTATTGATGGCAATGATTTCAATGTGATTTTTTTTTTTTTTTATTTCTTCTTGTGCGAGTTTTTTGCATGAAAATATAGATTATACTAAATTAAGAATTTTTTAAAAGTAAACATAAAAATATTTAAGTCTAGCAATGCGCACAATTTAAGCACAGTCAAATTTTTATGAGAAAAAACAATAATTATAATTTGGATAATTTTATTGTATCATAATTTTCTTTATTTGATTCTTTAGAGTTTTTCAAATTATTTTCCTTGAATTGAATTATTCTTTTTTTTTTATTTCTGCTATTTTTTATTCGATTGTATAACATACAATAAAACGATCTTTGTATAGCTTAAAAAAAAAATTAGGTAATGTAGAAAACTTCTAGGCACTTTCCGCTATCAACTGAGTGAAACCCAGTTACCATTTCTGGATTCAATTAAGTTTTTAGTCAAAGTAGATGTTTGTATGTTCATCTGTTCCATCATATCTTCTTAACCACTTATCCGTTTTTGACGAATGAGGTATCGATGGAAGCGTCTTGTTTTTCTGCTAGTTTAAAGCTATATGATTTTAAATTTAAGTGAATATTACGCTTAATTTAAGAGTAACCGGCTTTTGAGTTTTGAATTTATTTTTATTTTTGTGTTCAACCATTGATGTGCGCAACAAGATATTAATGCTTTTTATGATGATACCTGAAGAATCTATATTTTTATATCCCTTCAACTTCATCACAGTCACCGTGAGGCTCCTAAACCATCAACAATAGCTTGTTGCCTTTTATAGAAAGATTATGTGGCTTTGAAGTCTATAACGATGACGATGATGTATGTAGTTGAAAAGATTTTGTGGGAATTAAAACCCCTTTTACCCATTATTTCAACAAAAAGGCTTTCAATCTTGAACAAAACATAAAAAACAGTGACTTCTAACTTCAACATCAACGTTGTCCTCTATTTCCCTACAAAAACATTGAAAAAAAATAAACAAAAAAAAAATATACCCAGAAAATTTGTTATCTCCCAGAACCCAGCAGTTCCAGTGTGTGTTTTTCAATTTTTGTTTCCTTTTTCCAGATAAAAAAATGAACACAAACAAAACTCTACTCAAGTGTATGGTGTATGAAAAAGTACTCTAAGAACATTATTTCACACATTTCGCGCGGCAGTACATCATGAAAAATTCATTTTTTTTATGCCATAAAAGCCACAAAGCACATTATTCGCCAATTCATCTCGCGGCTTACAACCACAACAAAAAAATAAGTTACAAGAGATAAGGTAGGTACATGATGTGTTTGTGCTCCTGTCAAAATGATATTTTCTCCACCCATCACCCATCTCCTCCTGATAATTTTGATACCTTTGAAAAATTAAATCGAACAAGAAGAAAATATTCAAAAATTAAATTTTCAAAAACGTCTAACTACACCTCCTATAGAAAATAGATGACATACAAAAACCACTCACTTGCACACACACGACACATCACTCTTAATAATTTTTCATTTGTTTTCCCTTGACGGCGATGTTCTTCATTCATGTTTCACAGCCTTCAACCTTTCGTTTCTATTCTATATTTCTATATATAAAACCACAAACAAGAGTGATAAGAATTTGTAATTTTCAAAAAACCCTTTTCACTCTTCCTCACCATCACGAAAAGAACATCAGGGACAATACAACATTTTGGTTAGGAGAGGTTGATGGTGTATTCACATGTATGGGTCGTTCGATTTTCTCAACCGAAAACTCTTTCTCTTTATAGTTTTGGGAATACATTATAGCATCTATATCTATTCGCGCCGCCCTTCGTGTCCTTTTCAGAAGAGAAAACAGTGACAATTTTGTGTTCAACAAGGCATAAAATAGGGTAAAATGGGATAAAATGACACATGGAGAAAACTGAAAAGAACAAATTTCTCAGGTTCTAGAAAATTTATTTCGAAGAAAATTGATTTAGGTTTTCTAATAAAAGCCAAAAAGTTTGATTTAGGTATATGATTTATTTTTTGTAGGGTGAATAGGATAAATAGCTAATAGAGAAAACTTGAAAATACGAATTTTTTAATTTAAAAAAATATTTGAAAAGATGACTAGCTGTCGTTTTTATAAAATCGATAAAGTCTAATTTAAATGATTTTTTGTAGGGTGAATAGGGTAAAATGGCTTATGGTGAAAATTGCAAATTATGAATTTCCCAAATTCTACTAATGTAATGAAAGATTGATTTTAGTTTTCTAATAAAAGCCGGAAAGTCTGATTTATATGATTTTTCTGTAGGGTAAATTGGGTGAAATGGCTTATGGGGAAAACTGAAAAGTACAAATTTCTCAATTTAAAAAAAAAATTTAAAGAAAATTAGTTTTTTTTCTAATAAAATCGATAAATACTAATTTAATTTATTGTTTTTGTAGGGTGAATAGGGTAAAATGGCTTATAAAAAAAATGAAAGGTGTGAGTTTCTTATGTTCTATAAAAATGAATTTTGAAAAAGACTGATTTTGGTTTGAAAATGAGAACCAGAAAGTCTGATTATATTTTTTTTTTTTTGTAGGGTGAATAGAGATAAAATAGCAATTTAATGGATTCTGGTAACATACATTTTGCAATTTGAAATAGGAGACTCATTTTCTTCTCTGATAACTTCTATGAGTTTTTGTAGCAAAGGAAATATCCACATTACCCCATTTTACCCTAAATTTCAGTGTGGTTCATGCTTTTGTCGCAATGAACTGGAAAAAGTACCTACTCCTCATGGAATATATCGTTTGAAAATTTTCTCCACATACGACAACAATATGTATAGTATCTATTTTTGTGTGTGGTATAACTTGAGGTGAGCCCTCTAGTTGAACTTTGAAATGCTTGCGAGCTATTAAACCCTCTCTCTTTCAACATATGTCCCGAATAAAGAAGGCGGAGTGTGAGTGTGCCTAACGCATATTTGAACATTTAAACTGAATGTGGGGTTAAACCTCCACCTTTTGCTTTGAAGTTAATTGAATGTGAAGAAGAACTAATTAAAACAGGTCATATCCATGTCAAACGAAGAAGGCTGACGATAAAGTGTCAACCCAGGAGTGTCTTTTCTTAGAATCAAATTATATCAATTTTCCTTCCTTACCCAGATAAGAGAGCAAAATTTACTGTCATTCTATTAAATAACCTTTGCATACCTTCGTTGAAAATGTGTGTACCTTACGACCTTGTCAAAACCGCATATAATCCTGTCAAATTTTACCCAAGATTCTTATAAATGCGAATATCCTTGAAATTAAATGTAACAATTTTGCGGTAGCTTAACTATTTCATTGTATGACTCAATATATCCAAAAAATTCCGTAACCCTTAGCAACCTTTTTAGTCTTTTGTGCGAATGCTTACATCAGAATTAATGTCAAAGGTGTATTAAGGATCAAAAGTTCTTGTTGAACAAGTGACAACGTAATCACCCACAAGGAAGTTGGAAAATTGTGATAATTGATAGTTCATTTTTTTTTACTGGAAATGAAGTATGCTTCATTTACTTTGACAAGTAATTAACATCACATTGGATTTTTTTTTTAGTTCTCTTCTCTTATAAAATGCTTACGATGAACTTTTCTTACAAATTTCAGGGCCGGCTAAAGGGAATTTGGGCTTGAAGTGTCAATAAATGTTCTTGAGAGGAAATGTTTCTTTTCAATAAAAAAAACAAAAATTGCTGCAGCGTTCTTCATAAAATAGAAGAACATAATTTTCTTAGAAAATTATCAATTTTCGAATAGGGCGACTTTTGTTTAAAATTTGAAGATTTCTAAAAATTCCAAAACTTTGAAAAAATTCTTAATCCCTCAATATTTTTATCCTAAACGATTTCGCCGAAGAAAGTTTCAAAAAGTTGTTCGAAACACGCGCCCTTTTAAACCGGGGCCCTTTATGAGTTATAGCATTGCCTCCTTTCTCTAGACGGCCCTGTAAAAATCCCTTGTGAATATTATAATTTTAACCTTTTTTTCGTTTTTTCTTTCGATTCAATAAATTTCTATCGAAACAAGAAAAGCAATATCTCTTTTATGAAGAGTCATTAAGGATATAACATTAACTGGTTTCAAGTCCAAAAGTTCTAAAGGATATTCTCTCTCCCCGAGGCTTCTTTTGAAGGTCAATATTTCTGTACCTACTAATTTATATTTTTTTTTTTTTTTGAAATGTTTTTTGATGGAATTTTTAATTTATTTATCTGTCAAAAATTTTAAAAGTGTTGTCTTCTATAATAATTGGATTTCTTTTTCTACTCCTTCTTTTGAGTAATCGACTACATGGGGAGTTGATTATATCCTAGATTATTTCAAAATTATTTATTCTTATAAAAATTTACAGGAAACGGTTTTTTGTAATTAAAAGTTTTTTTGAAGAAAAAATACGTGATTATATTAAATTGATGATTTTGAAAAAAGAAAAACATAGTAACCGGGTAATAGATGAATTTCTTGAGAGATAAATTAAAAGAAAATGGTGGATACAAAATGATACATCATATCAATGAAAGTGTAGGAACGATGGAAACCAATTTATTTAAGGATTCTTCTATAGGTAAGTTCATGTCAATTGTGATAAAAGAGATAATATTGGATGTATAGAATTTGAAATGGATGACAGTAGTATCAATTTCTCACGTGGTTAGACAGTGTGATATAATGAAGGAAGGATTTTTTTTGTAGATTGGTTTTTTGTATGTCAACATGAGAATGTAAAAGACATATTGAAAGAAATAATAGTTTAGACGAAAAAAAAAACAATCTCCAGTTTTGATTTCCCATTATTTTAAGTTTTTATAAAAAAAAATAAAATTTCAAAAATATTTTATTGAAAATTAAAAAAAAATATATTTTCATAAAATTCACCACAAATGTGAAAAAGAACGAGTTTTTGTGTTGTTTTAATTTAAACGCAATAGTACAGAAAAAATATTGCAACGAGCTTATGAATAAGGCAAATTGAAATACAACTTCAAATCATTTCTTTGAGCATGTATCTTTTTGGGAGCCTTGAAAATTCCTCTTAAGGGAGTATCCCTGTCGATTTGGTAAAGTCTTTTGCAAGGAATCTATCTTCGTAAATTTTGGAAAAAAGACAATTAAAGAGGAGGAAAAAAGTAGCCCTAAAATAAATAGGCTCCAAAATTTAATAATATTTATGACGTCTCGAAATTTCATAAATCTTTTTATTTGCTAAAAATGTATAGACAAATACGTACACTGGTCTGCAAGGAAATCTTCCTTAAAATAAAACTATACTTTTTTTAAAGGATTTTTGTATGCTGATTCCGAATCCGAAGTCAGAATTGACCTAGCACGTCACGTTTTTAGATATTGCAGTTAGAAAATCTCAAAAACCCAGTTTTTTGCTGTCTTCGAAGAAATATTTTGGCAAAATGTAATCTTTTTCAATTAAAATTGTTATGGTTTATAAAAGAACTTATTTTTATCTTTCAAATTCAGTTTCAATCTTTTCAATATCTCTTTTCTTCTCCGAGATATCTTAATTTAAGTAAGCTTAGTTGGTTTGGCATATCTTACCATAAAGAAACTGATCTCTAAATATTAATATATCATTCTCCTTAGAACAAAAGTATACTTTCCTAATGGACTTTAGTGTGCTGATTTTGAATCCGAGCTCAAAAAAATTCGGTCAGCTCTGGTTTTTGAGATGTAGTGGTTTTTTGGGAATTTCTAAAAAAAAAAACTTGATTTTGTGATACTTTAATGCGAATATCTCAAAATCCTGACGTGATAGAATTTTTACTTCGGATTCTAACTCAGCACATCAAAAACTATAAGAAAAGTATACTTTTGTTTCTAAGAGAAACAAATCTGAAGTTTTACAATGCAGTACAAATTTTGTTTAATGTATTTTACTATGGTTTTTTTTACATTATTTGACTTTTTAAATATAATGGGCATTGATATTTTACATTTTCCTTAATTAAGGTGCTTTTGTTCATGTAGGATTTACTAAAAAGTGAAGGATTTCGAAATGTCTGCTTTTTTTGTCAATCAGTATTTTAAAAAATGAGTAAACATTAATGTAACAGGACATATTTGGTGTAAATCATTTTATGAAGAATAAGTCCTCTAAATTTGAGCTCAATGCGACAAATAGTTTTAATTTTATACAAGTTCAAATGAATCTAAAAGGGTGTTTTTTAGAAACACACATTTTTCAAAAATCATTTTTACAAAAATGGTATCTGATAGAATTTTTCTGAAACAAGATTTAGATTGAGGAAAGTCTAATCTTTCATAATACCTATCAAAAGGTTAGTTGAAGGAGAAAAAAAAAAGTTAAATTTTGCAGACCAGTGATATGTACAAATAAGATTCAATACAAGTTAACTGAATCTAAGAGCCAACAATTTAATATACAATAGTTTTCAAAACTTTGGTTATAAAATTTTTGAACTCATAAAAAAAATTAAAAAAAAAAAAAACAAAACATATGCAACTGGTTTTCGAATGACTAAAACAACTTGGAAAAGAAACTAGGGTACAAACGAGTTACGTAACGCTGCTTTGATTTTTAAGAAAAAAAAAATATTAATTTTTTATAACATTATTATTTAAAAATGGAAAAAAAAACAAAAGGATTCTATAGGTCTTAAATTTTTGCTCGTTTCACTCATCACTTGGTTGATTTGATTTTTTTAACGAATTTCATACACGGAGAAAAAAATGTCACCTTAAACCAGAGATCAGAAATAAATCTCAACCTTTTGAAAGGTTCCTTAATAACTCTTATTTGTCGCCATTTTCAATAAAGGTCATAAAATAACCTTTATTTTTAAAAAAGAAAAATTTCGGTCAATTTTGTATTTATTTATTTTGTATTTTTTTATGTTTCGGTCAACCAATGAGATTTATCGCTGAGAGAAAAAATTCAATTCCTAGAGACATGGGAGTGGTGCCATATGAAAGCTTATATTGACAGCTTCCCGATAGTGGTATAATCGGGTTTTTGGATTTTTTTTTTCAAAATTCCGAGAAAATCGCGTTTGAAAGTTGGGGTAAAATTTTTTTTCGAAAAATCCCCGAATCTTTGAACTCTCCTGGAAGCTAAACCGCTTGAGAGCAATTTTTGGTAGTGATGTCAAATGATAGCTTGTGTCATGGGCCTACCCTTTGCACATTGTCAGATTTTTAAAAAATCATCTTCCATGTTAAACCGCCACATCATGTCTATTTTTTCAGAATCGGGCTTAACTTTTTTTACATTTAAGTTCTCCCGGTTTGAGAACGCGTGCACATACAAGAATGGGAGTTGTACCCAAATGTAGGTTAGAGTCCCCGCTACCTTTGGTCATCAAAATTTTTTTTTTCATTTTTTCAAAATTCCGAAATATAGCCGTTTGAAATTGGGCGGGCGAAAACGCTTCTGGAAGCTGAACGCTTTGACCTAGATATTAGAACATCGGTCTCCTGAAATATTCTAAATGGTATTGGTTTGGCTTGTCGTCCCAGCGACTCAAATCACAGGGGAAAACAGATTTTCGTCTTTAGATTTTACTTTAAACGAAAAGAGATATAATCTTGGGTCTAAAGAACTTTGAGAGTCTATTTAGTTCATACATTATTTAATACATAAACTTAGAAAAAACATCATTTTCATATTTATTTTTGCAATATAAAGACATTCTTGACATATTCGACATTTTCCTTTGAATTGACCATTTTTGATTTATTTTCAGAGAAAACGGTTAAAGGTTTTTCCAGAGATATTTTAAAAAATAAAAAATAAATCTCAACCGATAACCTTTATTTTTGATTTTTAAAAATAAATCTCAAACCTTAACCGAAACAATTTAAAGTAATGTGGTAACTCTCAGAGAGAAACCGATTGAAAATAAAGGTTGACTTTTATTTCTGGTCTCTGCCTTAAACTAAGCTGATGAGCACATTAAATTTCACCACCTTAAATTAAAGTTATATCCGCTTAAAATAAAGTGATTCCACTTTAACTCAGTTAAAATTAATGTGAACTTCATCTTATTTTAATGTGAATGTGAAAACCGCCCATCATTAATCATTTTCTTTTATAAAATTGTCCGCTCTACAAAAAATCTCTTATTAATTTTTTTGATTTACCCCCGCGTTTCGAAGTTATTCAACTTTAAAATATAAAAAGTAATTATTTCTCATTTTTTTCCGATTTTTTGACGAAATTATTGGATTTTTCAAAAAATTTGGCAAAATTTTCTAATTTTTGTATTCTATGTTGTGTTTCGGTTTCACAGATCTTTTTATACAACTCTCAAACCCCTTATACTATCATATTAAATTTCTTCAATAAATTCGAATTATTAATTTTTTTTTTCAACTAAAAATTATTTTAATTAATTTTTCGCGTCCGTTTTTTTTTTTTTTTTTAATTTTATAAATGCAATTTTGTAGAGCGTTCAATTTTATACAAGAAAATGAATAAATCTAGCCTTTTTGATAAACCATTAAAAATATAAAAAATTCTAAACACAAATACACAATCTTTCCCATACAAATCGTATGGGAAATAGAAATTTGCGATGCGGCGGTACTAAATGTTAAAATTAGGGACTGAAACTTTTACAGTATTTTTTTTCGTCATTTCCAACAATATTTTCGGTAATGCTTTGAACAAAAAAAAAAATTTTGTTTGAATCAGTCTAATACCTTTACATAGTTTATACAGAATTCGTAAAAAAAATGTTTGTTCGTTTTTAGGTAAAAGCTCCAGTTTTACTAATTTTAACCAAAAATAAGCGAAGTTAAGCTTATTAATAATAGAATTATCTAAAAAATTATATGCAAACGAATTCCGTGAATTGAACCTCCTCCTTTTTTTAAGTCAGTTAAACAAGATTCTATTTACTGTGAATATGAACTTATTAGACAATTATTAAAGTATGTATACAATTTTGAAATCTTACGATTTTCAAAAAAAAAAAATTCTCGGTACTCTTCATAGCTCGTTGTAGCTCTTTTGTATGAACCATAACAGAAAATTTCCCACCTAGAATTCTAATCTCAGTTTTCGCAGGAAGATTTTAAATTGGAATTCTTCATTACATTTGTTCAATGACACAAAAGTCACAACTATCTAAGTTTCTTTGATTTTCATGCAAAACTTTATTTCTTGAATTCGATTTTCTTTTTACTGAAGGTTTCATTTGTATAAATTCTTTCCAAATGCCAGACAAAAGAAAGGTCAGAAAGAAACACCTGTCTCTTTCATTGTGTGTGTTTTCAAACTTATTTATTATTAAAAATTCTTTAAAGCCAAAGTAATAGTGTTCAATATTTTTTCAAAGCCAAAATATTGTTCTAGAATAGTGTTGTTTTTTTCTATAACAAAGGAAACTTTGACTTTCTTTTTTAAAATTACATTTTCACTTCACTTTCAAATTTGCTTTCTCAGACAAAACTTTCAATAGAATCATAACAAAACTTTTATACAAAATATTCTCATAAAGTCCCTTCTCTGTTTTTTTGCCATCAAGTTAAAGGGGATATGAACCAAAAAAAAAAGAAAGAAAACTTGACTAAGGGAAGGATTATGAAAGGTTCACTTCACCACAAAAAAAAAAAATAAAAAATTATATAAACAACTCATGGCGCGGTTATAGCTTACATCTTTTGCAACTTTTCAACAACGAGACAACAAAACCAAAACTAATTCAAATCCAATCATTTTATATATAAACAAACTATCTACATTTTCTACAAACGAGTTTCCAGTGTATGAGAGTTTGGTCAAACTTCTTGAAATTTTCGTTGAGGTTTTACTCAAAACTTTGCCATCATCTCTCTCTTCAACATACAAAAAAAAATCATAACTTAAAACCACTTGGGCTATCTACAGGCTGGCCGAAGGCAGAAATAAAGTATTGAAACTTCCAGGAATTGTGAAGAAGTTTTCACCAACTTGGCTTGGAGAGAAAATAAGGATTACCAAGATAGTTTTCCAAAATTGGTTGGTTGGTCGCTGTTAATTTTAATGCACCACCAACAAAAAACACTACAAAAATATGAATATAAACAAAATCTCTCTCGTTTTGTTATTAGATTAAGGAATATTGCACTTTTGGGTTTGCATCCTAATTGGATCATGTATCCTTAAGCATTATTATGACTCAATGAAAGGATATGATGGTATTCTGGTTTCTGGACGTTTGGGGGCATATTTGCTACTGCATTTTGATGGTAGCAGGTGAAGTTAGCTTTTATGAGTTAATATTTAAGATGCTTCAGGAAAAGTATCTTATTTATACTTTATATTGAAAGGACATTCGTCCTTGAGTTAATGGAAGTGCCAAGATTTTACTGCAAATTGGAAAATATCATTTTTATTGTTTGATTTGGTTCATGGGGGAGGTATTGAAAACTAGTGATGGGAGCTATCGAATAATTTGAACTATCGATAGTTAGTAACTGAATGATTTGAAATATTGAATAGTTTATTCATTCATTTATTCATTCGAATAAAAACTATCAAGTAAAACTATCGAATAAAAACTATCGAATAAATTATCGAATAAACTATCGTATAAAAACTATCGATTCAAAAAAAATATTCGAATAAAAAAACTATCGAATAAAAAAAAACTATTCGAATAAAAACTATCCAGTGAAACTATTGAATAAAAACTATCGAATAAATTATCGGATAAAAGCTATCGAATCAAAAAAAAAAATACTCGAATAAAAAAACTATCGAATAAAAAAAAAACTATTCGAATGAAAAACTACATTCATTTATTTATTCGAATAAAAACTATCCAGTAAAACTATCGAATAAAACCTATCGAATAAATTATCGAATAAACTTTCGGATAAAAACTATCGAATAATCAAAAAAATAATCAACAAAAATATTCGAATAAAAAAACAATCGTTTAAGAAAACTATTCGAATGAAAAAACTATTGAATAAATAAATTATTCGAATGAAAAAACTATTGGTGGATAAAAAAATTATTTGAATGAAAAAACTATCGTTGAAGAAAACTATTTTACAACTATCGATCTATTGAAAACTGCCAAATTGGAAATTGCAATAAAAATATTGGCAGTTCACAAGCAAATTAAAAAACAAATTTCAAAAACACAAATAAAAGTGTCACTGAATGAAAATTACCCTATTAAGAGTCTGAAAGGTCCTTAATCTATTTAACAGTTGAGTTCCTCTTCTGTAAAATTCTTCACATGAATTCAACTCAATTGCAACTAACTTACAAAGTACCTAGAATACATTCCAAAAATTGTGTCAATAAAATACATAAGATTTCTTTTCAAATTTACTTCTTCTTCGGTACATTGCCATTTTAATAAAATGTTTCCTTACCCAAGGAGCATATATTCTTGTTAATTTGTTCCTCCCTAATGCTCCATTTAATATGAGAGTGACTCAAAAAAACATGATGGCATACTGCACATTGCACAACACACATACACACATCATGAAAACGTCTTTTCTTCTTTTTTACAACTCTGACACATATACAGACAGACATTGTGTACATTCATGAAAACTGTTGTCTGAAAAATCCTTTAAAAATTTGTGGTTGAGACTGTCAGAGTGCATTTGTATCTCAATCAATTTTATACTTTGTAAAAAAAAACAAAAACGAAAAAACGAACACACACAAACAAACGATTTCGTTTAGCTCTTGTTGGTTTTGGTGGTGGCAAATGGGATGAATGTTTTAGACAGTTTAAGTCTAACATTTTTTGAAATGATTCCAAAGAATTTAAAAAAGAAAGAAATATAAAAGGACTTGGCATCCTTTTTGGTTTTGGAGAAAAAAGGGAAAACTTTATTAAAAGAGGGATTCTATTTTGTTTTGTAACTATGACACTTGAGTTAAATAAAACGTTGTAATACCTTAGTGACGTTTTGTTTTTTTTTTTTTGTTTTTGTTTTAGAGAAGAAGTTAAACTGTTAGGGGAGTTGAGTGACATTATGAAATAATAGCAAAGGAAGGAGAATGGTCTATATGTATATATTTTAAGGACAAAATCTTAACAACTTAATTAGTTATTAGACGTTAAGTAAAAGTTACTAAGTATTTCACGATTATGCAGTGATACTTGGATGTCTTAAAGTCTTATATTATTTTTAGTCCTAGATGTTTGTATTTTTATGTTTGTTTGATCAACAGAAACATTTTGGTACATACTTGATTTTTTAAGTTTAAACTTACATGTTCACTGTGGTGTATACGTAACCTTTTTTTGTTATTGAAAAAAAAAATTAAATGGTAGTGAACTTTTTTTTGTCGATGAACAAAGTTGGATTTTGTTGATTTTTAATATTAATCGTTCGTTAGTCAATTGAATTTCTCTAAATGGATCGCTAAGATCTCGTTAAACCATTATTTTATTTTTGAACTTTAAGAAATTTACTGACACAATGATTTTTCCAGCTTCATAAAAAAAAATTATTTTTAGTTCCCTCGATAAACATTTTTGGATTAAAAAAAAAAGTTCTTTCTCTTTCTTGTAAAATCAGATTTTTAAAAACGGGCCCCTGAAATTTACTGAAAATTTGTTTTTAAGTGTCGATTCGTTATTCTTTCATAATAGACCAGTGCCAATCCGGTTTTCAGAGGGCAAAAGTTGAACAAATTATTAGCAGCATAAGGGTGGTGGGAAAATTTAGGATAAATGGTATATGAAAGGAAAAAAATAAATTGCCCACAAAAAAATTTTGACAAGTGAATTCGAACAAGGCATTCGATTTTTTCTTCCCTGTTCGAATTCACTAGTCAAAAAGTTTTTTTTTTATAGAAATCAAAGTATATTTTTCTAATGGTTTTTTGTGCGCTGAGCTCGAATCCAAAGTCATAAAAATTCTATCATATCACGTTTTTGAGATATTACCATGCAAAACATCACAAAAATAGTGTTTTGGACGTTCAAAATTCAATATCTCAAAAACTTTGCACGTTAGAGCTATTCTAGTGCTTGATTTAAATTTAAAAGGTCAATGACCATTAGAAAAGTATAATTTGGTTTCTATGGAAAATTATTTCTCGCCAATATTACTGTCATTTACGGAAAAATCAATCTTAAAAATCGTTTCTTTTGTCTTTTTCAATTTTTCTCAATATTTTCTAAAACAAAAGTATAGTTTTTCCACACAATCTTTAAAAAAAGGTTTTAAGCTAAATAATTGCATTCCAAAATTTTCAAAAATCAAAAATTTTTTCGGTAACTTTTTTGATTGAAAAATAGGCTATTTTTTCAAATTAAATTCGTCAAAAATCCAAAAATTCACTTTTTGCTCAAAAAACATTTTTAATGGATAGAAAACATAACAAAGTAAAAGATAAAAATAAAAAATAAAAAAATCGTATTTTTGCATTTTTTCCAATATTTTTGAGGTTTCAGAAAAAAAATGTTTGAGTAAAAGTTGTAGACATTTATACTACCTACAACTTTTGCATTTGACTTTTTTCGATAAGACGTCTAGTTTTGACAGAAATCGTAAAAAACCATGATTTTTGACACCCACCCCACTTTTTCGCCCACCCACCCCCTTTCCCCCAATTTTTTTGTGGGCAATTTATTTTTCCCCTTTCTTATACCATTTATCCTAAATTTTCCCAACACCTATATGCTGCTAATAATTTTTTTATTTTCAAAAATTATTGGCACTGGTCTATAATGGAATACACAATTTAAAAAACAAAATTTGAAATTTGTATATGTATAAGGAAAACTATTTTTTATTAAACGGCTCAAAAAATTTTCAATTTTTTTTTTCAAAAACTCTTTATTATACAAAAAAAAAATGGCTTACTTCCTAAGTAGAAGATTTTTTAGTAAGTTTAAACCAAATTGTAAATTAATTTGGATGCATTTTGGACGTGTTTTGGGCGTGTTTTGGAAGAGTTTGAGACGCGTTTTGTATGTGTTTTGGACGCAATTCGGAAAAGTTTTGGGCGCGTTTTGGACGCGTTTTGAACTCGTTTCGAATTTATTATTTATTATTTTTAAAATAAATATTCCAAAAAACTTTTCGTATAAGCGAAAGTGACCCAATCATGTAAGTTGAAATCTATTTAAAATCAGAAAAATGATGACGTTTATTAATTTCGCATAGAGATTATAAACTAAAAAAACTTAGCCAAAATAATTTTGAATTGAAAAAGATACACAAATTGTTTCTTAAAAAGCAAAATAGAATGTAAGTACATACGTAATTTTGTTGCTATAAATTGAAAAAAAAATAAATTGTTATCAGACTGAGATTTTGTTTTTATATCTTACCTACTCCACTTATAACCACACTTAAATTTTATCGATCGCAGATTGTACAATTTATTAAAATTTTAAAGATAAGAAGTTAATTTATGACGATACAAAGTAAAATTTATAAAAGGGCGTTTAAGAAATGGCATTTTCCACTAAATATCATAATTATAGAACAGAAGAAACTTTCAAACAATATTCTGAGTGGATAAAAGTCACAGAAGTTTCTATTTAATTAATTTATGTTCTTTATGTTGACAAGCTTTGGAAAACTATTTCTCCAAAGTAACTTTTTTTTTAATGTATTTAATGAAATTTTGAATAAAAATACAAAAGAAAAACTAAATATTACTTTCCTGTTTAAACAAAAATTTAAAAATCGTGTTCAAAATTGATCAAACCATTTCCTTAATTCCAAACGACGACGCGACGTATACTATTAAATTTTTTATATGAAAAATTTATAAATTAATTTTATAGTTTTAATTTTAAAACTTTAGATTTTGCAAGTTTTTTAATACTAGGGATGGAATTCATAGTCGTGGCACAAGATTAGATTTGAGGAATTTTGATTTGAAAGTTGATTGATTTGAGTTCGCTATTAGCTAAAAATATTTTTGAAATTTTGATAGGTAATTAAAAACGTCTATTTCAAGACATTTTTGTTGAAAATTAAGAAAAATTACTTATAGCATTCGCACTTTTAATTAACCTAAACACAAATTAGTTTCACCTTTTAGCAAATATATTTCACTTTATAGCAAATATAATTAAACTAAAAGCAAATCAATTTAACCCAAAAGCAAATATAATTAAACTAAAGCAAACTATTTAAACGTTTAGCAAATCTATTTAACCAAAACACAAATTTAGGGTAAAAGCGGGTGAGATGGCGCGGCGGGGGAGATGGCGCACTTTAAATATCTTTTACATTTATTGCTCTAAAAATGTATGAAAAATATTTTTAGCTTTCTTTAAATATTTTAAATCGAAGTAGCCAGTATTCGTTTCTTTGTCTTTGATACAAAAAATAAAAAAAAATTCAAAGTAAATCATGTGATGATTTTTTTCGAATTTTTTTTTTCGCTCTTTTTTTTTTGTTCCGATATTTTGTGAGTCGTTGGGATCTTAGATGCCCTTGATACACCAATACAAACAAGAGAGTATAAGCTACGGATTGCGCATGAAATCTGAGCTCTAGTTCTATCTGCTTTTTATGGGTGCTTACGAATAGGAATTATCCGAAAAAAGGTGAGATGGCGCAGTTTTTTGCGGGTGAAATGGCGCATTCCGTACAAAAATTTTTCAATTGAGTATAGTGTTAGCATGTGCCATATCACCCTCGAAATATTTTTTTTAAAGTAATTCAGCCAAGCTCACATTTTATAAAAAAGACGACTAGTTGCAGTCTATTATATGGCATGCATTGCTTGACTCTTTGACATCGTTCAACCATTTGTGCAATGAATTTGGCAATAGAAACCTAAAACAAACTCATGCGCCATCTCACCCACCCTAGAGGGGGAGATGGTTTTTTTTAAACTTTTTTTCTATATTAATTTAAAAATATAAATTTAAAATATAAAATTCTGTAAACCAAATAATACGTTGGATATTGAATATAGAACATTTTTGCATTGTTAGAAATATGGAATGTGGTTTACTTTGTAAAATATGACAGAAACAAAAAATGTATGCCATCTCACCCGCTTTTACCCTATTTCACATTTAAAATAAAAAATGATAGTGATTATTTTTTTTTTAAACGTTTGCTGACATTGGAATAAGTAGAATAATGTCAATAACATTGCTAGGGCATTCTACTTTTATCAATTTTACTTCAATAACTGCACCCAAGTTATGGTCCATGTTAATCTTACTTAGAACTTGTCGTGCGTATGTTTTGATTAAAGGAAGTGTCTTTTTTCTAATAAGCTATACTTTAAGAGTTGGAGAATGTTACTTTTAATTTTTTCCAACATAAATTTTTCGGAAATAAAAAACATTAAAAAACACAGGTTTTACTGCGATGTAACTCAGAAAGTATGGCTCGCATGAGGAAATGAGATATGGGAGAAAAAAGATAATTGTATTTTCAAACCAAAAAAATCAGCAAATTTTCTGTGCCACAAGTCGTTTTCGATATATTGAGAGTAATGCGATTTTTTAAATAGCGGATGTCCCACCCAACAAAAAATTACGTAAACTGAGATTTATTCTCAAAATAAACCTCTCTTCAAAACTGCTGCAAATCCTAGGTGAAGTTTCTTTTTTGTTATATATATGTAAAATAATTTGAGAATAATTTTAACTTTTAAGAAATTTCATAAGAAATTTTAAATTTGTTTTTATAACCCCTAAAACATCTTTTAAATGGTTTTGATCACCAAACGAAGTTTGGCTACTTGTATAGCAATAAATTTAAAGAATTTGTTTTTGAAAAATCGTTAGATCCATTTTTAGAAAAAAATTTTTATATATAAAAAATCTTCAACATTAAAAAAAATTGAAGGTACACCATTTTTAAGAAAATATTAATAAGCTTTTTATAAAAGAAATTTCAAAAAAAAAATCTACACGTTTTCAAAAACATGCAATGACATAGCTACAGAAAAATTTGACTCCAAAAAAACTTTTGATATGTGAGGATAGCATCGGTAAACTTTACTTACAAAAAGACTTTTAGGTAGTACATAGCTACATACATACATGACCTGACCATGTTTGAAGAAAAAAAATTGCATTGAATTTTAGTACGTTTTCAAAAGTAAATTTATCATTAAATTTGAAACCCATTATAATCAAAATAAGAAGATTTGATGGACAAATTTTCAAGAAAACTAACAAAAATCGGGCAAATAACATTTTTCGACTTTATTTTGTCATTATAATTATTTTACATTTCTATTACCAAGACTTAGTCATTTTAAATAAAATCGCACTTGCATGGTAGAATAATGAAGTTGAAGTCAGTTTGGTAAACAAACATCGTAATCTAAAAAAAAAAAAAAAAAACAGTCTACTTAACACATCGTAAAAAATGCCCAAATTTTTATTTCAACCCAATAAATATAATGATAACAAAATTTAAGTAGGTATAACTTGGAATTTCGGAATTTCATTGCAAAAAAAACAAAATAACAAGAAATTATGAATCTCCAAATATTCATATAGAAGAGTAACTAAAGCAAATTATTAGGGAACCCGGCCGAACAGCTCTGATTTTGACGGTTTTTTTTTCAAACGTAGGTAATTAAAAATACTTTAAAGTCTATAGATTAAAAATTGCCGGTGTTGCCGTATTGTTTTTTAAAATTAAAATTAATTTTTTTTTTTTACAAAACAATTTTTTTTGCTTAAATTTCATAAAACAAATAATAGCAAAAGATCCTCTAGGTAATTTAAGGAAAATATATAAAAGGCAGTAAGGGACAATCTTCCATCGTTTAAGCGATAAATGCAATATTCTAACATTTTGACCTCAAACACAAAAAAAATATTTTGAAAACAACGGCAACACCTAAAATATTTTAAAATACATTTTTAAAAAGCCAGAAGCTCATTCTTATCTTTTAAATTTAAATTCAGTAAATTTAATCAAGACTTTTTGAAAAAATGGTCCTCAAACTCAGAATTAAAAAAAAAAATGTTATTAGAAAAATTTAAAATTACTTTTTTCCAAACTTTTTCTAATAAAATATGAATTTATTTAAAAAAAAGTTTTGGCTATAAATATTATCAGTTGAATTTCGAAGCAAAAAAGGTAAAATATATCACACTTTTGAAAAAAAAAAATGAAAAATTACTTCAATTTCAATGCTTTTTTTTATTAAAACTGAATTTTTGCATTGAAATAATTAATTTTCTCAAAGACTGTGGTAAATAGGAACTTTAAATTTTTGCTATATAACTTTCAACAGTAAGGGTTATGGAATGAATAAAAAATAATTTTATGTTTAGATGTTGAACTTTAAAAAAAAAATAAGTTACATTTTTTTTTAAAACTTTTATTAAAAAAAGTTCTTCGAAAATGAAATACTTTTTAATTTTTTTCATAAACCGTACTACATATTGACATTTCCTTTTATAATTTTCGGCCAAAAAAATTTGAAAATAAATGCATTTTATATTACGACCAAGTTTAAAAAACGACATGTTGAAATTTTTTCAATAATTTTTTTTTTCAAAAATCTGAGTTCAATTACCATTCTTTCAAAACCCGTTCATTCAATTAACTTAATTTTAATTTTACATATATGACTAAGCTTCTAACTTTTAAAAAATGTATATTTGAATATTGTAGGTGTTGCCGTTGTGTTCAAATATTTTTTTTTTGTGTTTGAAGTCAATTAATAAGAAAATTGCATCTATCGCTTGAACTATGGAAGATTGTCCCTCACTCCCATATATTTTTTTTCCTTGAATTTCCTAGACAATCTTTTGGCATCAATTAATTTATGAAATTTAAGAAAAATTAAAAAAAAAATTTGTTTTTATTCATAAAAATCTTCAATTATATTTAAAAAATCAAAACGGCAACACCGGCAATTTTTAATCTATAGACTTTAAAGTATTTTTAATTACCGACGTTTGAAAAAAAAGATCATCAAAATCTAAGCTGTTCGGCCGGGTTTCCTAATATTGCCAATTTTTGAGCTTTATTAACTCCACTAATAAGCATTTCTCTTTTATAAAAGTATATTTAGGTACTACGCTTTTAAATCTCGTTATTTTATCTAGATCACTCTGCCCTGCATCCAGTCTCAAAGTGGTTATCTTAATCAATCAAGAAATACACCAACATCCAGTTTATAATAATAATAATAATAATACAAAATTTCTCACATCCAAAATAACAAAACAATTGAAAAAAAAAAAAACCTCAAAACAAAAGCCAGTAGAAAAACACGCAATCAGCTTTGACCCATTAATTGAACCAGACAAAAATAATAATATACACAAAAATTGTATACACAATACGACGACGACGAGAATGTATCTCTCTATCTATTAATAAACATTATCCCTCAGAATCATCTCATATTCAATTAATTGATTCACAAACTTACTAAGGCGTTAACCCCTTTTGGATCTACATATATGTATCTCTATCTACTTTGACGACTGACGACTCTATCTCAACCAAATGTTTGCATTGTATTGTTTACACATGCAGATATGAGGGTATCTTCTTCTCTGAGCCATAATTCAAAAAGAAACAAGAGAAACAAGAATTTATCCAAACAAAAATCTATAAATGCTAACGCAGAATAAAAAAACAATAAAAGATACAATATCTATAGCAGAAAGCAACGGCAACCTGTGGCCCAACAATAATAAACAGAAATACATTGAAAGCGCCGAGTCGAGACGCGCCGCATAGTTATCGACACACATCGCGAATAATAACAAAATCAACGAAAAAATTGACGTTTGGTAAACAATAACACAAAGTCAGCAGTCGCAGCTGTCAGAATTCAGAAGATACTTCAGAAACAAGTTTGAAGATACTTCAGCAGTTTCGAGTCTATTATTATTGAACAACACCCCTCACAATGACGTTAAAGGTCTCAAAAGAGTGATTCGTCAAGTTTTGTTGATTAAAATTTAATTTACTTTTAACTTTCGTTAAAAAAATACTTACGAAAATCCACTTTGTTTCAAAGAACATAATTTCGTTAATTTTTCTCGATCACTTTACTACTAAAAAAAAATTCAACTTCATTTCAAAGATACACGAGTGAAATGTCTTGTGATAGGCACTCATTTAGTTCTAAAAAAAGCCGTCAAGAGTTTCGTGCGGTTTGTGATAGATTTTTTGACTGATGTGAGGTAATTTACACGACCAAATGACAAAATACACGATTGAAGTGGAGGCTAATTGAAAACCAATAAATTCAAAATAAAAAAAAAAAAAAAATTAAATAAAAACATTAATCGCGTATATAGATACAATAACTCTCTGACAACGACACATTGATTTGATAAAAAAAAGAAAGAGACTACACTAGCAAACTGGCTGACTATTTATGAGAGTGAAATATCGTTACTCTTGGAAGTTAGAGAATGACAGCAACAAAAACAATGAAGGTGACTGTCAACTGATGACTGAACTAATATTTAATTCTCTGGAATAATATGGGCATGGAGACAGCGAGATAAGAAACTTAGTCTTTTTCATCGTAGTCGTCGTCTTCGTTAGACTGTGATCGTGCTAATAATCTAACAAACGATATGCGAAGTTTAAGTTCACATTCAGGTACCTCAAGAAATTTTTGTAACACTTTTTTTCGGAAAAATTAGTAGGAAATTATAATGCACTAAATAGTGACTCACTATAGATTTTAAAAGTGCGTCAAATATTTTTCATTAAGATATTCTAAATTTGTTTAGTTAGTACTTTAGAACTATTCAACGACTTCTGGCCTTGCTCGTTTCAATTCAAATGATTTTGGTTAAAATTATTTTATTTATTTATGATTATTATCATTATTTCGTTTGTCACGGGCGTGACACAGTTACTTCATTTTTTTGCTCCTGCGCTTGTGTCCTATTCACTAAATAAAGTATTTAATAAATTGAACACCTAATACATTAAGTTGTTAACATATGTTTAAAATAACATTTATTTACAATGTCTTTTAAGATAGTATGTAACGGGTGTGACGTGAGAAAATCGATTCGGTCAACTTCGGTGACTTTTAGAAGCCATGCATTTTGTAGATTTTTGAATGAAAAGTCATGGATATCGTATTCAATATGAAGAAAGATTTTGTTACATTTCCAGTAAGCATATTTTTGGCGGATACACATTACATCTATTATAGATATTAAAGTTTGGTTTTGTGTACGTTCGCTAACCGGCCACAACGGCTGACTTATTTTCTTAATTTTTTTTTTTTTTAAATTAAAGAGGCATAAGAGGAGAAGGTTTAAGGCAAAAAAAAAGGGTAAAAAGGGGTAACATGACATTGAAAAAAGAGGCTATTTTCTAAACGGTAAGTCGTAAAGAGTTGACTTTTTTTAATGATAGACAAATTTATTCAATAGTTAAAAAAAAAGTATTGAAAAAATTAAAAAAACATTTCAAAACCAAGTTGTGAAGGTTTTTTTTGCAGTCATAGACCTTCGACAAAAGACTAATTACAGGTATGCAAAATTTTGCACAGAAATTTGAGTTACACCATTAGAAAGATATTTAAAAAAAAATTAGGGTTCTAATACGGATTTTTTTTCATAGGCCCTGTATTTTGAAATACAAATTTTTGAAAAACAACTAATTTTTAGGGACATTTTTGAGTAGTCTTTTAGTTTTTTAGAAATTTTAAAAGTCTGCCAAAAATTTTAAACTTATAGGAAAATATAGATTTTTATCAAGTTTTGATCTTCTTTATCATTTGAAAATTAACTTATTACAGAGTCGAAAATTAGAAATAAATACAAGAAATGGCGGAACGAAGTCCGCCGGGTCAGCTAGTTACATTACATACTAATCTAATCCGAAAATAAATCTACGGACTAGACACACTGCAGTTTCGGAAACCAAATGGCTCTGCAGTCATCTACCTATTAGGTGTGCCATGGCCACCTGAATTTTGGCGGATATTTATATGATTTTATAACAATTCGAAAATGTTACGGGTGTAAAATATTTTTGCAACAGTAGTGACTACAAAAATCTATTTGTAACACTATATAAACATTAAAGAAAAAATCAATAACTTCAAGTTTCAAATATTATTTAAGCACAATTTACACACTAAATTTTTATTAGGGTCAGAATTTTTTAGCTTAAAAACGTTTTTTTTTTCACATTTAGTGATACAAATTTTTATATACATAGTACTATAGGGAAAGTATTATAACTTAAAGAAAATCAAACTATTTTTTCTTGGTTTTCGTTACAAATGAAATATTTATTTCAATTTGAACACTTTGCATCTACTAACAACGTTGTTTTAGTCTAAAAAAAAATTCTTTAATGCTCTAAAGTAGTGTTAATTTTTGTTTCTAAAATAAACTAATACTGAATCAATGGGTAAAAAGCAGTTTAATTCAAAATTTCTGAATGAGCGCTCCATAAAAATCCAAAGCATATTTTAAAAAGGATTCTAAGAAGTTCACATTTTGCATGGTAAAGTTTTTCTTTGACTGCATTAATTCAACTTAAAATAAACAAAAAAAAATTGCATCATCAAAGTAGATTATATTTGAAAAACAATATTTTGGAATTATTAATTCATTCCAGAAAGATCGGTGGGATAGGACTTCAATTTAAATAAAATTATTTATTATTTGACAGTTTGGGCCATTATTTTTATGTTTTTTTTTCATACTAAAAATTTTCATAAGTGTTTTAATTTCCTTGTAAAAAAAAATCAGAAAACTATTGAAATTTATTTTTAGTATGCAACATTATTTAAACATTGCATATAAACGTGTTGACGAAATTTGCAAAAAAAAATTGGTTTAGCCGTTTTTGAGAAATCTAGAAAAAAGTGTAATAAACGTAATAGGTACTAAAATTATTGATTTCTTGGTGATGGAAGAATATATTTTTAATAAAATATACAATACAAGAATATCTTTTTGAAAAAGGGCGAGTGTAAGGGGTATACAATTATACATAGATAAAAATCTAAAAAAAAAAATAGACTTTTTTTTTATTTATTTGGAGACTATTGAGCGGATGTCTTCTTTAGTTTTGTGTTAAGGACCACCGTAATGTTCATATATGATCTAATCGTAAATTTAAATTTAATCAAAGATACAATTCTAGATCTTAATGGTGTACACTCGGGTGTATGCGTAACTTTTTTCTTGGAGATTCAGTGTTATTTCTTGAAGATTATATTTTGTCCAAGAATGAGCCAAATACTTTTTCACTATTAATTAAAATGACTATTTAACTCCCTTTCGTGAATTGAATTTATTTAAATTAAATTTTATCAAAGAAAACTTTCCATAAAAATATTTTTTTGTTTTTTTTTTAAGAAAAATAATAACATTTTCAACAAAAACAAAACGAAATTGGAAACGAAGATTTATTCCAAACCAATCTCATTTGCATTAAAGAGTTTTTATTTATTCAAGAATCTAAAGAATCACTTAATTCATTAGAAGTCAAGTTAAAAGTTGATTTGAATTTATACTTTTTCAAAGTAATCGAAAATACGTTCTCTAGGAGACAATAAGATGGTGAAACAAAAGAAATTTACCTCAAATGTCTTCATCTTAATTCTATTTTTATTTTTTATTTCTTTTAAATCTGGAAATTTTTCAGAGTAAAAAACTGTAGAATAACAAGGAGTTTTCCCTCTGATTGACGTGATTCAAAAATGTATACTAGTTTTTCCAAGAAAACTATAACAGATTTGATGGATTCAACGTACACTGGGGTGTATGAGTAATATTTTTTTTTTCTTAGTCTAACCGTCGGTCGCAGTTGATTTGGAAGACTGAGGTATTTGATAAGTTTTCGTTAAAACTTACAAAACGTACAATGAAAAATTTAAAATATTTATTATGTCTAGTTTTACATTGAAAAGGTAAAGCTTAAACTAAATTGAAGAGCACAGAGAAAAATATGACCCGCTAAAAACTAACAGATTGCCATATTGTTTTACCTTCCATACATTTCATAAGGAAATCTTATTAAAATCAACGATTAATAAGGTTTTTTTAAGAGGATTTCTTATTATTTTTATAGAGAAAATCTTATTAAAATTTGACTGAAAAGTTGTTTTTTTTTGCAACTTAGCACTAGAACAAAAATCGCGATCAATATTTTCATGGCAGGTTGGTCCAGGTGGTAAGGTGGGCGACTAATGATTTGAAGTCTCCAGTTCGATTCCCAGCCTGGTCATCGTTTTTTTTATTTTTTTGCAGATTTTAAAACAATAAGGAAAACCCGATTGTTTTAATATGGTTTCCTTCTTGGATGAAAACCATAGAGAAATCTTATTGTTTTTGTTTTATTTTATGTGGTCTATTTTTCTCTGTGAGGGAATGGACAGTAACATGATATGAAAAAAAAAATATTTGTGTCTAGCTCTTACAAAATTTTCAAAAATCAGTAAAATTTGAAACTTACTTTATATTCATTTTTAAAATCAAACTAGTTCAGATGCTTTTAGAAATTTAGGAGGATTTTGAACATGTTTGAAGGTAAGTTAATTAAAGTGGACAAGGCCATCGGTTTTTTTAAATCTTGAAGGATTTCACACTTATTTTTAATTCGACGACATATTCGTCAGAGCATATTTTCTGACTTGTTCACATTAAAATATACAAAGAAAATAATTCTCCAATTCAATAACAATGTTTTTGAACTATGAATTTTAAAATGTATGATGAAAAGTCTATAATTTGTTGAGTTTCTACTGATTTAAACTAGTTTTAAGACTTAATTTCATTGTTTCTATAAAATACAAAACAAATATTAAAACTTTATATCCACTTAATGCAAATTTTACAAAAAAACGTATCTAAATATGTAGTTTTTCATTTCTTAAAACTAAAATCAACTAAGAATGAATTTTTGTATTTAAAATTTATTCTTCATTTTATAAAACTTGTCTCAAAAATGTATTTTCAATATTTGCATTTTAATCTAAATTCTAAAGGCGAAAAAACACTGCTTTAACCAACCAACTTTCAAACTATTTTTGAAAGTTTAAAAGCATAAATATACAAAAAAAAAAACTAAATTTAAAGCTAAAAGCTGAAGCATAGTAAAAAGATACAAACAAATCTAAATATATGCAAAACATATAGATATCTCACAAATTCACTCACTTAAACATGAATTCATATAAAAAATACAAAAAAAAAAGAATTTCTTCCTTTCTTTTTCAACTTGAACACACTTCAAACGAAAAGATTATATTTTTTTTTTTTTTTTCATTTTCAAAACAGAAATAGAGCTACCCAAAAATTTGCCTCTTAGTGCGCCTTTCTACTTTTTTAAAGATACATTTATGTATTTTTTGTTTTACTACTAAAACTATAAGATAGTCAAATAAAAAAAAAAATTCAACAAAAAACTTTTTCTACCCTTTTACAAAAATATTTTAAACTAGTTATAGCTTTTACCATGTGTAGTGCGAGCGCAAAATTAAAATTATTAAATTTGTTAAAAATAAAATTTAATTTTAAATAAAAAAATTAAATTTCAATAAAAAAAAATTATTTAAAAAAAAAGATGATATCTTTAAAAAAAAAAAAAAAAAACAAAATACATCCCAAAAACTTTCATGACGACCTTCTTACCGGTTTGGCTTTTGGCTTCTGCTTGGCCTGATGTTTCGGCTTAAACATATTCCACCTCACACCTAGGTTCGTTTTTTTCAACGCCTTCACCGTCTTCGGCGTCGCCTTGTCTGTCACTTTGCAGGATGTTTCAGAAATCGACAATTGTTGTGGTTGGTGATGATGATGATGATGAGGAGGATGATGATGGTGAAGAGGGGAAGGACGATGGGATAGAGATGGTGTAGGTGGGGTTGCGGCCAGTGCCGATGCTGTTTGCGAAGACTTTCCAATGATGACTGTTGTTGTTTCTTCCTCGAATGGCTTCAGCTTGCTTCCTATAATAGAAACAAATTCCACGAAGGCGTAGGAAGTGATGGAAGGATAATTTTTTTTTTTTGGTATATAAAAAAACCAATCGACGAAGGTAAAAAAATAAATAAATCAGCACAAAACAACAATTCAATAAAAGAAATAAAATTAAATCACACACACAAACACACTCTCAAATAAATTGTCACAAGGATATAATAATATAGATTATTCTATGGAGGTGTCCTTGTTATTGAAATCAACAAGTTTTTTTTTTCTGTGTGAAAAAGGAGCGACACTGTGTCCGGCGTGTCCTTCTAACGAGATGTGATTTTTTTGTTCGTTAATATAATATGAGCCTTGATTTCTATGTATGACCAAAGGACATTTCATCTAAAGGACACTTGTTCTGACAAACAACACAGCAGCATAGAGCAACAAAAAGAAAAATGATGTGAATCACAAAAAAGCGACACCTGGTGTCGTGTTTTTTTTTTTTTGTTTAACTTTTTTTTGTGTTTTTTTTTTTTTTCTTTTTGTTGTCAATTCTTCTCCTGTTCGTCGTCGAAAGAGATAGAGATAGAAAAGTAATAAGATCCACTTTCGGTTGGATGAACCTTTTTTTACCTTATGAATGCGTCCTTTCGGCCGTAGAAGATGGTGTGGGTTACAGCAACAGCACTGGGACAGGATGAGTTTTCCCAACATGTGGAGGTGGTGGATGTTGAATATCCTTTTTTTATTTTTTTTTCTTCTTTTATTATTTCTTTTTTTTTTAGATTTGTTGTGGAATCCTTTTTGGGTGTGATTATGAAAAGTTAGAGACTGGAAGAGATTATTCAAATCTTATGTCCTTTTTTTTTAGTATGTGTCGTGTGCTTTTTGTGAGTTTTTTCTGTAAAGAAAGAAAAAAAAAATAAAGGATTTAACATTAAAAATTATTTTTTTTGTCTAAATCATCCTGGAGACATCAAAGAAATATAATACAAAAAGGACTTTTGCAAAAAAAAAGAACAAAATAATAATAATTGATGGGAATATCTACCTACTTATGATTGACAGGATAACCTTTTTTTATCCAAAATCCTTTTTACAGAAAAAAATGATTATTAAAATTTTGTTTTGCAGATTTGTCTTCATCAAAAATAATAAGAAACAAAAAAACCTATTAAATTTAATTCAAGGATTTTTCATCCTTTTTTTTTTTTTGATGGATTTTACCCACATATTATACATCTTTTGTCATTTTGGTAGAGAGAAAATGTGTGTGTAATTAAAAAGAAAAACCTCTCATTTAAAAAAAATGCGTGCAATTGATATGTGGATGATGCACACGTGGAATGACTTAAATATTATTTTGCAGAAAGTCGGTATATTATCCTTTTGTTTGTTTGATGTTTATTGTATCACGTCCTTATGTGCCTTACCTCTCTTTTCTACCTGTCATATTCATTCGAATTTTCTCAAAAATTTAAAACAAAAACAAAAATGAGGAGAAAAAGAATACGAAGAAGGATCAGACCAGACTCACATAATAGTCTTTAGTTTATGTGGTATACTTTTTTTTCTTTCTTTTTTTTTTCGTCCTTTTCAGATGTCATATGAATGAAATGAAGTTTTTTTTCTGTCTGAAGATGTCGCAATGAACTGAAATGGATGTTTTTGATGATGACAATAATGCATTCGAATGACACGTCGAAGAGACTCTTTTATATCCATTTCAATTTTCATTTAAAATGGGTAGGAAGGTAGAGATGGTACATTATATTGGTTTACCTGAGTGAGAAAAGGATTCGATTATTATGTGTCATTGAGTGTGTCTTTCGCAATTTATTAGAGAAAATCGAAAATGTAATGATTGTAATGATATTGCATTGCGTAAGGAGATTGATTTATAAGAAAAGTTTTTTGGAATGAAAAAAAGTAAGTACTTACGTAGTTGCGTAAAAAATTAATTAAAATGAAGGTTTCCTTGATGATTTTAGACTAAGGAATTGGAAACAATTTCATGAGAAAAGAAGTGATAATTTAAAATTATCGAATCCATTTCATGGTCAAGTAAATGTTTATTGATCTAATCTTTTTGTACTTTTTTAACCAATACTTTCATATTAACCCTAGAAAAAAAAAAACAGGTATAGTTATTGACAGTAGCGTAGCTAGCATGTGTGGCACCCAGGACGGTTATTATGGTGTCACCCCCAGAATGAAAAACAGTAAAATAAATGAAATTCCATTATTCTATATAACTATGATATTTTACTTTCTCTTTACCATAGGCAAATTATGGAAGAGCAAAAATTCGAACTGGCATACAAATGATTTTTTTTTTTGACAGATGCTCTACAAGTTACACAATGTTAAATTGAAAAATTTGCATGGTTGGTTCTAAAAAATTCTTACTGTTTTTTTATAGGCATGGTAGAAAGATGATTGAAGTGTCATATAAAAGGTGAAATAATAAGCTTTCAGATGATACAAAATTTATTATAGGTTGTCATGTGAACAAATGGATTTAAAGGTAATGGAATACAAAAAATATGGATTTTTTTTTTTTTTGAAAGAAAAAATAATTTTTAAAGGTTTCACTTCTACCACGTGTGAACTACACCCATGATTTTTTTTTTTTTAATTTGTATATTAGGGTGGGTCAAAAAAATTGAAATTCTTTTTTTTTTTATTTGGTACTGCGAAAAATCGATTGCTAGACACCTCTAGAATATACACACCAAATATGAGCTCTTAATATTAATGGGAAGGTCCTCCGCTTCGCAATTTTCCATTTTTACATCAAGCTTCTACTAAAAAAATTATGACAGATAGAAAACGTGCAGTTCGAAATGAAAATGTGATTTTTAACTGGAGCTTCGCACAACTGAATTGCGTTCTTTTGTTCGCCGATGTTAACTTTTGTTAAGAATAGTTAACTTTCATTGTTCCCAAATGGGAAAAAAGTTATGAAATGTTGCATTGTGAAGTCACAAAATCGTTTCTAAATGCAATGTTAAAGGGTCAAATAGTTACATTTTTTAACTTTTTTCAACTCAGCTTCTGGACTTGAGTTTCAATGATATTTTTGATATTTTTATTCCAAAAGTCTTTCAAAAGTTTTGTTTTTCTTAACCTTGTAAAATGGACAGAAAAAAATATTTGTACGGTTATTTTTTCCATACAAAATGCTAAGCCAATCAATTTGCGACAAGATCATAGCTATGTATAAAATATTGATTGTCAAAATTTGCGATACCCTTTTTCTTTTCCTTCAAAATTGAAAACGCTTTTTTCCGTTGAAAAAAAAAAAACTTGGTTACGCTATCATAACAGATCAAATAACGCCGCCGCACAGTGGATCGAAACTATGAAAAAGTGGTCATGGGACTGTAACTTCTGATCTAATGAACGGATCCTAAAACGGTTTTCGCTATATTGCTTCTTGAAAATCGCAGAATTGAATCCAATAAAAAATCACAAAAAATGTTTAGTTCTTTAATTTTTGTTTACTTAAAATAGCGGTTAACATACAAAAACTACCAAATCCTTATTTTACTACACATAAAATTAATACTTTACGTTATTGTTTTATTTATTAAGTAAAAAAAAGCGTTTACATATTTTGTTAACAGTCTTTTAAAATACCGATTATTTGCAAAAAAATTATTATGAATAAAAAGTAGCTTAAAAAGGATTATCTTATGTAAATATGTGTTATTTAAAAATGAATTGGTATTATTATGAAAATACCAACATAAACATAAAAAATATGATAAAATATAGATATTGTCAACTTAATAATGAAATTAATTTAAAAGATAATGATGGATTCATTAAAAAAAAAACAACAAAAAAGCAAACAAAATACGATATACCTACTTATACACTAAAATTATTTATCAAAAAATCATAAAGCTATGTACAGCTAAATATGAAAGACAAGTAGCTAAAATTGCAAATTAAAATGTACAATGTACATAAGAGCGACCAACGAATGATCAAATGAACGAACAAATGAAATTGTACATATTTTTAGAACAAATTTCTTAACAAAAAACTGGAGTTTAAATTTTTCAAAAAACCAAAAAAAAAATATTTTTTATTTTCTTAAATAAGAAACAATTCAGAGAACAAATTGTTTTGTAAGACAAATTTTATTTCGAAGCCATAACATTATTTTAAGCTAACCTAGTACGCTGCTGAAGCGAAACGAAAATGTTTCTAAGCCTCCAAAGTCAGCAACGAAAGTCAAAATTAAATAATGTCAATAAATTAAAACTTGAAAATAATTTTGAAGAAATTAAAATTCACAAAGTGCAAAATTCTTTTGGACCAAGGAATTTCCAAGTATTTAAGTACAGGTACCTAATAATATCGTTTGTCAATCTCGTGTGCTGTGAAACGAAAAGCATAACAAAATTTTTCGTTGTGCTGTTTTTTTATACAAATTTCCGTTTCGCTTCAGCAGGATACTGGGCTTTAGAAATTGAAATATATATATATATTTTTTTTTTTAATTTAAACTTTAGTTAGATTGCTACTTTATTATCCAGATTTTGTTAGAAAATACATAAGCATAAAAAATTACAGTTCGTTCATTCGTTGATCACTCTGACAGTGCTTTACTCTTAAAAAAACCTTAAAAATTAATTGTTTTTACTCACTCTTTCTTTATTTTTTTGGTCAATCTGCCTTACGTTATGTATTCAGTAGTTACATTCTTGGTTTAAACTACCCCATGTCACTTTAAGCTAGCCAAATAACACCAACCCTCCCCTTTACAGATAGGAAAAAATAAAAAAAATAAATAAAAAAATACTACCTAAAGGGTTAAATTTATAAAGATGGTGCTCTAAAAAACGGGGTCGGATTCGGTCGGATCCAAATTTTTTAAAATATTATACACGAACTATTAAGCTTTCATTCTAGACTACTAAGAGAGCGGGCATATGTGAGCATTTTTTTAAAAGCCTTTTCAAAGTTGAAGAGAAATTTTCAAAAAGGGTTATAGAAAAACGTGTTTTAGAATTATTTAGAAATAAAATTTTAGGATCTTTTTCTTAAATATATATTTTAGATATCAGTATCTTATCAACAAAATTTATTTCAAGAAGATATCTTAAAAAATGAGCCAGATATAAGAGTATGAAAATTTCTAAGAAAAACATCATTTTTTTTCTTGTGAAATAGTCCCCACTTGAGACTCTGTATCTTGGAAACCAAAACATTTTGATAAAAATAACTTGTGGATTATGAAAGAAGGGACAATTTTCTATGATTAACAAACAAAAAATATGTACAAGAATGAAACAAAAATTTTCACCCAATGTCCGGAATTTTGTACTAGACGTTCCACTGTGCGCCGGTTTGGTGTCATTCACTTTTGTGGGTGAACAAAAAACGTTTATTTTGTATCTTCATTCATTGCAAAAATTCATGGCGTCTTTAACTTTTAACAGATTTTTAGCTTTTTTGTTCTATTTTAGAAAAAAGACACTTAGACACAATTCAACAAGGTAACCTACTTTTTAAGAAAATCGGTTGAGAATTGACTGATTAGAAATGTTAAACCTCTTAATGAAAATGTTCATAAAAGCTTGCATACTTTGTTTTAATATAATTTTATGAGAAATGTAAAAAAAAAAAAAAAATTTGTATAAAGTAATAAATAATATTTTTAAATGGTTGTAACCCCAAAAAAACGCTATTTAATTTTTTCTATAACATAGAATTTTCAGGAAAAAAATTGAAAATCGTACAGTATTTTATTTTTAATAATTTTGTTTACACTCAAATGTTAATATATTTCCCATGACATGCCATTCTTTTTATCTATTTATTTGAATTGTCAAATAAAAAATTAATAACTCTTTTTCTTTAAGTTAATTTACAAAATGGTAAAAATTTACAACAAAAATCCAAAAAATTTGTTTTTTTTTATTTCCTTAACTAAAATTTTTTTCGTTGACATAGGTTAAGTGATTTAAGAGAAGAAAATATGCAGACATTTTTTGACGTGATAACGTCTTATAAATCGATGAGCCATGGCAGCCACCACAAAAAAGTGACTCCATTTTCTAACGTTACACTCTCGGACTTTCGCAGTGCGGCAAAAAATTTCAATTCATAATTAAAAATAAACTATTAGAGATATAAAAATATTCTATAGCTTATTTGAAAGATAATAACCTAAAGCTTTATCTAAACGGAAAGATGAAATTTGGGCTAAAATCTAAACGCGTGGTTGTAGAGAGTTGATTTGTTTTGCTATAGATAGATGAGATTAATTTAAGAATAACTCCATTTAAGAAAAAATTCTAAAAAATTTTGAAACTAAGCTTTAACGTTTTGTTTGAACGTTGAACACATGTGGGGCTATGACAAAATGATGATTTTGGGTAGAGGAAATTTTTTTTTGACAATTCTAAAGATGCCAGGCGAAAGATGAGAGAAAAAAAATTAGGCTTCTGATACGGATTTTTTTCCAACACTCTGCGTTTCGAAATATGAATTTTTGAAAGACACCTTGTTTTTTAGGGGTATTTTTGGGTAATTTGTAGCTTTTTTTTGGAGCCTTCAAAAAATCTTAAACTTATAGGACATTAAGCCTTATGCATGCATGTGCAAAAACTTGGAATCGTTAAGTGAGAAGTGAGTTTTGACTTAATAACAGAGGAAACAAATTTTTAAAAAACACGTTTTCTGACAGTTTTTAACCGGTTTTCATCGTTTTTTATTTTTATCTTTTTTTCTTTAAAAGATACAGGAATAAAGTATGTGGAGTTATGACAGGTTATAACTTTGGACCAAGAGAAGATAAGATTATTAAACTTTTATGAGCATCCTGATACAATTACCTTTCATTTGGTATATCACACATAACAGTAGACTAACTACAACCTACACAATGTTAAATCAAGAAACTTGCGAAAAACCTCAAAACACCAGTGGAGATCTGTTGCCCCCCGAACAGCCACCATAATGTGAAGTACCGTAATCTCAGTCTGGAAATTCGACATGGTTGACTTTAAAAAATTCTAACTTCTCTTGTAGGCATCTTTGAATTAGATTGATACGTCATATGAAAGGTGAAATAATAAGCTTTCACATGGTATATATTTTTTATAGGTTGTCAAACAAAAAAATTGATTCCATAGCGTGAGAACATAAAAATAAATGTTTTTTTTGTGTTTTTTTTTAATGAAATTTGATCAAGTTCAAAAAATTCTAGCTCTTTTTGTAGATGTCTCATAGACCTGATATATAATTTGAGCTAAGACAATAAGCTTTCAGATGGTATAAAATTTTGTTAGGGAAAAAAATGGAATCAATGACGTGAGAAGATAAAAATAAATGTTTTTTTTGCTTTTTTTAAGGAAAATAATTGTTTTCAATAAATTATTTTTATACTTTTTGCGCATTGTAAAATTTAAAAATGGTTTTATTCTTAAGAAGAAATACTTGGCTTTTAAATTGCGTAATTTTTTTTAATAAGCTTTTAAAATTAAAAAATTAATATAATGAGAAAATAAAAAAGGTATTTTTTTTTTTTGGCTTTTTCTTGCAAATTATGATTTTTTGAAATAAGTAAACGCTTCAATTGACTCATTTTAAACAAAAGCACACAACCTGTTTTCTGACGACGTTATCACGTAAAATCATCGTCCGTAAACCGGCTTTACAGACAACCTCTTTTTTTTTAAACAAGCTTAAGGTTTCTAAGATTTTTTTTTCTGAACAGCAGCTACTATATGAAAGGAATTTGCGCTAAAACTTCCTGGGTACATAAGATTACAGATCCCAACCACTACCACAAGTCTATTCTATGATTGTAAACCCTTCGACTGGGTATTGTTCCCGACAAAGTAGCTCATTAACTTATCTCTCTACTCTTAACAATTCCCACATTATGACAGACCACAAAAAAAAAAAGGATCTGTGGCAATTAGTTTAACACTTAAAAGCCTAATTTGATATCCCTATTTCCTGGTGGCAATCAATGTTGACTCATTGTCGATGTCAAAGTGTCGTCGATATTAATGCCTCCATTATTCATTTACCACTTTCGCTCGCTCTCTCTCATTTACCAATCAAAGTATCAGCAGCAATATATAATTGCCCTCTTCCTTTTTTGTGTTTTGCTTTGTTGTGTTTATTTACACTCATTCATGCACATTTCCATATAGGAGAATAGAGATTGAAGGTATCTGTTTGTGTAACAGGCTCGACACACACCCTTTTTTGGTCCTTCATCATGTCACATTATATCTCCATATCCTGCCGGAATTTCACTTTCCTTTTTTTTTTTGTTTATTTGTCTGATGTTTTGTTTTTAACATAAAAACACACACATACAAATATACTCATAGACAAATACATAGATATTTATTATTATTTCGTTGCGAACTGGAAGGCTTTTTATTTCCATCTATATTCTCTTTTGCAAATTGATTTTCGTTTTGTTTTTTTTTTTTTTGTTTGAGGTTTTTCAAACGAAAAAGAATTGGAATAAAAATATCCAATTTATCAGGACTTTTGCTACTTTTCTTGGGGTTTTTGGTGTCCCTGTTCCATTCCACACTTCGAAATGTGATAAAGTGTAAATTTTATATTCATATTTATATTTCGATCCTTTGGGGTGATATAGAATTTATGAGTTCGTATTACGAGGAGCATTTTCAGTGTGCTTGCTTTCTGATTTGTGTAAATGGAGTCGCATTATTTTATCTCATAGGGATTCAAAGTGTCTAAGTTAGGAATAATGTATACGAATATAATGAAATTTAAAGGTTAATAATACTTGAAAGAGGAAAATTTTTATGAATTTGATTGGGAGCATTGATTGACGGTATTGAGATATTCACTTCTGTAAATAAAGCTTTTGGCGGTTTTTTGTAGAAAAAAGATTGAATAATTTGTCCTACTTTTAGGAATGTATTTCAGTTTTTTTGGTGAAGATTTCACAGTTTTTAACATTTTGAGATGAGTTGTCCGTGATGAATTGTCTTGGGATGAGTTGTCATTGAATAAGGTGAAATTAGTTTTTTTTAACCCAAAATAAGATTTAAATAGCCCTGAAAAAAAGTTGTTCATTTGCAAAGATTCCCATCTAATTTTAAGGCTCTCAGTTACAAAATAACCTTATTTATAATCAGAAGCAAACATTATTCTTATCGTAAATCAAAAAATAATTAAACCATTTGGCTGTTTTTCTTATTTCTTATTTTTATGAATGTATTTCAGTTTATCTGGTGAAGATGTCACAGTTTTTTTTTACATTTGAGATGAGTTGTCCGTGATGAATTATCTTGGGATGAGTTGTCTTAAAATAATCTGAAATGCATTTTTTCACCCAAAATGAAATTTAAATAGCCCTGAGACATTTCCCATCTCATTTAAAGGCCCTCGGTTGCAAAATAACCTTATTTACTCAGAAGTAAACATTTCTGATCTTTAATAAAAAAAAAAATGTAAAGCATTTGGCGGTTTTTTCAACGAAAAAGAATCGATTAAATAAATTGTCTCATTCTTATGAATATATGTATTTCGGGTTTCTAGTAAAGATTTGAAAACATTTAAAATTTGAGATGAGTTGTCCGTGATGAATTGTCTTGGGATGAGTTGTCCTAAAATAAGATGAAATTACTTTTTTTTAACCCAAAATAAGATTTAAATAGCCCTGAGACAAAAGTTGTTCATTTGCACAGATTCCCATCTAATTTTAAGGCTCTCAGTTACAAAATAACCTTATTTATAAATCAGAAACAAACATTATTCTAATCACAAATCAAAAAATAATTAAACCATTTGGCGGTTTTTCTTATTTCTTATTTTTATGAATGTATTTCAGTTTATCTGGTGAAGATTTCGCAGTTTTTTACATTTGAGATGAGTTGTCCGTAATGAATTATCTTGGGATGAGTTGTCTTAAAATAATCTGAAATGGTTTTTTTGCGACCCAAAATGAAATTTAAATAGCCCTGAGACAAAAGTTGTTCATTTGTACAGTTTCCCATCTTATTTTAACGCCCTCGGTTACAAAATAACCTTATTTATACTCAGAAGTCAACATTTCTGATCTTTAATAAAAAAAAAAGAATCGATTGAATAAATTGTCTTATTCTTATAAATATATTTCGGGTTTCTAGGAAAGATTTGACAACATTTAAACTTTGAGATGATTTGTCCGTGATAAATTGTCACGGGATACGTTTGTCCTTAAACAAGCTGAAATTGATTGTTTTCAACACAAAAGTTGTTCATTTGTACAGTTTTTCATCTCATTTTAAAGCCCTCGGTTACAAAATAACCTTATTTATACTCAGAAGGAAACATTGTCCTAATCTTTAAGTAAAACAATAAGTAAAATATTTGGCGGGTTATAAAAATAATTTATCTTATTTTTATGAATGTATTTCGAGTCTTTAAGTAAAGATTTGATAACTATTCACATTTGAGATAATTGTCCGTGATGACTTATCCCAGGATGAGTTGTCCTTAAATAAGCTAATATTAATTGTTCTCAAAACAAAATGAAATTTAAATAGAACTGAGACAAAAGTTATTAATTTATACAGTTTTCCATCTCATTTTAAGGCCATATCGGTTACAAAATAACCTTATTTATACTCCTGAAGTAAACATTTTTGATCTTTAATAAAAAAAAAAGTAATAAAAAAGAAATCTAATTAAATTTTTTATTGAATATAGATCAGACATATTCTGCAGGCTATAGTGTGAAAAAAAATTCGAATATCTAGGTAAACCACCGACCCTTGAATGGAACCGCTGGCATCATAAAAGTTCTTCGAACTTCCACTCTCTACACATACCACTCATATACCTCTCCTACTATACCTGTGTGGACAAAGAAACACTTTTGAAAATGTATTACATTTCAGTGCGGATGATGGCTTCCCGCTAGAGGCTTGATGAGAAGCCATCCTTAGGTGCGGGAGGTAACAGTGCATGTAGTAGAATCCATCATCAAACATCTGTACATCCAACCAAACGCCTGGGCTGTGTTTTTCCAATGCATGAATAGACGTAGTTTTCTCGTGTCTGTGGGCATGGGCATGATTTTTATCGGTCGACTTTTGGATGAGAAAATATAAATATACACTCCCTCGTGTAAACTTTAGGTATATATCTATATTCTAGGTAATAGGTGTACAGTATATACCTTATTTTATAACCCAGACATTTTGTAATCCATTCAGAAGTTATCCCATGGATGGATGATGACATTTTAACGACTTTTTTTCTTTTTTTTTTTTTATTATTATTATTTTGCTTGCAACCAATATAAGTTCTTTGATGGACATTTTGTTTACGAAACAATTTTTTGAGAAAAACAGACAAATTGAAAAAATTGTAATGTTCTTTTTTCGAGATATTAAAAAATACCTGAGAAGGGTGGAGAACGAGGGAGTAGGTACTCGAAATAGATTTCTATTATTCAAATGGAATTGTTCCATAAAAATCGAAATTTGTTTCAATTTTATTGCTAAATATTTTTTATTTATACTTTAAATACATCAATAAAATGTTGGTAGGAGTGTGAAAGAAAAGCGTAATTTTATGTTTATTTTTTTTTTATTTCTTTTATTTATGTTAATTAAATTTTAGATTTTTTTTTAAGATGATATTTTATTGACATGGATGCTGAAATGTGGATCAATTATACATTATTGATTTTTGAAGAGCAGGAAATTACTATTCGTATTTTGCTTTTAAATGTTTGCTGACTGAAATATGTGAAAATTTAACCTGGATTCTCGGTGGGAGGATATTTTTGAGATTGGAATGAAATTAGCTGACGTTATGAATATAACTGGGTGAAGAATTAATGAACTAAACAACATTAAGTCTAGCCAGGCGTCTTCCTTTCTACTTATTGCTTAAAACTATTAAATTAAAAGATTGGCATTTCGATTGCTAGAGTGTTAACTAAGACAAGTCTAGGATAAGAAGATTAAACTTAAAGTCAAAATATTTTTATGAACAACTTAATCACAAAAAGGCTTGACAGCAAATATTTAAAATCGAAGTCATCAAAATAATGCACAGGTTTTTAGCTATAATATTCCTAGTTCCCAATTAACAGAAGTCAAAGGATTGTAAAGGATCAAAAATCTAAAAATTTTAAATAAATTTTTTAAAACTTTTTATATGAAAATCAGACACTTCGTATACTTCGTTCAACATTTCAAATGAATTTGAGCTACAAATAAAAAAATTAACCAAATTGATTTTTTTTAGTAAGATATAGGTAGATTTTCAAAAAAAAAATATTCAAAATCTTTAGAATTGTAAATAATTAAAAAAAAAAAAAAAAGTAATAATAAATAATTTCAAAATCCCATTTTCGAAAAAAATAAATAATACTGTTTTTTTTTTTTGAAAATTTTGATTTTGATTTTTATTTTTATTCAAAAAAGACCTTACTGAAAAACTAACAACTAGATTTAATTTTCAACAAAATGTTTGAATCATTTTTCAAGCATATTGAAATATCTCGAAAATGTTACCGTTCTGAGAGAAACTAAAAACAAGAAAATAAGCAAATTTCAAGATTCTATAAAAATCCTCCATATCAAATTTAAAAAAAAAATCTGTCCACCTGTTTAAGCAGTGCAAATGTGTATATCGTCCCGTTTCTGCTTGAACCTCGTAAGTACATTTTTTTAAAGATTTTTTTTTTCTGTTAAACATTGCTTTATAACTTACAGAAAGAATAGATACAAAGGTTTAATTGAAGAAACAACTCAGTCAATATGTCTTAATCAAAACCTGATTTCCCTTTGTTCAATTCATAATTTAAATTTTGAGAAAAATGTATATTTATTTTAAGAATTGAACAAAATTTGATCTGTAGATACGTGGTTCAGGCAGAAACGGGACGATATACGTGTACGTTCAGAGTTACAGATGCAAAGACCGACTTATATTTTGGACTTCCTCATCATGTTTATGTTTATTAAGAGTTCAACAATTATTTTGACTCGAAACCAATACTAATCCTATAGAGTTAGATAAAATTAAATATGTGTTTAGAAAAAAAGCCTTAAAATTTATGAGTCCTGCTTTTTAAAAAAATTAAAACAATTGAACTTGATATGATAAGGAGGTAAAAATTAGTACCGATATTGGTCTTGTAATTATCATGAACCCAAAAATTTGCAGAACCTTTTGAGAATAAAAATAAAAATAAAAATAAAAATAAAAATAAAAATAAAAATAAAAATAAAAATAAAAATAAAAATAAAAATAAAAATAAAAATAAAAATAAAAATAAAAATAAAAATAAAAATAAAAATAAAAATAAAAATAAAAATAAAAATAAAAATAAAAATAAAAAAGTTGCCTGAGAATACATATGTATTTCGAGTAACTAAGAATCGGGTGTTATAACTTTATCTTTTTGAGTTTCAAGAATTCTTGAGTAAGGCGTACCGAGAAAATTCGACGCATTTAAATTATAACCTGCAAAATCATAATTAAGGTCATAAGCATCTGTCAACTTCTTTTTTGAAGCCAATTCTGACTAAACGCAAACTGGTACAAATTTACGTGAAGTTTGATTAAGACTTAATTTTGATCTAAAACATCTCTTTTTGCCTGTGCGAGTTACAAATGCGAAGTTATTACGAGCTCGGCAAAAATCTCTCAGTATTCATCAGTTGTTCCTACCTTACGTACATTTACTGTCGGGTTTTGTTTGAACGAAGCACTTCAGACGTTAACCAAAGGCAGTTTTTTTTATTCTAACAATAATTTGAAATATATGCGGAACATATTTATAATATAACTAGCTGACCCGGCGGACTTCGTTCCGCCATTTCTTGTATTTATTTCTATTTTCGACTTTGTAATTTGTCATAATTCCCAATACAAAAATGTAATCAAAACTTGAAAAGTTCGTCCAATTAATTTAAAAATATTCATTTTTAAAATTAAAAAAAAAGTGGCCTATGTTAAAAACGTTTTTTAAGTTTTTTAATTTACCATTGTGAAGCTTGTAGTGAATGTAGCGTTATGTGTGATACATCAAATGAAAGGTAATATTATCAGGATGCTCAATAAAGATAAATCAAATTTTTGTAAGCTCCAGATCAAAAGATGTAACGTGTTAAAAAATAGAGTTTTATTTTACCGATATTTCAAATTTGTCATTACAAAATTAATTGAAACTTTGTACAAATATAGTCTTGCCTATTATCTATCTACACTGTAAATTTCATTCATTTATCTATTGAAGAAAAAAAGATAAAAATAAAAAACTGTTAAAAACGGCCAAAAAACTTGGGACAAAAAAAAATTGTTTTTCCCGTTATACCAATTTGTCTATCATTTAAAAAAAAGTCAACTCTTTACGACTTACCGTTTAGAAAATAGCCTCTTTTTTCAAAGTCGTGTTACCCCTATTTACCCTATAAAATCTTGAATTTTTTTTTTATTTAAACCTTCTCCTCTTATGCCTCTTTGATTTAAAAAAAAAATTAAGAAAATGAGTCAGTCTGTGTGGCCGGTTAGCGAACGTACACAAAACCAAACTTTAATATATATAATAGATATGTAGGGCTACACCGAAAAAAAAATTTGATAATAACAGCTATCAAATTAACATTTTTCAGTGACAAAAGTCGTCCAACAATTAAAATATCAATTTTGATATTTTATCATATCATTTTGACATTTTTTAATTTCAGGTGGGATAGTAAAAATTTCACTTTGACAATTAAAATATCATTTTGACATTTTTTTAAGTTTAAGTGGATAGTGAAAATTTCACTTTGACAATGAAATTATCAATGTTGACTAGATTTTACGTTTTAGTTTATTATAATGAAATTTATTTCTTTCCTTTTCTTTTTTATTATTTTTATTATTTTAAGAATTTTCTTTCTTTTTTCAAAACATTACTGAAAGGGAGTATTCTTTACAAAGTAATGGTGATATTATTTTTTCTATTATAGGTGATATAATTGTTTTGTTATTTTTTCCCAAACTATGTGAAGTAAAATCTTAGTGCCGATCAAATTTTCTCAGTAAATCATACATTTTACTTCGAAAAAACACAAAGCGCCTTTAAATTAGTACACATTAAGAATTTTTTATTTAATATTTTTCAATAATTTGGAATGAGAAATTGATATGAAAAAATGATAATAAAATATCAAACAAAATTTCCAAAATGTGACATTTAAATATCATCCTGATAATAAAAATGTTGTTTTAACATTTTAAATATCATAAAACACATTTTATAGAGCATTTTTGGCTGATGGCGCAGTGAAACCTCTATTATGTATATGTTGTTCATACAACAAATACTCAAAAAAATAGATCTCATTCATTCATTTAAGAAAATTTGTGGTCTCATTTCTTAAAAACTTTTTATTAACTAGTGCAAAAGAAATCAAAGTCATGTAATTTCCTTTTGTGTTACATGTTCTTTGAACTAAAGATTTTATGCCAATAATTCCTCACTGTTGTATAATATTGAATTCCAAAGATTCATAAAAAACAATTCCTTTAAAAATTTCAAATGTTTCAAAATTGCTTTTTTTTATTTTATGACATTGCGTATTTTCTATGTAAATCATAAAGTCATAACTCATAAGGATACGCATATTTCATTTATTCCCTTTCAAAATGACGAGGCATTTGATCCCTTTAAAATTTCTCCTAAAATGAAACTCAAAGTACATACTTCTTTAAATCTTTTTTTTTATGTAACACACATCATTGTATAACAAGCCAATTGGATTTATCTCTAAAAGTACCTACCAACAAAAAAAATTCATCCAAAGGATCAAATTCATAATGCCAATTATGGGTATTATTTCCAAGCTTCAAATTTTACAATTCAATTTCTTTTGCTTTTTATGTGGATTTGCGTGTGTGTGCAATCAAGCTAATTTTTAATTCGTTTTCAATTCGTAGAAAGAATCAGCCAAATTTTCTGTGTTCTTTTTTTTTGTGGAAATTTCCTTTTTGAAAAAATACAAAAACAAATTAGATTTAACATGCCTCATGAGCAAGGATAATTTTTACAAAATGTATCCAGTCATATATGACTGTGTGAAAATTGGATTTTCATACGTTACGTAAACGTATCTATTGGTTACTCTTATATTTTAAACAGAAGCATCAAGGATTTTATGTTTAATCCGCCATCTTCAAAGGAAAAAATTTTAACCTTTTGACTTCGGCTCACAAAATTTAAATTACTTTTTAGATGAAACGTTCAAATACAATAAAAAATAAATTCCTACTTGTTATGATTTATTCGCAATTATTTTCCCGAAAAATCTTTTTATGTTGAACTCATACATAATTATTTTGTTTAATGAATGAATTTTTTTTTCCCCGGAAGTCATTGTGGTACTATACTATGGAATATAAATGTCTGAAACTGGTATGAAGGCTGAATGTGAATGTACATACATATATGAAATCTTTGAAGGGTAAAATGCAGAACAGAATAAATACATACATAATTCGATTTGATATTAAAATCAATGAAAAGGAAATATCGATTATGGTTGAATATTTCTTTTTTTTCGAAAAGTTAATTCTGAATAATGAAAATACTCTTTAAATTATAATTTAATTATGGGATTTACATAAAAAAATTTGGTAATGCAAATAATTATTTCGATGCTCTTATTAATACAAAAATAGAAGTTTTTAAATATTGCGTTTTTCTCTTTAAATCATCAAGTACCTAAAAATGTTTAGGATTCTGAAAATATTGCACTGTATTTTTAAATTTCCATGTCTGTTATTCGTTTAATATATATAACTTAGGGCGTTCGTTATTTAGTTTTTTTTTTGCGAGAATCAAGTTATTAAGTGGAAAAACTGTTTCTTAATAATAAAAAAAAAATTCCTCTAAATTTTTCAGATTTTTATTTTGAAACTAGATGGCGCCCCAAGAGGGTTAAAGTTTTTTAACATTTGAAATAGGTATGGGTCAAAATCAAGGAAATGGAAAATTTGATTTCCAGGCATTTTTTTTTTAAATGAAAATAACATTTATTTAAAGTTTTTTTCTCATTTACCAATTAAAATAGTAGGCAAGCATCTACAAAAATATTTGTTTCGGTTAGAAAAGTTTCCATTTCTTTTTTATTGCATAACTCAAAAACTGATATTCAAATGACTTAAAAGCACATTAAAGTCAATTATTTTAAAGTATTTCTTTTCTAAATACTACATATACACAATACTTTTTATAAATATGTATATGTACATCTCTTACAAAAAAAATTAAGTGTTGTTATTTTTTATACATTAATAAAAGTTGTCCCAAGAAAAATGACGCATAAAACCAACATTTCTTAATGTATCAATATTTTAATCATCTAACGTACAAAAGGGTGCTGCAAGCAGTTTTTAAAATTGATTTTATATAGATTTATCATTCCACGCTTATTTTTATGGATAAATATATAAAATGTATGCAGTGGCGTACGTTGAGTCGTGGGGGCCCCGGGGCAAGACTAAATTTTGGGGCCCCTTTGATATTTGGGGGCCCCTTAGATACAAAAAAAGTACGTATACGCCACACATTTTTTTACTTGCGATATAGGTACCATATATCAAGTTATGCATTCGTACAAAAAAAAAAGTTGAGATAACATTTTTCCATGACATTACGATGGTAGACAATGCCAAAAAAGTGGGTCCCGGAAGTCCTTCTGTCTGTCTGTCTGTCTGTCTGTCTGTCAGTCTGTCTGTATAAGGAGCTACAGCCTAAACGGATGGACCGATTAATGTCAAACTTGGTATGTAGCGTTATTTAGCCACTCTCCAGAGGGGTTTTTGGAATTAATTTTTTTGGACCAAAAATAACGGTACTTGTCATATACCGATTTTAGTAAAATAGAAATATCTCAAAAACGACTATAACGATATTGTTTAAAAAATTCAAATGTTAGTTTTAAGCTAAGGTTCTTTCAATGAAATTTTTTTTTTGAAAATCATTATTAACGGTACCTGCCATAAAACCGTTTTTTCAAATCCGATTATCTCCGAAACTGCTTATTCGATTTCAAAAAAACTTTTTGTGAAGAAGCATTTATATAATTGAAATATAAGCCAAAAATAAAATTTTGAAAAAAATAATTTTTGGATTTAAAAAAAAAATTTGAAAATTTTTTTTTGAAAAATCAAATTTTCGAAAACGGGACATTTTTTTGAAATTTTGTTTTAAGATGTTGATTAGTGATTTCTACAGAATGGCATACCAATTTTATTTTAAAACTTTTTTTCCAAAAAATTATTTATAAAAAATTAGTTTTTGAAAAAACGGCTCTAACGATTTTGAAAGCTTAGAATTGATTGTTCTTGGGGCCTCTGTTCTGAAGTAATATGAACATGTACATATTTGATTTTCCATCATCAAACTTATTTTTTTTATTGTTGGGCCTCTGAAAAATTAATTTTGGGGCCCCCAAAATTAAATATTTAGCGGCCCCTAAAATAAAAATTTTTTAAGCTTAGAATTGATAGTTCTTGGGGCCTCTGTTCTGATGTAATGTGTACACATTTGATTTTCCATCATCAAACATAGTTTATTTCTTTTGGGGAACCTGAAAAATTATTTTTGGGGTCTCAAAATTAAGTGCTTAGAGGCCCCTTAAATATAATATAATTTTTTTGGAGCCAAGAATGAATAGGTATTGTAGCGTCTGTTCTGATGTAATATTCGGAATGCCACCAATAACGTAATGTTTTTATTTTGGGCCCTGATGTATTTATGTTGGGGCCCCTAAATTGATATTTAATTTTCCATTTGGTTGTTTTGAACCACTGAAGTAATAGCTTTTGAGGATCCTCAAATAATATTTGTCATGTCATCAGAAAATTTGATGAATATTTTTGTTCTCCTTAGTATCTAATAGATTTTGGGGCCCCCAAATTATTATTTGATTGCCTCTCAACTAAAGGGGTTCCTGAAAAAATTATTTTTTGGGACCCTTCATATAATATTTTTGGATCCCCGAAGTATATGAAATATAACCGTTATAAAAAAAAAACGCTTTTTTGCATTTTATAACGGTAATATTTTAAGAAGGAAGGCTAATAGAATTTTTCTGATTGTGGATTCAAGTTCAGCAACCCAAAACCCTTCAGAAAAATATATTTTGATTCTTGTGGCAAAACAAAGTGTAATTTGGTTGGCCAATGTTGTTTCTGATTCAAAGACCGCTACTTAAATTTTAAATATCTCGGGCAATAAAAGAGCTATCGGAAAGATTTAAACATTTTTTAAAAGAATAAAACTAGCTCTTATAGGCACCGTTACAAATGTATTCACAATTAATTACTCCACATAAAAACATAACCTCGAAAACAACCAAAATTACGTTTTTTGACATTTTCTAACGGTAATATTTCAAAAACGAAGGCCAATCAAATTTTTCTGACTTCAGATTCTGATTCAGCACCTTAAAAACTACTAGCAAAGTATATTTTGGTTCTTGTGGCAAAAACCTTGTTGACCAGTGTATTTAGTAATCCATCAACAAATAATTAAACATTTTTTTTTTTAATTTAATTTTTTTTTAAGTCCTGAAGTAAAAGCATCTGGGGCCCCTGCAGGGCCCTGACTTGAAGTTGTTTTTTGCTTTTTTGGGGCCCTTAATGTATTATTTGTGGTTGCAAAGTTTTTTCAAGTAATATTTTTTGGGGCCCTTAGATAAAATTATAATTTTTCTTTTAAAAAAGGAGTTTATTTTTTTTGGGGCCCCTGAGGTAACCTTTTTATCAGATCAATATATATTGTGTGGCTACCAATGCATTATACATTACACTGAATGACATAATTTGTCTCCCTTGTATCCGAAGTGATTCAAATACATTTCAATTTACTTCGTAACTCAATTTATTCTAACAGTTTCCTTCTCTGCATTGTCTCCAGTGGGGGCCCTGAGGTCGGTCGGGGGCCCCGGGGCGTCGCCCCGCTTGCCCCAAGGGAGTGTACGCCCCTGAATGTATGTAAGAAGCTAGTTTTAGTTACATTTTTAAGTAGTGTACATCAATTAACCGTCATTCCGGGAACGCTTGTTTTGGGGTATAGTTAGATTGAAATTTTATTTTTTTTTTGTGATATTATGATCAAAAATCGAGGCAACTACAATATAATCTCAAAAATATTTTGTTTTACTTTGTGACATAAAAAATAAAAATAAATTATGGTCAAAACGTCATTTCCAGGAACGCTCTTAGAATCTGAATAAATAATGTAGTTCTACACTCATAATTTTGCATTTTTTTTTAGATTTTTTTTTCTCAGTATCCTTTCTGAGTATGGCTGTAATATACACTTTTATCAAAAAAGTTACAAAAAAATAAAAGAAAAAAATTACTTGCTTCGGACGTGCATAAAAGCAATTTTTCGTAAAAATCGGTCTCTGCCCCAAAAAAAACAAAGTTATATTTGATTTATTCAAGACTCACTAACTTAATAAAATATCATTCACACTGATACTATTTCTAGACCCCTAAAGTCGTTTTGAAGAGATCACCGCCATTTCGAGGAACGTTTTTCTAGTACTAATTTTTGGAGTTTTGCGGTAATTGAAAAATATACATTTTTGTGCTCTGCCCGTTCATTAACAGACAAATTATGGCTAAAGCGAACATTTCAGCACGAAATTTTTATCATAAAACAAAGTTGTAATCGAAATTTCCCACCTCTATGATTTTGACCCGTATGTGTTGACTTATGAGGCCATTTTTTTTAGATATAGACTTTATGCAAAATTTTTTGATGAGGTTCTTGTCTACGTTAAACAACTTTTTCAAAAAAGGGATAAATAACACTGTGCTACAAAATAAAACAAATTAAATACACCCGAAAAGTAACATAATGTAGGCTGTTTATATGGTCGAATAATGCATGAAAATATTTTTGTTATATTTTTGGAACACTCCAATTTTTTTTTATTTACAAAAAAAATTTTTACAGACCTTACGAATTACGATGTAATCTATAAATATCTCAGTCATTTTTTTTTCAAAGAGGGTTTTTAGAACTTTTAAATGATGTACATCCCTCTGTAGTAGGCACACCTCTTTTTTGCGAATTTGGTTTATACTTTTTCATGTCGCTGGAACTTTTTTCGGTCTCACTATTTTATAAAGAATCATATATGACATTGATGTAGAATATTCCGAGGAATTCGAATATTGTATTCACAATTCAAAAAAATGTATTTTCACCCTTATAAAGACACTTTTTTGTGACCACTTTTAATTTTTGTCCTGCCAAATTCGCACCTGTGTGCCGACAGAGGGATATACATAAGTCCATTGTTTAAACAAATTAAGTGTATTTTTTTATCCCATAAAACTTTAAAAAGTGATTTTTTCCTCAAATTTTTCAACTTTACCCATTTTTTATTGCACAATAAAATAAACAAAAAAATAAAGTTAGGTTATGTTCTGAAAGAATATATGTTAACCCATACGCAAAAATTGGCGTATTGTTTTGTTGAATTTGACCAAAACTATGCTAGAATCTATGCTACTTTTTTCGTAACTAGAAAATATGGCAAATCATGATGTGAATTGCAAGGTGCACAATATAAACCAAAAAAAAAATATTCCCCAAGTTTCAAGTCTCTAACTTAATTCTAACCCGTGCCGCCAAGCGGTTGAAGTTTCTTATGAGAATAACATGAGGTTTCTTGGACCTTGTTCTATCAATCTTAAATTCCAGCCAAACCATTTGTTCAAAAAATTTAAAACCTTACAGACTCAAACTTTATAAATGTAGCTATCATGTGAACATTTTTCAGATTTTTAATTGTTATAATTTTAGAGATTTAGCTTGGTAAAGAAAATCATTTTTTTTTCAGACTTTTTCAAAAAATCACTTTTTACACGTTTAATGCAAAAAAAAATTTAAAACATACATTTTTATTCACAAATAAGCATAGGTAGTATGTGCAGTGTTGCCAGAGAAGTTTAGAGGCAAGGAGCCGAATTTAAGAAGTCTTGGAGCCAAAAATCGCCAATTTCAAAAATTGTTCATAAAAACTCATATTATGTATTTTGTAGGTAGGGGAAATACGTCCAAAATGACATACACGGCCAATATGACATACCAGCCTTAACTTCAAATGTGTACCACATGTAACCCTACCTCTTATCTCAGTAGGTGAAACCAATGAATTTTGAAATTCTGTCAAAATAACAACTCAATTGACAGCCTCAAACCAAAAATACAAAGTAAAGTGTGTTTATAGGAGCTATTTCATTTTTTATGGGTTTGGACTAATTTTGGGAGTTGTATGTAGCTTTTTTGAATGTTTTATTGGGTATAACGACAGTTTACAATTTAAAGTTAAAAACTTATTAATATTTTTTATGAAATAAGGGTTTAAAACAGTGTTTTATACAAAAATGTGTCAAAACTACGATATGGACAAAATGGGTGCCTATTGTTTAGCCTTTTTTACTTCGATTTCTGTTATTTCGTTTTTGACACAATTTTTTTTTATTAGTTCGCCATCCTTTATTTGGGTTTTCGTTTACTTCGTATTTCGATCACTTCACCCAACTATAACTTCGCCTTGTGTCTTTTTGATTTTTATTTATTTCGCATTTTCATTACAAGTCCAATGAGTTGTTTCGTCAAGGTTCATTTCGCTTTTAGTTTATTTTGGCATCTGGTTATTCCGTCTTCAGTTTTGTGGATTGTTTTGGGCTTTGAAGACTTTTGGATTAAAGATAAGCAAATCCTTATACTATAAGAGATGTGTTACCTTAAATTGTAACGAATTCGTTGTTTTTTTTCTTTTTTGAGCATTTTTAAAATTAAAAGGCACTCAAAATGACGCGAATTATTCGCCACCATTTGTTTCGCCATTTTTTTGTGGATGTTAATAGCCTAAGGGCAATAAAATTCGAGCGAATTTTAACGCCCTTAGGCTATTAACATAGACAAAAAAATGGGCGAAACAAATGGTGGCGGAATAATTAAAGTCCAAGTGAACTAAAGGCGACTTAATTCCAAAACGTAATAGTGAAAAAACGAAGTAATCAATAACAAAATAAACTAAAAACGAGGTCATAAGAAAACGGAGTATAAGTTTGTCGAAATAAGGAAAAACGAAGTAAATAAAAAACTAAACAACAAAAATACGAAACAATAAAATAGCGAATCGACTAAGACGAAACAACCAAAAACCGAAATAAGAAAAGCGAAACAAACCATACCCGGACAAAATGGCATACTCTACCTATGGCCAAAACGACATACCTTCAACTTCATAGAAATTGTTGTTGTTTTTTTTTAAATTTTAACTTTAAATATGTCAATGGGGTATAAGCGAACTTCCGACCGCTAATCATGGTTCAGGCGATGCGGGGGCCATTGAAGCTGCTAATGAAAACAAAATGGGCGGGTTTGCAACATCAAAAACATTCGGTGTCCCGCAGGCTACATTAAGGTGAAGCATACTGGACACCAACAAGTTTTTTAAGTCCTATACAAAGGATTAGGTGGATTCAAGTTAGCTTTCCTTTGAAAATCTACACTTGCCAACTAATTTTTGTATTTTTTCATATAAAATGCCATATGTTATTTTGTCCATATAACCTATGTCATTTTGTCCATGCCATATGGACAAAATAAATTTCGATACTTTTTTTTCAAAGTTTTAATTTATTTAAATTTATTTATTTTTTTAGTACAAAAACTATTATAAAATATTCCTAATAGGTAATATAAAGAATGAATAAAAAATGCAAAAATTGTGTTATATACCACGGGTATTATTTTATTGACGAAAAAGCTTATGGTATGTCATATTGGACGTACTTCCCCTACCATTTTTTATAATTTTTTTTCAAAAAAATTTTTTTTTTTTTCAAACTTTAAATTGAATTGGATTTATAACAGTATAAACAAAAACTATAAGGCTTAAAGAAATAAAAGCATTTTTCTCATCATGATCAATAATAATATTTAGAATAGGTACTAGCTGTGTTTAATTTATTAGCTCTAAGTATTGTGATAAAAAAGACAGCCAACGAGTAGAAGAAGGTCTTAAAATGTTTTTAAACTAAAAATCGGTGTTCTAATTGATGAGTTCAAACAATTTTTTATAGGAATTCGATGACGGGGATTGTGGAAAAATGGAAACAAAATATATGAATAATATGGAAGTAGGTACTACTTCGAAGAAGTTTAGTTAAACTTCGAAGGCTTTAAGGTGTGTGATCATAATAAAATATAAATAAATCAAGTTCTTTTATTATAAAAGTTTTTAATTTTGAAGGAGCCAAAAATCGCCAAATTGAAAACTTAAGGAGCCAAATTTTGGTAAATCGGAAATCAGAATTTGAAGGAGACGGAGAAAACTTGATGGAGCCGGTTTGGCTATAAATAGCCGCTCCTGGCAACACTGAGTATGTGTATTTAAAATGTATATTCAATTCATAGTTATATAATAAATTAGTTGTGTATTCATTCTTCAACTTACATCGATATTCAAAAAACGTGTTTCCGATTTAAGAAAAAGTACTGTAGTAAATAAATAAAAAACTACTTAATTATAGGTATAACTTTGAATTAAATATGATTTTTAAATATACATACTACGCATTCGAAGACTTAAGCAGCATTCGAAGACTTAATAAAAAATCTGATTAACCAAAATGTTAAAGCAGGCAACCCTATCCACTTCTGTACCTAAATGTGTGACAAAAAAAAAAACAATTATCCTATTCGTAGGGTAAAAGTAAAACACTTGTTTCGTCAAGTTAGCATTAAAAGGGTTTATTCAAAAAGAGATTTAATTTTCTTATCGTCACTACTATTTCATAAGAGTATTAGGGTAAGGTTAATCCACTCATCCAGTTGAGGATAAACCACTTTAAGGTTCTTCTTTTTAAAGCTTAGAAAATCATTATTAAATTCTTTTTTAATGCAAGTTCCTTAGACTTCTTCGTTTGTGGTTTTTATTGATTAGAGAAAAAAAAAACTACTGTATTCAACCATATTAAGTATACTGTGTGGGAAAAATGTTAGTTTCTAGTTTGTGGTGTCCTTAGTGAATTAAGCCACCAAGCCTGTATTCGTGACCAGCAACAATTTTCTCCCATCCAACCAACGAAGACATCAACAAAAACAACAACGATGGTAACATAGTCGTTCGTGTCCTTGAAAATGATTTTTTTTTTTCCTTTGAATTTAATTTTTCATGTCCATCCCTTTTTATTTTTTTGCTTTAAAACTTTATTTTATTACCTGAATTTGCTGAGTCTGCTATTTTAAATTTTATTAAAGTAAGTGCTTTTCTGCTTAACTAGCAAGAACAACTCTTGTTTTATGTCATGTTTTTATGATTTAAGAAAATTTAAAAAAGTTTTTTAAGGATAAAACAAAAACTATGTAAGTTTCAAGACATCAAAGTAAAAGAACAAAAAAAAAGCTTTCATGAGTAATTAAACTTCAAAAACACGAAGGTCTATTTTATACATTAAATAGCAATTATTAAATAATTTTTCTTCTTGTTTCGCTGTCAATAACATTAAAAAAAAAAAAAAAAAAAAAAAAACTAAAAATATTTATCTAGATACGTGAAAGTTTATTTTTTTTTGTCCGTTATTTTCTTAGCTGATGACGTAGAACGAAAAGTGCACTCAAGAACACACTTGTTGTCTAAAAGTATTTTGAAAAACAATTTTAGATAACGACAAACACAAAATGTGTTTTACAGTGGTCCAAAGGTGGACGAAAATATGTCAGTTTTTTTTTTAAATTTTTTCTAAATTTTTTGTACGTTTTAGAGCGACAAATTAAGTCTTTGACGGGCCCAAGTTTTTCTAGCTCTAAAGGACCTTTTTTCAGAATACTTAAAATACTTCGGTAGAGCCATCTAAAATGCAAATTTTCCATCCAAAAATTTGTTGTCAAATCGAAAAGTGAATTTTTGCCAAAATTTTCATCAATTTGAACCACTGTATATAGACCATCCGTTGCGCGCTGCCGCCGGCTAATAATGGCAACGCATGGCACGTGAGTGCATATTTTTGTTGAAGAGATATGCGCCAGATCTTTAATTAGCATTTCACCTTTTGTCATTTTTATACATAAATTCCCCCCTTGAAGTCTCTATATAGAGTGGCAAATAGTGTGCGACAGATGCTATAAGATTCACCTTGACATTATGCTCTTGAACGAATGAAAGCTCTTCTTTTTGCAATTGTAGATATGAAGCAAATAGAAAAATAAAAATGCAACTTATTTTTTAGTGGGATGTTTCTTCTGAATGTCAACAATGTGATAGATATTTTTGTGTCGTGAGAAATGTTTGTCTTTGTTAAATAATTTAAAAAGAGCTGAAGTTCATGTTCAGAAATACATTGTTACAGAACCAATTAAAAAATAAAAAAATAGCTGAGGAAAACACAAGAAGACTTAGGATTACATACATTTCTGCGAGGTAGGTAATAAAGCCAATCAGAGATTCTTGTTACCGTTACAGTTTATAAGACACAAATAACTCCATTTTAAGAATTTCGATAGTTCTGACGTATCAACGAGGGTTCATAATGGAATAAAAACACCTTCGTTAGTACCTAATTTTGTTTGGAATGTTGAAGGCTTTTAAGAATTTGTTAAAAAGTGTTTTGTTTACTATAAATCCAAATTAAATGAAACATGAATGAACTTTGTTGGCTTTTTAAGGGAACTCTATTTTAATACGTTTTTAGAAAAAATAAATTTCTCAAAAAATTTTTTGAAGTGAAAACCTTTCATTTAATATATCACACATAACGGTACGTGCTCTACAAGTTATATAATCTTTAATTGAAAAACTTGAAAAATACCTAAAAATACCTGTGGAGATCTGTTGCCGATGACCAGCCACCAGTTTGAAATTTCGACATGGTTGGCTTAAAAAAATTCTTCCTTTTTTTGTAGGCATGGTAGAAATATGATTGAAGCGTCATATAAAAGGTGAAATATTAAGCTTTCAGATGATATAAAATTTATTATAGGTTAGCATTTGAAAAATATATTTAATGGTGTTAGAAGAGAAAAAAAAATTTATTTGTTTGCGTTTTTGATGAAAAGTGAGTGGGTTTAAAAAATGTTAGCTCTTTTTGTTGATGTTGTATAGAAACAATAAGCTTTCAGATGATATACAATTTATTATAGGTTGTCATATAAAAAATATGGATTTAAAGGTGATGGAATAAAAAAAGATAGATTTTTTAAGGTTAAGGTTTCACTTCTACCACGTGTAAATTGCACACATGATTTTTTTTTTAAATCCAAAAATAATTTTGGATTTTTTTTTTATGAAATTTATGAAAGAGTAAAAAATAAAAAAAAAACTGTTCTACGGCAAGTTTCAAAAAATGTTTTATTTTTTATTTAAAAATAGTAGGTACCTTATTTGCCCCACGTACTTTTTCTAATCAAAAACGATGGAGCCCTTTTTCAGAATTTTCAGAAATATAAGCTTTTCCATTTTTCGGCAAGTAAGTTTAAAAAAAAATTAAATTTCTCGTCTTAGCTTTCAACCTAAACCCAAACTTAAATACCAATTTTGAAGTTTCAGTGGTTAAGGCTTGAGCCCGAGAGAGAGAGAGGGAGTTGATCTTTCGCAAAATACATGTATGACCCAATGTGACATTGTGATTCGAGAATAAAATATTCAAAGAGTGAATGAATGAATAGGTTTTCTTATTTAAGTTCAAAATTTCCATAACAAAATTTTTTGAGCAATATTCAAATAAGTGTAATATTCTGTAATATTCAATACTCAGTTTAATAGTGTTGCCCAAAAACACTTTCACTATTTTTTTTTTGGGTTTCAATTATATTTCATAGTTTTATCAATGAAAATAAAGTAAGGTTTTTGAAGCGACAAATAATTATTTTTATTGTTTAAACAAAAAACACAAAAATGAGTCAAAAGTTCACACAAAATTCCTGTGGACATTTTGGCCCATCGATTAGAACCATTTGCAGAGTCAAAATTGACAATGCGGCTGAACTCTCATCTTCCTAATTGTTTCGGTATTTCTCGCCGTATATCTATAAAATTGGAATTGGAATTTTAGAAAATTATTTTATTAAGTTTTCAAAAATGGAACACTCGTCAATTTTCGAAAGTTTCTTCATTGAATAACACTGTGTTACAAAAACAAGGTTTTAAAATATACGCGATTACGAAACGTTATTTAAAAACTCCATAACACCCCCAAAAACTGGAGTTAGGGCTAAAAAACGGTTTTTTGGACCTTCACCTTGAAAAAACAAATCAAAAGTTCTTCAGATATTTGAAAAAATGTAATATTGTCCTTACCTTGCGAGAAGAACCCGGACTTTGACCGACTATAAAATTTAACTAATTCACGGAATTCATTTGTATATCATTTTTTAGATAATATAATTGTGAATAAGTCTGTACTTGGACATTTTTGGTTTAAATGAGTAAAAATGGAGTTATGAAATAAAAACGGCACCGACCTCTTTTCCAAGATGGCGGCTGTTCCCAATGTCCTATCATCCCAAAAAGTTCACTTTTACGATAAGGAAACACACCCAAACACCATGAAAAAAATTTGTCCTGCGAAAAACGCAATTTGATTTACTATTTTGCCTGTGCTATTTTGTTAAAAACTCATTTGAGTATTTTTTTTTTCATTTTTAAGAGAAACTTTTTGTTGGTCGCTGATTTTCCAAGAATTGTCTTGGAAAACAATAAAACAGTTGGTATTAAATGTTCTTCTTAAAAATTGCATATTATCAAAGGATTTTACCTCTACTTTATTTCATTAGTACAAAGTTTGGACGTACCGGCTAAATACACAAAATGCCCCTTGATTTAGTAAAAAAAAATAAAATCGTCAATTTTTTAACTTTTTTTTCTTTGATTTTAGGTTAGAATTTTAGTCAAAAATAATTTTTAAAATATTTTAACCATCCTAACTTGACAGAAAATTTAATTTGCTATGAAAAGTGTCTTTAAACCATTTCAAAGTTAGGCTTGGTTTTCAAATTAATTTTTAAAAAACTGAAAACCGACCAGTGTTGCCGTTTTCTCAGAAATGCACCAATGGATTTAGTAGCACTTTTGGATGGAGTATTCTTTTATACCAAGGAATCATAATCAGCAATAAAAACTCTTGAACGAATTTGTTCTATTTTTGCTCTGGAGCTCCGGTCTATTAAATAGACTACAATAGGTATAATAATTTTTTAAACTCATTTTATACTAGTTTTGTCCAGACTGTGAATTTTAATAAAAAAAAAATTACTTGCACAGAAAACTGCCTCAATTTATTCCTTATCGAACAGTGAAAACTATATGTTTACATGTCTTCTAGTTTTTGAGAAAAATAAAAAACAAAAAATATTTTGAAAAAAGAAAAATCTGATAGAATGATTTTTCAATTTTCTCAAAAACTAGAAGACATAGAATTTATAATTAATAACCAATTGGTGAAAATTTGTCTTAGCTATTCCGCTTTTTTCAATAATTACAATTGTTTTCAAAGCTGTTTAAAAAGTTATAATAAACTTTTGAATGCTTTTAATGTAAGGAAAAATCTCATTTTCATGTAAACACCAAAAAATATAATATGTTTTTGTTATAATTCGGCAAATAAACTTTGAGATCTGAAAATTAAAATTGAAGCTAATTTAAATTTCTATTTCAAATTTTTCTTAACAAATGAAATTGATTTGCTGATAACTTAGTTTTTGGAAAATTAATTTTCAAAATCAAATTATTGCCATCTCCATAATTTTCCATTTACATAATTTCGACCCATATTCCTTTGAATAACAACAAAATAAAACGTACTACATTTTTTATTAAACACGCGTTTTTTTTATATTTTTTCATAAAAAAAAATACTAACTAAAATTAACAAAAGATTTTAATTAAAACCTTATCAGTGAAATAGACTAGAAATATCACCAACATGCTTGTTCATTATTTCCTAAAATAAAATCCCTTTCTAGTACGAATAATATAAAAATAAAACAAAAATCAAACCCATTCATTCTTTTATATAAAAAAAAAAGTTGTGGCTATAAATAAAACCAGAACTACCATAAACAAGCAAAAAAAAAAAAACATACAAACTTTTTTGACTTAACGCCTGAATTAACAACACAAAGTTCGTCCTACCTTGCATGTCACAAACACGAAATTCTATATTTCATTTCAAAACACGCGAAACATACAACAAAACCAAAAATACAACAACAACAAAAATTCCCATCAATGTCAACTAATATGTGTGTGCTAGTGCCAGTGCCTTTGCACTTTGTGTCCAGCACGAATGAAGCTTCGAATTTATTTTTCCCTATACCAACAACTTGCTTGTACTACTGACCGAACTTTACTCCACAAAAAATCCAACAACAAAAAAAAAAGGCCAACCAAACTAACAATTGACCCAGTTCCTATTGCGAGAGACTTTAACCCACCAATCCATGTGTACCTAAAATGATGACGAAGAACGACTACGATGCCGACAAGCAAGCACCCTCAATGCCAGCAGCACCAACCATTATAGCCATCAAAGCCATGTTTTTGCGCCATTCCCAGTTGTTGTACAAAAAATAGAGGCAAAAACGAAACAGGACCAAGGACATTATTCAAAAATATTACAACGCCTTTCTCGCTCAATCGTTATAACTGGGTTGCATGCGAGGCGCGCGAGGTATATGACTTTGATGCCGACCGAGTTTTTTAATGGCATGTTCCTATTTTTGTGCGGTGTTCTGGTTTCGACACATACAATAGTGTTGTGTACTGTTACACCGATTTTTACTTGTCAAAAAAGTGACATTCCGCCTGTAACTCTTTTGACAAGAGTGTGTGTTGCACACCGATAATGCACATTTATCGGCCATCAAATCGATAATCAATTACTCGACATTATAAGCTTCGTGTTCAACACGAGTTTAGTGCATCCATCGCATGAATAAATAAACAAAACATCATGTTCGAAAAATTCGAACATGATTTGGGTGCGTTTATTTTTCGACACTCAATGTCACTGTCATTGACTTTTTTTTTTCGTCCATTCCTTCTTTTTGTTGTAAACTGTAGTAAACAGAACTAAAAACGCGATAAAGTGCGGATAATTTACGAGTCGAAGTTCAGGGTCGACATTGTTAGGCTCGAAATATGACAGAGCAGAGCACCTCGGGGGGGCTTTGGGACTAAGGCAGGCACACACACACATAATGCAATTGGAATAGTTAGTCTGGAGAACGTGACTTGTGTGTGTATATTTTCATATCGTATATAACTTAATGGGTTCCCTTAGATTTCATAATAGGAAACGAAAAAGTGTGAGATCATACTTGGGTAGTTTTTGATGATGGTATTTTTGTGTGTTCGTGTAGAAGAAGGACAGGTGCAGGGAAAAAAGTAAGCCAAGAACTTTTACTCTGCAATTTTAATCTAGAGGTAGAAAATTTGATTTAAGATAATTCGAATTTATTTCGTTAGTTAGGGCTTTTTTGTAGAATGAACAACGAACAGACTTGGTTTTTGTAGGGTGGTAGGAGTTAGAACTAAGAGAGAAGGAGAAAAAGGAAATTCATTTTATCGACCCTGCTGCTGGCTGGCTGATGAAAGTTTGTGTCATAATTATGTACATTCTTCATTTTGTTCCTTTTTTGTGAAAAGAAAACTTAGTTTTTTTATACTATACTCATGGTTTTGATGATGACAGGAATATGAGCTGTGTGTAACTTGTAACTATGGAAATTATGACTTGAAAATTCTGCTTCAAGGAATTTTTCTTCACTCATTTTCAAGGAAAATTAAAACCATCAGCAATTACAATGTGGTTTGGGGAAAAGATATAATGCAAAAAGAGCTCTGTGCAAATATGTTTTAAAGAATCCAACAGATTTTCACAAGAAATTCAAGTTTTACCATATTCGATGATTATGAGTTCGAATTTCAACGGCCGTATTTGTGCATAGAGCAAATATAAGGCACAACAGTGAATGAAAACTTGGTGTTTAATGGTCTTAATGTTTGTAAATGAAATGAAATTGAATGAAATAAATAATAAAAAAAAAAAATTCGAACAAAAACAAATTTCGAAATCGAATTTTATAACACTTTTAATATTTTCTTTGTTTCGAAGCTGATAAGAAATATTAGGAAAAATTCGAAATCAATTTTGAAACTCCATATTACCCAAATTATACTCAAGTTGAACAAAAATTTAGAGATAAAGGATGCGCCCTAAAAATAAGTTTGATTTAGGGCCTCCATGTGAGTAAGTTTAGCCCTGATTATTGGTACGTTATATACGATTTCACAATGTTCATACATCATTATAAAACGTTTGCCAAAGTATTAGAAATTTTAATTGAGTTAAAATTTAATGATGGTGTTTTGTTTGAGTAATGAAAATGCTTCCAATTAATTCGAACACTCATAGTCGAATAATGAAAAAAAAAACGAACAAAAAAAAAAAAAAAGAAGGAATAAAGTGTGTAACTCTCATAAAGGGCACACAGGTAAAAACGTAAAAGTATACTGAAGTGGTTTGTTTGAAATGAAAATTTTTAATAGAACAAGGTCATTGGTAAGTTTATTGGGAATAGTATAAAAAGTACAACTTCTGATTAATTATGAAAAATTATTAAGTTACCCTTTGAAGAACGACATCAGCTGTTTATTTTTGTGTTTGTGGTATTTTTAGGACACTCGAAATATAAAATAAAATCAAAAGAAAAATTGATACTCAAAAAAAAGTGGCTAATTTTTTTTTTTGTAAAAGGTATTACAATATCTGATCTTAATTTTTTATATTTTTCTAAATATGTTAGTCATTTTAACTAAGAACCAAAAAGGTGTTTTTTTTTTCAAAAGAAAATAAAATCTTCAATTTTAATCTCTCAGAATAAATCACTTGGTCTGTAGCAGTTTTTGGGCCTTATACAAGGGGTTTTTAAATTAATTATTTTGGACCGAAAATAACGGTAGGTACCACATACCAATTTTGGAAAAGTATAATTTTTTTCAATTAACTGCTATTCATTTTAACATTTTGTTTTCAAAAAATTATTTAGAGCAAGTCTAAGCCACCTAGTAGTATATTTTATACTGTTCAAGAAAAAAAAAATGGTACGCATACGCCACAGTGACCGGTTCAATTTTAAATGTAATACAATTTTTCCAACACTGGCAAATAATATAAAAAGCTATTAAAACCATTTTTTTTCAATGCAGGCAATTTATACTTTTATACATTATAGGACAAATTTTACAAAGAAGCATATTTTTCATTCATTGTACAAGTGTAGAAATTTAAAGAAATGTTCAAAAACAAATTTAAGATGTCAATAAAAGGAAATACTATTAAAAAAATCATTGGTGTGTTTTCCAAAAATTGAATTAAAAAAAAAAATACTTTTTTTAAATGCAAATGTAATTTATTTTTTTTAAACTTTTTCATTTTTAAATTTAAATTGCATGGAGATTAAACACTAACTTAAAACAAGCGGATGCCGTATTAAATTAAACGGATTTTTGCATAGTTTTTGCATGGAGAAATCTTCTTGATTTCATAATTTCGAACCTACAACTATTGAGTCAATAGGTGAAAGCTTTAACATCAGCCTATCTCATTGTTGGAAAATTTATGATAAACTGCAACTAAAGCTGAAGTCTGACGATTAAATGAAATTCAACTTAAAATTAAAAGAATTTTAGCAGATTCCACTTATTTTGAGCAGAAATCGTTTTGTTTTAAGACGTTGGGATTTAAGATTGGCATATCATCTTATTTTAATGTGCTCTTTTCTTCTCCGTTTACCATAAAGTTTTTGAAAAAAAAAAAAATTATTGAAATTGGTAGTGTAGTTTACGACAAAGTCAGACCACATAACATGTATATTAGACTGATTCAAAAAAAAAATATTTTTGTTCAAAGCATTACCGAAAATATTGTTGGAAATGACGAAAAAAAATACTGTAAGAGTTTCAGCCCTTAATTTTAACATTTAGTACCGCCGCACATAGGAGTATTGTCATCAAAAACCTGGCCATAATTATTTTTCGTGGTTTTTGTTATTATTTCTGTTTAAAATGAGTATTCCTACAAGAAAATACAATATAAACCTAGTTTTTGTTATTTTTATATTTTTACGAAAAACTAAAAAAATTGATTAATGGCCTGTACTCCGCCTGTCGACATTATTTTTCCCAACATTTTTTCCTCATCCCTAATACGCAATTCTCAGTTTCTTTTCTCTCTCAAAATAAAATACACTAATAACATCAGTAAATTTAATTTAAAAATAAAAAACGTTGCATAAAGTAAGGAGTATTTTATATCAGAAAGTGAAAAACTAATTGACCCTCGATTCTTTAAAGAGCACCTAAGAGCACCCAATTTTTGTTGCATTGTGTTAAAGAATACATAAACTAACTCATAAGTTTCAATTCATCGCAGAATAACGGGGTATACTAAAACAAAATCATTAAAGTTCAAATAATAACTTAACAAAAATATCAAGTTTTTAGATACTAGTTCTAAGCCCGAATTAAAATAGAAAAAACCATCTAACATTTTCAAAACTTTATTAATATCGTTAATAAATAACTGAAGAAGAATTCTCCATTTAAATTTTTTTAGATTTCTATCACAACACTTCGATATCGCATATAGAATAACACTTACCAAAATACTTCGAATTCAAATAAAAATGAGGTAGATGTAACAGTTAACTTTGAACTCATTTTTCAACAAGACACGATCGAAAAACAAAAGAATGAGTGCAGCATATTGACACAGGTTTATTTTGCACCCACTTTGCCAAACTTTTTGGTGTCAAGAAAATCGACTTATGATCAGGTTTTTACTGCAAATACTCCTATGTGCGCCGCATCGCAAATTTCTATTTCCCATACGATTTGTATGGGAAAGATTGTGTATTTGTGTTTAGAATTTTATCTTTTTAATGGTTCATCCAAAAGACTTGACAAAATCATTTTCTTTTATAAAATTGTTTCGAAGTTATTCAACTTTAAATATAAAAAGTAATTTTTTCTCATTTTTTTCCGATTTTTTGACGAAATTATTAGGTTTTTCAAAAAATTTGGCAAAATTTTCTAATGTTTGTATTCTATGTTGTGTTTTGGTTTCACAGATCCTTTTATATAACTCTCAAACCCCTAATACTATCATATTAGATTTCTTCAATAAATTCGAATTATTCATTTTTTCAACTAAAAATTATTTTAATTAATTTTTGAGGTCCGTTTTTGTTTAATTTTATAAATGCAATTTTGTAGAACGTTCAATTTTATACAAGAAAATGATTAAATTTAGCCTTTTTGATGAACCATTAAAAAGATAAAAAATTCTAAGCACAAATACACAATCTTTCCCATACAAATCGTATGGGAAATAGAAATTTGCGATGCGGCGGTACTAATTGTTAAAATTAAGGGCTGAAACTTTGACAGTATTTTTTTTTTCGTCATTTCCAACAATATTTTCGGTAATGCTTTGAACAAAAAAATTTTTTTTTTGATTCAGTCTAATGTATTTTTTTGTGTGTAAAAATTTTCTAAAACTTTTCCAAAATATGCTGATATGACATTTTTAAGGTTTTTGAAGATATTGCAATTTTTTTATGAATGTATTTTAATTTTTTTAACTGTTGCTTTAAAACTTCTGTTTTTCATTTAAATCGGCTTAGTCGTTTAAGGGAAATTCAGGTACCACTAATAAAGGTGCTAAAAAGCACGCCTTAATCATGCACAATATGCTTCCATTGGGCGAAAATATAATTTTAAGTTAGACCGCCCTAATAAATATTTGAATTTTTAAATAATAAAATAATTCGTCGATTGTTACGACTTTCGAAAAATCAATGTGTTTACTTTTGAAAAAGTTTATTTGCTGATATTTTCTTGTGGCCTTTTTTCAAACGACTTTTTGAACTGCATAACAAAATTATTTGTATCAAAATGAACTAAACTTTATTTCCTAAATCATTTTTTTCTGAGAAAATATTGATTCTAGTCGGGGAATCTATGTATTTTTATTAAATTATGTCACGAATTGACATATATAAGAAATAGAATATCAATATTCTTAATTTAATTTCGGACAAAGAAATTTTGTCCCTTTTATTCTTCACAACACAACAAATTCAGACTTCTTTCATATCTAATTCAATCATAACACACCTCATCTGTCAAAAACCTTAGCCTCGTTTTATATGTGAGATGTGACACACGAAAAAAAAAACCTTATCGGCATATTTTGAATAGCCCCACATGGTATCGATTTGGGTCTAAAAATTGTATTAACAACTTATACACACTTAAATTTAAAGACTTTATGTCACACAACATATCAAAAATTCACCCAGATTCAATTTTTTTGGGTTGGTTGGTTCATAAATATATTTATGAAAAATTTTGATAAATTTACTGTCAAGTTCTTTTGGTTCTCTAATCCCTGACCCATATTAAAAAAAAATATATCCCTTAACCACTTTATTGGTAACATCTGTAAAAGAAAAAAGAAAAGAAAAGATCGATGTGACATCCTTACACAAAGACATAGAAGAATGAAAAAAAAAAGAATCTTGCTACATTTTTTATCCTAGGTTATCCAACCAGCAAATAACAGTTTTTTGTTTCCCAAAACTTTTTTTAACACCTCTCTCTACCCCATTCCACCAATCTTATCCTTATACCTTGGCAAAAGAGAGTTTGTAAGAATTTTTTAAATCGTATTTGTTGCAGAAAGATAGTGACATTTCTTTTTTGACTTAAGTGACTTTGGAACGAACAAAACGGCTTTATCCTTGCTTAGTTTGTAGGGAGCTTATAGCTTATGCCTACACTAAGGATAAAAAAAACCTAATAATCTTAGGGTGATGAACACCAAAGAAAGAAAAAAAAAACACTCTCCGGATCAAATGGTAATAAAAACCCAAAATTGATTTTTCGTGGGGGGCTTAATTCTACCGATAGATAAAGATATTACGTCCTTTTTACGGACTTTCCTTCCTGCATGTCTACCTACTTCGAATGGGAGAGAAAAAAATTACACCATCTTTAGGATTAAGTTCATTCTTCAAGGACAAATCGTTCCGGGTGGTAGGTAACTTTTTTGTGTTGTTGAAGTGAAATGTTTTATTAAGGCTATAACATTCAACAGACTAATCCATAAAGGGTGTTACGGTAAAATTCAAACAGAAGGTTAAGGCAAAAAAAGGAATTTTGAAAAATAGAAAAAAGACTTAAAAAGGTAAAGTCTTCGTTTTTACATTTTTATCCTTGAAAAATATAAACGTTTTATTTTAATCCCAGATAATGGTGAGCAAATTTAGTCATTTCCATTATCGAAGACCGAAACTCAAACCCTAGAGTTTCCATGGAGACTTTTCAATGCTTTTTACAAAATTGAACATTTCCTGGAGTTTATTGTAGAAAATATATGTATTTCAGGATTTCACGGTGCGTGTATGAAAAGCAACGGGTGTTAATATAAAAGTTTAATTTTAACAGGGAAATGGCAGACCCCCGCCGCCATACTGCGTCGTCATTGCGTTGTTCGCGTTGGCGTGTCGGTCGGTCGGATAGAAAAGTTTTAAACTCATTGTTCTTTTCAACCAAAAAGTGAGATGAAACTTTTGCGTTACTGCAGGCTATGTGTTGTATAGTGGTCATGGAAGTAATAAACATTTACACATTCATGCCTTTTTTTCTCTTTTTTTTTCGTTCGTGTAAAAGTGTAAAAAGGCTAATGACTACGTTGGAACGTGGTGAGACTTAATTTGGCGGGCATACAAAAGGGAGAGAATGTTGGAAAAAAAAAGGACGAAAATGTTCGTTTAATATGAAAATAAGCTAAAAAAAGAGCAAAAAAAGGAAGATTTTTTACTTTAAAAAATTTGTCGAAACAAAAAACAAGGGAAAAAAGTTTATTTCGGTTAAATTTTATTTTTTAACCCAAAAACAAAAACAAAATGAAGAACTTTTGTGAGACAAGAAAAGGTAAGTTTTATAAATGGATTTGAATCTCTTTGCCTGACAGATATTACATTTGACATTAGACAAGGGATATCTATATAGAGTGAGTTATATATAAGAAGCTTTTCATTGAAATATGTATAGAGTGATTAGATTTATTTCTGTACCAAAGAGAGGCAGGAGTTTTTGAAAATTGTGTTCGTTTTATTTTTGGAAATTATGGATTTAGCCAAAAAACGAAAAGGTTCTCATTCATAAGAATGACAGTTGGCCATGAATCATTGCTAAATAAGTTAAAGAATGCCGGGTTTGTGGAAGAATAATTTTGGGCTTTTGTCTGAGGGGGTGTTAATAATGAAATCTTCCGTAATGTGTTTAACTAAATGAAAAATTTGGAGTGTTTAGACGCAATCCTAAAATTGGAATGAATGTATTGGTTTCGAAAGTGTTTTTGGACACTGTTCAGAAGGGTTTTTGGAATGTTCTGCTTCCTAGGTTTATAAGTCGTTTCTTTTTCATCAAAGTGGCATAAGTCGAAAGAATGACTTTTTTTTTTAAAGAACAAAGACCAAATCATAAACCGCTGTAATGTAGAGTCCGTACTAAAGCACTTCGAAAGTTACATCAACTGTTACAAGGAAGCTGCAAACATGCATATCTCCAAAACATACATATTACGGATTTTCTGATCTAGTCTAACATTTTTTTTATAGAATGGCTCAGGAATTTATAAAATTTATTTTACGAAGACGCAAGTGAATTGGACACACTTTGAATACGCAACGACTGGATTTCAACTCTAGCGATGCAGTAGAAGCCGCTCACTTTAGAAGGTAGAAGACTCGGAGCTAGAAAAGTGCCTACTTGACGAAGAACATTAAGGTCAGCGCAACTTCAAAAAACGTGAAATGAGTTGTAGTGAGATTGCAGAAACAGAAAACGATAGTGTGCAGTTGTTGTTATAAGGCCTTTTATCTCCGTGGGTGATCCCACCGTAAAAAGTCTCAGGACGTAAGTAAGTAGTAGGTAGCAGAGATCCAAATGAGTATGTTCGAACCTGTTCGAACAATTTCAATTTTTTAAAATGATCGTTCGTGCTCGATCGTTTTCTCTCTACACTCGTAAATCATCTTACCTACTCATAAACAAAAATACTCACAAACAAAACCACACAAATTGTTTGAACTCATGAGTATACTCGATCCTCAATAGCCACGAACAAAATTACTCGTAAACAGATTGACTGTTCATAAACACTAGGCTTTACTCGAAATGATCGAAAGTGATTGAAATGTTCGAACGTGATCGAAAAATCATGAACAGTTTGAACAATGAAAACAACCACTTCCAATTTCTACGTCCTATTGGTACCTGTTGCATATTTTTTTTTTATTTAGGTTTTGAAAGTTGGTTGTTTGCGGTACAACTGCAATTAAAGCAGGTTATTTTAATTTTATAATTGTGGTTTTAGAAAAGGATTTTCAATTACTGAGTAAATAAAAAAGTAATTAGTCGTTAGGTAACAATACAAATGGGGTAGTGGGGAATGCCCAGTTAATTTGTGTGCAGGTAGGTGCGTAGTAGAAACATATCCCTAAAAAATATGCAATAATGCGATTTGGGATGATTGTTTTTAAAACAAATTACTATTTTTTCGGGTAGGTATATTGGGGAAATTACAAATCAATTACAAATAGAAAGATACATTCAGTTTAATTCGAAAGGCCCTGTGGATATTCTTCAATGGTGGTGTGAAAATAAAGGCCAATTCAAAAACCTTTAAAAATCTTGAATTGTATTCCCGCAACATCAGCAGCATCAGAACGAGCATTTTCACAGACTGGAAATATAATTACAGAAAAACGATCGAGGTTGAACCCAGAAACTGTAAATAATTTGATGATTGCGAATTCAAACTTAAAGATAAATCCAATATAAATATTTTTTTTTTTTTTTTTTTTCATAAATACAAGTTTCATAATTTTTAACTTAATTTAATTTATTCAAATTTTTGCATTAAGTTTTATTTAATTTTTGTTTTTTTTCTGTATTTAATTTAATTTTATTCTAATATGTTTTTCTTCATTTCATTATCTTGTCAAATTAATTAATTTAAATAAAACAAATGTAACTTGCTTTTGTGTACCAAACTGATTCTCTTTTATTTATGCTACAAGAAAAACCACCCACGAACACTATAAATATTTCCTTTCCAGTTCGAGTAATTTCGATCACATTGATCATAAACATTTTGTTCACGATCATTTTACTCGATTATACTCGAAAAGAAAAATGATCGTTTGAACTTGTTTGAATTGTAGGATTACTTACGAGTCATCATACTCCTAAACAGGAAAGCTCGAACATATTTGAGTTGTGTTGATTCTGTTTGTTCGAGATCGTTTTTTTCGAGTAAGTACTCGATGTTCGTAAACAATACTCGACTCGTTTGGTTCTCTGGTAGGTAGGTAAGTACCAACACAAAAAAACATTCAAATTAGACTATTCTTTTTTATAGATGCAGCTAATCAGGACCCTAACCACAACAACTTTTAACTTATCACTTTTCAACTTTGAAATTCTCATAATTGTGTCTGATAAGCGTTGCACGAACGCATTCTGTATTCCCCTTAACCCTTTAACTTTGGAAATGAATATAACTAACAATTATAAGCGTTGTACCATACAAAAAAAAATCAAGGCTTTTCATATTCGCGACCAGTTCCATAAGTAAAGCAAAAGTGATAAGTCTATGCTTATGCCGCTTGTTCGCGTTGTTTTTGTGTTTTTGCGCAAATTTATTAGGTAATAAAAATGATGAAAAAATATATTTCGATTCAAGGTTTAAGGAAGATTGAATGCTTTCTGATTTTTGTTTGCTTGCCTCGAAGTATTGGAAAAGTAAAATTTAAATCCATAGAAGCAATTTATGGCTAAAAATTAAGATTGCTTTATATATTTTGGTCCTGTTAACGCCATTTGGTTGCATAATCATGCGTTGAAATTACTGTTTAACCATAAAGCGACTAAAAACCGAGATGCCACAAAAAAACCCAACTTCTGGATTCCTTACTTTGTTTAAAGTCCTGGTGACATTAAAATATATATATCCACTTGCTATTGATATTTATCACAGAAGCTACATGATATTAGCCCAAAAGAATTATAGATAAGCCATTAAATTTATTCTTACCTACAAAAAAAAAAAAAACCCTTGCAAAATATTGAATTATTGAAAATTTTGATAAGTCATTTTTTGTTTAGCCAACATCTGCTTAACTTATCACTTTTCATTTATATCGATAAGTGTATTCAAAAGTGTTTGGTGGAACAGTAATTGATAAATAATGGCTAATTTGGTAAACTAATCACATTTGAAATTATTTAATAGTTATTGTGTTACAACACTTATCAACTTATCACTTATAGTTAACAGCTTGTTACATTTCAAAATAGGTTTTTGGTGCAACAAAAAAACTTTTAAGTATTTTTGATAGGTTGCTTATTTGTAAGTAAAAAAGTATTATTGGTGCAACTGGCCCCCAGTGGCGTATTGAGGGGGGGGGCTCAGGGGGCTCAAGCCCCCCCAAGCCTCCAAGATCATGTTATTATTTAGCTGATTTCATCATAATGTACATGATTAATTGAAACTTGTTCGTAAATCTTAGAGATTTAGGCAGCTCAGATGCTCGAGCCCCCTCCAAATTTTGAAATGGCTGTTTGTGTTTGTTTGAGTTATTAGAGCCTTTACCTGACGCTGAGGGTTGTGATAATTTTTTTTCGGAATTTAGTCCGATTCGGAATTTTTAGATCATTTTTTTTTAGTATTTTGCATTTGAATTACATCAAATGCAAAATTCCTTATGCAATCTCAAAACCGCCGTATTTTATAGTCTTAAGTGTAATTAACTTTTTTTTTTAAATTAAAAATCAAAAAGAATTTCATTGAAAATTAGTTTTTGAAACTTTCACGTTCTGCATCACTTTTTGCGCATTCACTTGCCGAAAGACAAATTAGTTGTTCTGGATATTTTCACTCATTTAGGTTTTTTGATCGAACTCAATTTACTTTGTTTCTGTTCGTGAATTTGGTGCCTTTTTCAATGAATCTGCAATTTTTTTAACAAAATATTATCAAAACTTATTTATTTAATTGTTTTGTAATGTTTATTTGTTGTTAATTTAATCGAAAATGCATAGAACACATAGGCTTAAATATCATATTTCATCACTGTCTCTGTGCTTGCAGTGCGCACTACTTTTGTGTTTGCAACTTCGTCGCTTTACAATTTACCTTAATCATTTTTCTTTTAAAATTCGAAAAATAATCTTTTTTCCATTAACTTGTCAATACAATTGAATCCATGCTCAAAGCAGCAGTAATTTCACTTTAGAAACAAAATAAAAATGGATGATAATTCGGTTTTGACAGTTCGAAGCAATTTCGAAGTTTTCGAAATCGGTCCAAATGAAGTATATTATACATATTTCATTTCACGTGAAATTGAAAAGTGATATCAATACACTTTTGATCGAATTGGGGAACATGGGCGTTTATCTATATCGAAAATAGTGATGAGTAGATATGGCTCAAAAACTAGACGTGATAGGAATAAATTTGTAAACAGTTTTTAACTCTGCACATGAGACATGACAAAGTTCCAACGAAATAAAGTGTTTTTTTTTTTAGGATGAAAGCACTATTTGAATGTGAAAAAGAGAGACAGTTGTAGTCCGAAACTTTCGAAAGCAGTAAAATGCTACTATGCCACTTTCAGTACCGCAGAACAACGCTTCACTTTCAATCAATAATAAATAAAATTTTTAGAATTTTTTTGGTACATTTACCGTCTAAAAAATTTTTTTAAAATTTTCAAGCCCCCACCAAATTTTTTTCTGGATACGCCACTGATGGCCTCATTTCTTTTATCGGTACTTTAAAAAAATTCCAGGTGCAAGACTAACATTCTTCGAAAAAGGAATTTGCACCAACACTTCAAACTAATACAACTCTACTGATACCTCAAACAATTTAGTAGAACAAATCTACTACAAAATATGCCAAAACGCAACCACTATTAGAAATAGTTATAAGTAAGTCAAGTTATCATGACCATGTTGGTATTTTAAAGTAAAGGAATTTCTAAATGAGGATTTCATTGATACAATCGACAAAAGAGAACATCCCTTCATCCATAACTTGGGCCATGAAAATCCTATAGTTTTATCACAATTACTATTATTGTCTGCCTACTCTATTAAAACTTATTGCAAGAATAATTTACAAACCAGACACCCTCACATAACCACAATCAACAAAAACTTAAATTGACATTTCCTTCTGACTTCCTTAATGTGCATATTTCGTAAGTTATTTTTCATCTTCTTGAAAATGCCATTTTCAAAGGTGTAAACTCCATAAGAAATTCAGCATTTTAAAAACCACAAGTAAGAAGCTCCCTCTCCATTCCCAAGTTCATTATTATGATAAAACTTATTTTATACATCTTCATGGTATACAAGAGTGTGTTTAATTATGATAAAAACCTAAAAAAAAAAAAGAAACTAGAACAGAAATAAGAAAAATAAGAAAACTCAAAATTTCATCTCAAAACTGCCTACGCTCACATTTCAAAAACTTTATATTTTTCTTCAAAAAAAAAATCTCAAAACTTTAATTTAAGTTTGTCTTAATAAAAACTTACAACACACACATCAAAACTTTTTGAAGTTTTTACTTACACTTAAGTGTTATTTACAAATCCTTTCAACATTTTGGCTGCTTTTGGCATTGTCTTGTATCAACTTTCTTACATCAGTATCTTGTAAATTTTCATCTATTTAGTAGGTAGAGGTTTACAGTTATTTTTGTTGCACACAATTTAGAACAAAATTTCTCCATAAACTCATGTGATGTGTGTAGAAACCACAAATTCGCTTAACCCTGGAACGCCATCACCATTCACCCGCCCGCAGCGCCACCTACTTGCACTTAAAGTAACTAGAAATGCAAAATTTTAACCTTCGCACTACTGAATCTTAATTATCTTCTCATGTAAACCAGGTACAAGTAAGCCCTGAAGAGTAATTTACACGTGTTCGACGCCTGCTTCAGACAAAACAAAACAAAAAAAAAACTATCTTGAATCTCTTGCATGTAAATGCAAAACCGATATAAATTTTATAACCGACATCTTAACTGTCGGCAATAATTAACCGTCTCGTGGTTTTCCTGTGCAGAATCTGTTAGATCTTTCACTTGGGTCGTGTCGGTCGTGTGGAGGCGATATAGGGTGCTTATACTGCATACTCATTAAGAGTGGGTGTCCCCGAATGACGAACTCAGACTTCATGTAAATGAGTTTGTGTGTATTAGTGACCTTTCTTCGCCATACATCTCTCACGTTCAACGTCATCTCAACTCAGTTCTCTCTCGGTATCTTTATTTACATTCTCTTTCCCTTTCTAGAGAACCAAAGTCATAAAATTAAAGTCTATTTAGGTAGAAAAAACAAATCAGCATCAAGGAAATAGCAAAAAAAAGGGTTGCAAGCCTTGCAAGTGTATATTGCGGTTTTGCTTTGCGCAACCGAATTCACTTGTGTTTCGTTTTCCGTTGGTTTTACTCTATGTGCAAGAGTCATGGTAGGTATATTTATGAAGAAAAAAATGGTATGATATTCAGTGTTGAATTTTTCTATCTTACTGCGCATCTATGTACCTACATCACTTGGTATTCTATATAACTTTTGCAAGTATTCGTAGGCGCAGGAATCTGATCGACTTTTTTTTTCTTTGTTATAGTATTCAGTGATGATATTTATTTTAGTAGTTTAAAAACAAATTTTTTCAACATTTTTTTTTGGCAAATAAAACGTTTATTTTTTAAAACTATTAGGTACATATTTGTTTATTTATTTGAATGTTTTTAACTTTTTCTTTCGAATTTGTACATAGATTTATATATTATATTATTAATTGATATTATTGTTATTCATATACAGGGTGTCCCAAAAGTAATGGATCAAACGAAATATGCAGATAGGCCAACTTTAGGGCTCTCAGAATTTGGTAACTTGTTCATCCCAAATCCTTACGGTTTTCAATTTAATGCAGTTTTTGTGAATTATCGAAAAATCTCGACTTTGCAACAGTATTTTGCTTCCTCCGGTCATAATTGATTTTTGTTTTTTACAATTCTTTCACTAAAACATTGCTTAATAATTACAAATAATTATTTAATCAAAATATTTTTTATTTCATACGCCATTTTGCTGCAAATTATGTAACAGTTCCATGTTTTATAAAAACTCAATTTCTTACTTTTATTTGAGAGGAACATCCCGAAAAAAAATTGTATGGTGTGATACTGGTTTATTATTTTAAAAACTTGCCGTGTTATTGCACTTTTCAAAAATGTATAAAAATTTCCAAAGTTCAAATTAGAACGAAATATTACAATTTTAATGCAAAAAAACAGGGGTTTTAGAGCAAAATAACAAACAAAAATCGAGGCTTTTATTCAAAAAGAAATAAACAAACAACAGTCGAGGAAATGTGTTTATTTTTCTTTGTTATTTTTCTCTGAAAAGGCCTGTTTTGTTGCATACAAATTTTTTGCACTGTGTTGCTCTGAAAAAAAATTAAGTAATTGAGTAATTTTGTTTTCATAGAAAAAAATATATCCATACAGTTGCTCAGAAGAATACCTAACATGCAACATCATAAATTTATGAAAGAGATAAATAAACCAGTTTAAAAAAAAAAAAAAACAAGAATACAAAAAAAACTCGTTTATCCTATTCCATATACCTACCACGCAACACCAGATACCATACATTGCAAACGTGCGAGAGATCCATTTCATGTATCCTCTCATTTTCGCGAAAAAAATACAACAACACTTTGCATGCACTTAGCCTGGCGCCAATCCTTTTTTATGGAAAAACCTATGTACAAACAATATGTAGAATGCAGATACCTAAGTTCATCTTATTCTTTATACCACCAAACAACCACTCGACAGAGCGAGTGCGAGAGATCATGTAGAAACAAAATAGAAGATAATAAAGAGAGAGATACAACTAGCGCCAGCGGAATTTGTTTGAACTACAAATTCCAATACATACGCATTCCATGAATTTCTGAGGAAAAAATGGAAAGTAGGCTCTTTTTCAAAAATTAATTGTAAGAAAACTATTATAGCAATTCTTATTTTCTAACTTGATATTGATAGAAAAAATAATGAAAAAAAATAAAAAAAATATAACAAAAAATCTAAAAATTCTAGTTTCATAGTACAGTTTATTGTTTTTGGGATTACTTAAAAAGCGATTGGAGGGTTACAAAATAATATTTTCCAACAAAATATAGTTTTACTCCATAGTCCATAAACTAAGCTTTTAAATAAAAAAAAATCAAAATCATACTTTGAAAAACAAAGAAATTAAACCACTTTTTTTTAAAAAAGTTAAGAAAAAATGACTTTTTAGTATTTTTTTTGTTGTTTAAGACCTTAAAACTTAATATAAATTTCTTAAACTAATCAATGTGTTAGTATTTGAGTTGAGGTACTTATTTCTTTTTATTTCGATGAATTTTATCAATAATTGCATAAGTTATACATGTTCAAACATTGTAACATAAGGAAAAATAGCTTCAGTTTCGATTAATTTTTTTCTATGAAAAATACATTTTTAGTTTTTCAAAATAGTTTTACTCCGTAGTTTGATTCAACCTCAATCCAAAATAGAAATAAAAAAAATAAAAATTTTAGTCTAACTAAGAAACAAACCAATGTCTTTCAGGTCGTTCTAAAAGAACGAAAATTTTATCATGTTTTGTTCTCTCTTAGTTACAAGTGCACAAATTTGGAATTTGTGGGGATGGAGATATTTAGCTTTGTTTATTATCTAAATAATAAAATTTATTTCATTCAATTATCTTTAAAAATGTAAAAGTTATTCACTGATTTGTAAACGATAACCCGATTTTTACGTGGTCCACTCAGCCTTAAGACAATTATTATGGCGATAATCACGCGCCAAACCGCTATACAGCCACACGACCGATATTTGCTTGCTGGACTGAACGGAACGAAAAGGCATCATGATAATGATGATGCGGTGGGCGGGTTTTAGTAATTAATTCATAAAATAACGAGCAACATCAGTCGTCGACGTTCGTATAGTCGATGGTTGTTGTTGGTCGTGAATTGTGATGGCCCCTTCTCGTCAAACACACTTGCTGCTGCTTTTGCTCTGCTCTGCTCTGATGGAGAACCACAATTTATTTGATGTTAATGAGCGAATAAGGGGAGAGTGAGAGTTTGAGAATTGATATCTTATAGTTTATAAAAGTTTTCCATTTAAATGATATCAGGTCACGAAGTCTTGAATAGGGAAACTTTTTGCCAGTTGGAGTATTTTATTCCGAAGTTCCAATAAGAAACCAATAAAAGTGATTAAAAGTACAACTTCAATGATGAATGACAAACAGTTTGTGTGGGGTATTTATCGAAATGTCAGTTAGTCAGTATTGTCAAATTGTAAGAAATTGGTGGTTAGAATTCAATTTATAGCTATGGGGTTTTTAGTTTTTTTGTTGATTTTCTGAGAAATGACAAAATGTATTTTTATTCTCTTTTAAAAATTCACTATACATTTCATCTTTCACCCAAAACTTTGATGAACACTGAATATACATATTTACAGTTGTAGTATCGATATAAAAATACAGCAAATGTTTGACTTTGACTACACTCTTATTTACAGAATCCAAAACTTAGGCCATTTTCGGCCTATTTCTAACTTCAATACCAATGGAGACAGGAATTTCAAATTTGTAACATTTAACTACTCTAAAGTAATCATATCAGTACATTTACTTAATATCCGTAGTTCCTGAGATATACGGCTTCAAAAATCACAAAAACAAACGTAACTGATTCGCTGACTCCCTTTCTAGTGATGGAAACTATCGAATGATTTGAACTATCGAATAGTTCATTCATTCATTTATTCATTCGAATAAAACTATCGAATAAAAACTATCGAACAAACTATCGAATAAACTATCGAATAAACTATCAAATAAAAACTATAGTATTAAAAAAACTATTCAAATGAAAAAACTATCGTTCCAGAAAACTATTTGAATGAAAAAGACTATCTTATTAAAAAACTATTCAAATGAAAAAACTATCGTTTAAGAAAATTATTTTAATGAAAAACTATCGTATTAAAAAAACTATTCGAATGAAAATAGTAACTAAACTATCGAATGAAAAAACTATTCGAATGAAAATAGTAACTAAACTATCGAATGAAAAAGCTATTCGAATGAAAATAGTAACTAAATGAATGAATGAATGAATGAATGATTTAAAACTATCGAATGAATGAATATTTTACAACTATCGATGGTTTGATAGTTTTTATTCGATAGTTCCCATCACTACCCTCAACTCACTGACAGACCATCAAAATTATGAAGCAGTTTTAGTTATCAAAGAAACTTTAAATTTTGCACAGCGATTGGTCTTGCGGTGCATACAAAGGAAAATATCGTGGTAACCCCCCATTTTCGCTGAATTTTCATCAAATATTACAGAGCAGTTCTGATCATTTTAGGATCTTGAAACTTCGTAGAATGGTAGAGAATACAAGGGACAAATTTAAAAACTTACGATTTCCTCGCCAGAGGGCGTATTTTCACGGAATTATTATCAAATATTATAGAATATTTCTGAATATCGTAGAATCTTGAAGCTTGGTAAAGCTGGTATCTAATACAAAGGAAACATCTTAAAATAAAGATTTTCTACTCGGGAGGCGTGGTGTCTACCCTTGATGTGTGATGAGGTTAAAAAAAAAAGAAGCTATAGAATAAACAAATAATTTTAGATTTAAAGAAAAGCACTTTAATATTAGTTTACTTGTAGATTTAAAGAGCTGCCTCTATATAAATTTTAAAGAAATTTTGTTGATGTTGATGACTTTTTTTTTTGATAAAATAAAAATGCAGTTTTATTGCAATGTCTTTGAATAATTCGTCTGCAAAGTTTAATGAAAATCTTTAGAGCTGTTTTCGAGTTATTTGGTATAAATTAAAAAATTTGCATGAGAGGTACACCTTCTAGGCAAGATATAAAAAAACAAACAAAAAAACCAGAATTCCAAAAAAAAATCATATGTACCAAATTTGAAGAAAATCCATGCACACGTTTAGGCTGTTGAAATGTGTACAGATGGACGTAAAGATGCACAGATGCACGAACGGAATTGCGAGACCTACTTTTTTGGAATTCTCCATCATTGTAATTTTGGTTTTGATTAAAACGTCAAATTTTTTTTTCGACACGAAACCAATACTTGTCCTATACCAAGTAAAAATTGGTATGACACTCAAAAGACACATATGTAGGGAAAATGGGGGCAAAACTGTTTTCCCGACTAACAAATTTGCTTTTATAAAGCTTTACAGGTGGTAATGTAGCTCCTTTAAGGCTTTATAGAAGGGATATTGTTTATTGGGTTTGTAATATGTTGTATTGAAAAAAGTAGAATTGTCAACACTTGCAATATAAAATATGTAACTTTTGGTATGATCGGTCACGTCTGTAAGTTTTAGCAAGTTCAATTGACACACCAAAGAGTTACGGTAAATTTTGTGATTTTTCGCATCAAATTGTTGTCGTTCATGTGAAAAGTCATTTGTATTTTTAATACTAAAAAAAATTTAAATTTTTAACTTTTTCTTTTTTTTTTTATAATAGAGAATGAATATTCAAAAGTATTTTCTGCGAAAGAATTAACCATAAAGATAAATTTAAAAAAAAAAGTAATCCATAACATCAGATATAATATGACTGTGGCAAGACCGCCCATGGGCGAAATTGGAAGCTCTGGTAGCTTAAAAAAGTGAAAAAAGAAGTTCACCGTAAAATCATCGAAAAAGCGTATTGATGGGGGGGTTGCTTAGGGGGATCAAAAACAAATAGCGCTCAAAAGAAATAAAAAATGTTTACTTTTGTAAGTTACCCACTTTTTCACTTTTTAGGTCATTGTAGTTATACCTTAAACATCAGAAAAAATTGCATCTAAAATTAGTTTTTGAGACTTTCACGTAATGCATTTTACGTTTTGCGCATTCGTTTGCCGAAAGTGAAATTAGGCGTTTTGCATTTTTTCACTCATTTAGATTTTCTGATCGAATTCATTTCACTTTATTTCTGTTTGTGAATTTGCTGCCTTGTTCAATGAATCTGCAAATTTTAGGCAAAATATTATCAAAACTTATATTTTATTGTCTTGTAATGTTTACTTATTGTTAATTTAATAACATAAACACATGAGGTATAAAATATCATAATTCATCACTGCCTCTGTGTTTGCAAAGTCATTCGCTTACAACTTTACCTAATTTATTTTTCTTTTAAACTTTGGAAAATCGCCCATGTTTTGCATTTCACTTACATATTTGATTTGTCCCGCAAAATGCGTCTTCTTATTTTTTAACCGACTTCCAAAAAGGAAGGTATTCAATTCGTCTTTTTTTTTTTGTGTTTGTTACCTCAAAACTTTGGACTGAGTGAACCAATTTTGGTGGCTGCAATGTGGTCCTATTTTAATTTTGTTCAGTTCTGGCCATAGGAACTATTAGAAAAACCATAAAAGCCATGGAAGTCGGTTTAGTTGTTTGATAAAAATGATTATTTCTTTTAACTTCTGCTTTTGTTCCATTAAAATTGCCAATAAAATTGAATCCATCTTCAAAGCAGCAGTAATTTCACTTTAGAAACTAAACAAAAAATGTTTTGTTTAGTTCAGTTTTGGCGGTTCAAAGAAATTTCAAAGTTTTCGAAATCGATCAAAATCCATAATATTATATTTCATTTCACATGAAATTGAAATGTAATTTCAATTCACTTTCGGTCCAATTGCAGAACATGGGCGTTTTTTTTGAAAAAATTTATGAGTTTAACTCAAAAACTAGACTTGATAGGAATAAATCTGTAAACTGTTTTGAATTCAGCATATGAGAGAGTTCGAACGAAAAAAAGTGTTTTTTAAGGATTATTTTTACACAAAGAGCAAGGTGTTGAGTACCTTGCTGTTTGTGTAAAATGTTTGGGATACAAGAACTTTGAAAAAACACTACTTTGAATGTTAAAAGAGGAGACCGTATTACGAAGCTGTCGATGGAGAGCAGTTAAATTTGAAACCGACGAAGTTACGAATACCAGAGTTACGGGCGACAGAGTTACGAGCGTCAAAGTTACGCGAAACCGAAGTTCCGAAAAACTAGAGTTACGAATTCTAAAGTTATGTTAAGCTATGACATGTGATTTTTGGGTTGGCAACAATTGCAAGGAACGATATGGAATTATGGAAATACAAACAAGAGATTAACATTTTTCTCATTGGTCAGAACTAAATGAGTAAAGCGAAAATGGGTGTTATTTAATCTTGTAAAATTTTGATTGGATAGGTATAGATATACATATCGACGGTTAAACTTCATAACCTCGTAAGTCGTTTTTGCAAGTTTTTCAGAAATCAAAAAACAATATGTTGTGTTTCTTGTTTTTGTATGGGATCTATCAATACGAGCTTTTGAATTTCGTCATTCCTGAAAAATGTTCAAAACAACATTGTTGAACTGCATATACCAAAAGATAGCTCTGAATTTTCTGAATTGTATGCATTAATAATATTTTTTTCGAATTTTTTGACTTACGAGGTTATGAAGTTTAACCGTCGATATATGGTTTTGTTTTTGTGAGAAGATCGCAAAAACGTTGAAATAGAAAAAAAAAACATAAGTATACTTATGTAAGTTTGGGGGACATTATTGAAATTAACTTCTTATTTGTCCAACTAATATTGCACCTACGTATCGATATTCTCTTATTTATGTTTCCATAATTCCATATCGTTCCTTGCAATTGTTGCCAACCCAAAAATCACATGTCATAGCTTAACATAACTTTAGAATTCGTAACTCTAGTTTTTCGGAACTTCGGTTTCGCGTAATTTTGACGGCCGTAACTCTGTCGCGCGTAACTCTGTTATTCGTAACTCCGTTACCATTTCCAGTAAATGCTACTATTCCACTTTCAGTACTGCAGCACAGCCCTTCACTCTCGATCAAAGATGAATGAAAAAGAAAAAACAAATTTTCGTAGGTACATTTACCCTCTAAAAAATGTTTGAAAAATTTTTCAGCCCCCTCCAAAATTTTTTCTAGATACACCACTGTTTGGTATATGTAAAGAACTCAAGGTGTTAGAATTTTTAAAAGGGATCTTAGGGGATTTTCTTTTTTTTAATTTCTCCTAAACAGAAGGTGGAAAAACGATATTTATATGTCTTGCTCAAAATTTGAGCGTTGTAGACAATTTTTTCTTTTTCAGACTCCCTATAAAAAAAATGCTATACATTTTTGTTTGCAGGGCGGACAAACGAAAAATTTTGAACTCGCATTTCTGGCATTACGGAGCTTTCTCATTAGGATCCTATATAATTTAGACAGAGTAAATATTATATTAAACCCTTCGATAAAAATGGATCTAACATGAACTCTTGAGGTACACGATCATTCATTTAATACATTATACACCATACCTCAGCATTAGTCATAATTTGTATGTTTTCTTTATTACATATTCATTTTTTTTTGTTTGCTACTTATTTAAGGGTTTTATTTTAATAACCTTCCTAAATTACCGCTCATTTCCACCCACAGCACTAAAATTTTATTAAATTTCTATGTTATTATTTTCATTATTCAATTTGTTGTTTCCTGAACAAAGTCAATATACCTGCAGTCATGCAAATATGTAAGCTCTCCCCCGTAATTAACGTCAATAAATTCTGATTCCATCACCTAGCTAATAATAATTTTATCATTTATATTTTCTCTGTCAGCAAACCAAAAAAACAAACATTTAAACAAAGTGCCAATTGTATTAAGTTGTTTTGTTCTGTTATGACAATGTGAAAACATTAGAGAAAATGAGTTGGTTCAATTAAAATTATTACTCATACAAATATTGCTGATGAAATGAACAATTATGATGAATTAGGTAATCACAATAATTATTTATTTATTTTTGATTACACAACAAAATATTTATGTTAAACTAACAGAAAGAAACAAGAAAAACACGTTTAAAACAGAAAAAAATATTAATAAATTAGCAAATATAATGAAATTATTTTCTCACAAAGAAAAAATGTTTTCATTTATTTGCTTTTTATTTCTCAGTATTTCAAAATAAGTTAATTTAATAATGCAATTAGGTTTATTTTTTTACCCTCTCTTACTTAAAATAAGCTTTTTTTCCAACAATTTTTGTTTATTTTTATTAAAATAAATAAACAAAAACAAAACAAAAAATAGAAAAACAACCACTAAATCAATGTGGAAAATCTCAAAAATTAGCGTTTTTAATGAGCTTCTATATTTTTTTGTTTTTGGTTGAATTGATATTTTTTCAATCAATTGAGCTTCCAACCCACTTGTGTGAAATATTATATACCGTTATAGAAATTGATTTATATCAATTCTTTTTATAATTATCTTTAAATCAAAATAGCCAGCAGGGCAGTGTGCTTTGGATTTGCGTTAATATCTTTGAAGAGGGCTCTTCAAAGCAGCACTTTACTGCTAAAATAAAATCAAAGATATTTCCATTGAAATACGTCGAATTGAGATTGCCTTAGATATTTCTATTAAATTTATTTATAATTCATCAAAGAATAGAATCCTCGTTATCAAGTAGTTAAACATACCAAAATTATCTGTCCCATCCTTAAAAAAAGGACACCCTCTAAGCTGCACCAATTGCAGGAAATTAGTCTCTTCAACATAGCCCTTTTAGCAATTTTGCTTCTATAATACTTTACAGAAGCAACAGTAGCATCTGTAAGGCGTTATAGAATCAAAATTGTTTGTCGGGAGCCTATAAGAATTTTTTGTTGTGAACAATTTGAAAGCTCCTAATCAGTAAGTATGTTCAACGAGGATTTTTCTAGATCAGAACAGGACAGCACAGTTTCGTGAGAAACGTCAGAACAAGTTAGAACAGTCATTTAAACGTCAGTTGTCAAAATAAAAAAAAAAAAAACAAACAAACGAATTGTAAATTATACGAATTTTTTGTTTATTGTATCTCGTTTATTTTTCTATTTAAAAATTGTTTTTAGTTATAAAAACCACGAGCACTCGAGAAATATTCGCACAATTAAATCAAAACAAAAACAAAAAATGACAGCTTTGCTTTTGACACTTCTCACGAATCTGTTCTAACCTGATCTGACTCAAAAGCAAGAACAGAAAATCCTGTTCTAAACTGTTCTAGATTTGTCAATGAATAGCAAACTAGAACAGTTCAGCACAGAAAAAAACTCAATGAACAGCAAAAAGCTGTACTTTTCTGCCTAGAAAAGTCCAGCACAGCGTCAGTGAACAGACTTTATGTGACTTTATAAAGTGGACGAAAAAACAACTTAAAATCAACGAAAACCATGTTGATTCAACTAATTTCGGAATGATTTTGCGTTGAAGACAATAATTTTAAATACAAAGTAGAGCATCGTTAGATTAAAGTGGTTTGTAGTTATAAAACACCTTAAAATAAATGTTGTTTCAACTTTGAAAAAAAAGCATCAATAAAAAAAAAAAAAGAAAAAATTGGCAGCCACTGGGGATCAATCCTACAATTCCTGAGTCACAAGGTGAATGCTTTACCAACGTGCTTTCTCACTGTTGGAAATAAGGGTTAAAAAATGCAACATAAGCTTAAGTCCGAGAAAAACTTCAAATTTTCTTACGTTGTTGCAATTTTAACTCAAATATGTTTTATGTTAGTTTTTTTCAACATTAAATTAAAGAGGTTTCCTAAAACATTTTATATTACGTTTTTTCCCTACTGTTGTATGGATTCAGGTTTGGTAAAACGGGTTGGAACTTTTAATGTTAATTCTTGTTCAAACACATTTTATCAAATTATATTTTTGGAAGTTGGGAAATTTTGAAGATAGGACATTAAGGTAAGGCACTTTTTAAGTTGAAGCATTTAATAAAACCTTAAAAAACGCCCTAAAAGTAACCTAGCTTCAAAAAAGCCGTAGTTTCAGAAACCGCCTTATACCTTCAAAAATGCCTTACCTTCAAAAATTCCCTACCTTCAATGACTTATAATATGGCTTTTCACGTTATTTTAAAAAATAATCTTATTTCAAAAGTGCATTTTTCAAATAAGGTCCTTTTTGAAGGTAGGGCATTTAATTTTAAGGTGAGGCATTGCTCTCCAATGCCCACTTCTGGCAACAGGCCTTCAAACTCATCTTGAAGTTCTTATATCTCAAAAACGTGAAGTCATATAGGTAAAAGTTAAGTCCGAATAATCTAAAAATGTTTCCAATCTGTAAATGTTGGATTCGGTTATAATATAAGACAGCGACAATACCGACTTTAACAAATTCATTATGTTTTTTTAACGAAATTTTTTCTCAATTTTTGAAAGAAAATAAATAAAAAAGAAATAGCATGAGAAAATGGGCACGTTCAGGAAATATTAGGGACTAAATATTTAGGCAACGTCATTTTCTAAACGGAAATTTGAGTAAAATGACTAAATTAGTTTGGATACACCATTATTTTTGTAAATTTCGAAATTTACTTGAGAATTTTACACATCGCATGGGACAGACATCAAATTTCACTTTACTAAAAAAAAAAAAAATATTATTCATTATAACCAATTATGCAGTCTTTACTCGTTTTTCACACAAATAGATTTATTTTTACTAATGTAAAAAAAAAAACTTTCCTAAATATGCAGTGTAAATTTTCTTGCCTAACTTTCCAGTCAGCTTTCCAATAAAATTACCTAAATTGCAAGGATTTTTTTGACAGTTGACCAATCAGAGTCCGAGAAATTACCTAAATATTTAGTCCCTAACGTTTCTGAACCTGCCCAATGTCTAAAAATAAGTTTTACAAATTTTATTTTCAATTATTTTTTTTTTTCATTTAATACGATCTTATGCTTTAATCAAAGATCTGACAGCTTTTTGATAACAAATTAGCTAAATGTCTAACTAATAATCTGTTTTGAAAAAAAAAATCATTTTGAACTCTTATTCTAACCGCCATTTTGGAGCGGCCATTTTGAATATAGAAAAGTTGTCACCTATTTTGTATTTCCCATACCAATATCCTTCAGTGTACCAAATTTCATGACTTTTCTTCAAGAAGTGGTCGTGCAAAAGATTATTGACACCAAAGGCCCCAGTGTAGAGTTGTCCGAAAAAGGTATTAAGAAAAAACACGTAATAAAGGACAAATAATTATAAAACAAGGAATTCATAAATTAGATTAGATACCAATTTAAGACTAAAAAAGAATGAATTAAAAAGTGTGAAACGAATTATTACTTACTTGTATTATTTTCTACACATGGTTTCCTTTGGTATTGTCCTAAAATTCATGCAAGATGAAAGTGATGATATTTGTGGAAATACTAATTTTAAAACCATGCCATCATCATCTTTTGGATCCTTAACATCATTCATGTGTATCAATTTCCTTTATTTTTACAATAATTCAAAACAATTTAAAGTGGTTGGCTCATTGTAATGAATATTAAGTTGTGTGTTGTGTGCAAGTTCAACTGTTGTTGGTTTTGGGTTGCATATAAAACGTATACACAACGTAAACTTTCAACCATAAATTTCTGGTTAAGCTCAGTCGCACTGCGGTCAAATTTTCCGATCGATATAGTCTTTTTTTTTTACTTTTTTCTCTTCTCTTCAACTAAAAGATTAACTCAAACATTACCAACGAAATTTTCGTCTAAAATTCCAAGCTAAGCAAAGTGTTTATCTTTGAATACGATGTCGATGCTTCACAAAAATGGTAAATACCCTTTAAGTGAAATTTAATCTGTGAGGAGTGGACTTTTGAGTCAACATCCGAATAAGAAGGAAGTTTTAATTACTTCTCTTCTCTTCATTGAAATAAAAATGTTGTCATTTTCTAAAATCCAGTCAAATTAGAAAGATTGAATTTTTCATTAGGGATTTCAGAAAACATTGCAAAATGTTTTTCGGTACCTTTCTTACTTAAATGTTACAGGATGCGACCACAAAAAATAGATAGGATGGTAAACATCTAAAAAGGAAACTTAAAATGTCAATTAGACCATTAAATAATAGTCAGTTTGAGTAGAAATTAAGTATTTATAGAAAAATTATTGGCATAGAATTTTCAAATTAATCAAACAATTAAAATAAAAACCATGTTGAAAAACAACAGTATGTACACTGTACAAAAAATTAATTAATCAAAGTGATTGCTTTAACCGTTTAGAAGATATTCGTATCCAAACCAATGCTGACTGATTTCAATAGTTTGCATTGCGATTTGGATACGAATATCTTCTAAACGGTTAAAGCAACCAATTTGATTCCAAGAAATTTTTTGTAGAACGTTTAAGCCCCTACAAGAATATATCTTGCTAATTTGAAAATAATGAAGTTTCAGTGAATTGGAAATTTTTTAAAAATATAAAATGTTTTTATAATTTTTTTTAACTTTGACCTCGAATATCTTTAAAATGTTTTTATATTTTTTTTTAACTTTGACCTCGAATATCTTTAGAATGGTTAGATTAATGAAAAAAGTTAATAAGACCTTTTTTGTGGAACAATCAATTTCCAATAAGAAGATGTCTTGCGCGTTTGATTATTATAATTTTTCAATTTGTTACAAAATTAAGAACAAAAAACGAATTTTTAAAGATTTTCTCGATTTTTGGACCTCAAATATCTATTCAACGGTTAGATAAACGAAAAAAGTGTATATGGCCTTTTTTGTAGAGCGTTCAATTTCCTACAAGAATATGAAAAGAAATTTGCTAAAAAGTCAATTAAGGAAAAAATAATTTTTTTTTAGTAGAAGCTTGATGTAAAAATGGAAAATTGCAAAGCGGAGGACCTTCCCATTAATATAAAGAGCTCATATTTGGTGTGTATATTCTAGAGGGGTCTAGCAATCGATTTTTCGGAGTACCAAATCAAAAAAAAGAATTTCGATTTTTTTGACCCACCCTAATGTACAGTGATAGATTTTGGTATTAACGTTTATTTTGTGATTAATATGAGGAATCTAAAGGATTTACGCCAAGTTACTTCACTGATACGTTACCAAACGTGGATTTGATCTAAAAAGATTTGTTTGAAGCCAGAAATGCGACCTAAAAACTTTTGAACCAAACTAGCCTAATCCGTCTGTTTACCTTTTTTCCATGTTTGTTCACCCAAAATTTTTCAAAAAAAAATTTAGAGAAAATTCATGAAGTCTCAAAAATGAAATATCGATTTAAATCTTCAAATTTTGAAATATACGTATGAAACTCCTATTACAAAAAAATTTGTGCACAAAAATACAAACTCGCCTAAAATCCCCAAAAATTATTTTTTTTTAATTCAAACTTCTATCGTTTTTCCAACTCTAGTTCTATATTTGAACCAAAAATCGTTGTTTATCCACCCTGCGTTTAGGAGATATTTAAAATACAAAATTTGGACTGAAAAATTTAAAAGTCCTCAAAATTTCCAAAAACAAAAGTTACGCATACACCACAGTGACTTTCTTAGTTTTCTCTAATTTAATCACTGACAAACCATCTGAATTGTTTGACCATTCACTAACTGAAAATTAAACGATTTAAAATTTTGACTGTTGCGCCTACACAACACAGCTCCATAATATAATTAGTTTTTTCTTTCATACGCAAAAAACACCTTAAATCATAAATATTAGAAACATAAATAAAATGCTCGACTGGGTCGCACGTACTTGCTCTTTTAGTTCAAAGTATCTTTATCTTATATATCACTGGAAATTTAAGATTTTGTTTAGTGTGGAGAAAAAAAAATTTTTAAAAATCAAAAGTTAAAAAAATTAAATTTTTAAAATTTTTTTTCAAAAACTTTATTTTTGAATTTCTTTTTACATTTTGCAATTCAAAATTATGTCTGTAAATTTTGAATTAAATTGACTTTGATGAAATATATGAACTTAAAAAATATGTATGTTAATTTTTGAAAAACGGCAAAGCCAAATTTCCGTTTTTCGAATTTTTTGAGAAAAACTAAAAAACGCAGTTTTGTTAGAATCAATAAGAGTATTATGTACGTACACCAAATTTAATCAAAATCGTTAGAGCCGTTTTCGAGAAAATTGCAATACCTCGAAAACGTTATATGGAAGATATGCATTAAAAAGGAGATATTAAAAAAATAAAAAAAAAAAACGGGTCTAGGGAATTACGTAAAAATCATCTGTACCAAGTTTCAAGTAAATCCGGGTTGCGTGTTGAATGTTGATAAAGCTGGAAAATTTTTGTTGAAGAATATTTGTAAATAGATTTTGTTGTTTTTTGAAGATTTTATGAAAAAATTAAAAAAAAAAACTGACACGAGTATAATTGGTTTTAAATCTTATTGAAGAATTTTCGAAAACTCTCGCCCAAAAATGCAAAACAAAATTTTACTCCAAAGACAAAATTTTCTCACGCGATTTTAATTTTCACACCTCAAAATTGATTCTCCTGTGGACAAAAATTTTTTCCGCTTCGCGTTTGCCAAGTTATAAAACAAGCATATCTTTGGTGTTCGGTGGTGTACAACTGCAAAAACTGAATTCTTTCATTAAATTGTTTAAAACAGTTTTTGAAAGTATTGTTTTATAAGTCCATAATTAATTTGTGGATTTATGACCTACCTACACAAGTGGGATAATAGTCCATTTTGGCCTATTCACTTTTGCGATTTTTCGGGGATACTGCATTTTGCTAGGAATAGACTAACTTGGCGTGTGAAACTGGAAGCAGCTGGCTAAGGTTAGAGAAGTCTGTCGCCGCCTTAAGGCACTGCTTATCCATATAAAACACAATAAGAATACATTTTAATTACAATTTCTTAAACTATAGTCTCGTGTAGGTACTGACATCTTTATGTATAAAAAATACTACTAATTTAAATGATCAAACAAAACTTTGTATCTTACAATAAAACCTATTTATTTGCAGTCAACACAATAAACTACAACTCGTTAATGAATCCGCCTTTAAAATTTAAGTCTGTACTGTTGGTAATCATGTTTACGTTTTACGACTTCGAACAATGTGTGAACGCAACAGCGTAGTTTTTATGTTATCCTTGTTTTTATCGTTTCTTTTTTATTGAAGTATTCGTCCTTCAGTCATAAAAATACAGGAGATTTACACAACTATACTGCGTAGTATCATTAAAAAAGAAGGAATGGAATATTTTAAAGAAATTGCTTATGTTTTCTCCCCATCCAAAAGAGTCCTTTTCAGTTAATTTCCGAAATGTCCTTGCTGGTAAACAAAAGAGAGAAAAAAATACACAAACACATGTGGTTGATTTTTGTATGTTCATCTGCAAATGACTTTGATATTCAAAAATCAGTTACGAATCCAAGAAAATAAAAAAAAAAATGTACACATATGCGTGTTTAAATTTATATATACATCAACTTTGAAGTGTTGAGTAAATCTTTACAAAAAAATACATAGCTATTTATTCCAAAATCATCAAAGTTCATTTCATACAAACACTAACAAAAAATAAAATTCAAAAATTCAACTTCAAACTGTTGCAAAACCAGATAAGCAGATTCAAAGATCTCTCGTCTAACATTGACATAGGCCTTTAACTTTTTTATACCATTCCTCTTCTCTCTCTCAAATTTCGAGTAGGTATGAGTACTTAAGATAAAAATACTTCGTTTGAATTCATATAACGAAATGGGGGAAAAAAAAGGACAAATTGATGCCACACACATATTTATGTATTCAAATCAGATACAATCTTCCCCTATTCAGAAAATCTGTTTAATCCATCCACCACCGAGAAGACAAACTGGCACTTGAGTGGCACTACCGGATTTTCTGCCTTAAATTATGTATATATATTTTTTTTTTATTTCATCTACTTCTTCACACGTTAGAAGTAGTGTAGTATATCGAAGTAGGTACCGAAGCAGTGTCGTAGCTATTAACTTTTGGGCCTTAGATTTGACAAGATTAATGGCATCAATTTTTGAAGACTGACGAGATGAAATCTTTTTCAATTTTGTTTTCTATTAACTTTACTTTGGTATCTGACAAATGGTTCATTTCATAGATAAAAGAAAATTTTTCTTTTCGTGAAAAGTAACATTTTTATATGTTTACAAATATTTTACGAGATTTTTTTTATTTAATTCAGAAAATGTAGGTACCATAACTGCCGGCTTTCAAGACTTGCTGAAACAATAACTCTTCGACATCAATACAATTTCTTGCTTGATTACACTGGGCAGCAAGGGATTTTTTAAAGGTTTTTGGGATGCTGAATTCAAATATGACGTCAAAAATTTTATGTCAGCTTGCGTATTCGAGATATTCCCGTTTTAAAAGCTCAATAATTGATTTTTTTTTACTATTTTTTAAGCTAGAGTAGTTTTAAGCTCACAAAGGTTATGTTTGAGGAACAAAATAATACTTTTCTTAAGGTTTTAGTTATGCTTAACTCGAATCCGAAGCCAAAAATTTTCTATCAGCTTGCGTTTTCGAGATATTCCTGTTAAAAAAACTCAATAATTGATTTTTTTACTACTTTTTAAGCTACAATGGTTTTAAACTTACAAATGTTTTGTTTGAGTAACAAAATAATACTTTTCTTAAGGTTTTAGTTATGCTTAACTCGAATCTGAAGCCAAAAATTTTCTATCAGCTTGCGTTTTCGAGATATTCCTGTTATAAAATCTCAATAATAGATTTTTTTACTACGTTTTAAGCTACAATGGTTTTGAGCTTACAAAATTTTTGTTTGAGGAACAAAATAATACTTTTCTTAAGGTTTTAGTTATGCTTAACTCGAATCCGAAGCCAAAAATTTTCTATCAGCTTGCGTTTTCGAGATATTCCCGTTATAAAATCTCAATAATCGATTTTTTTACTACTTTTTAAGCTACAATGGTTTTGAGCTTACAAAATTTTTGTTTGAGGAACAAAATAATACTTTTCTTAGGGTTTTAGTTATGCTCAACTCGAATCCGAAGCCAAAAATTTTCTATCAGCTTGCGTTTTCGAGATATTCCCGTTATAAAATCTCAATAATCGATTTTTTTACTACTTCTTAAGCTACAATGGTTTTAAGCTTACAAATGTTTTGCCTTTTGTTTGAGGAACAAAATAATACTTTAATTAAGGTTTTAGTTATGCTTAACTCGAACCCGAAGCCAAAAATTTTCCATCAACTCGCGTTTTTGAGATATTCCCGTTGTAATATCTCAATTATAGATTTGTTTGCTAATTTTTAAGCTACAGTGGTTTAAAGTTTACAGTCGTTTTTGAACAAAACAAAATTTTTCATGAGGTCTTTTATATGTTAAACTCGAATCCGAAATCGGAATTTTCCTATCATTTTGCGTTTTTGAGATATTTCCGTCAAAAAATCTCAATAATCGATTACTTGCTACTTTGTAAGCATTTTTCTAGTACCTACATAATATTGCCCAAACTAGAGCAGCTAGAAAAAAACTGAGGGCAGATTTGAAATCAGCAATGCGAAATTAGTAAAACAAAGTTTAGAAACTTCATAAAACAAAAAAAAATGTGCAATTTTGTTGCTCAGTGTTATCTTTGTCTGTACGTGACGTTTATTTTTGTTTTAAATACTTTAAAAATAAAGTTGATGTTAAATGATGTTTTCGATAGGTACAAACCTAGAGCAATTAGTTTTAACGAGACAGGCAGAAAACATGGATAATTATACCTTAAAATTGTCTGTACGTGACTGTGGAATCTAAAAGCTGAACCTTTTGAATTCCTTCTAAAAAAACACAATCTCATATCTGATTTTTACAAGGAACCTATTTAATTTTTTACTTCGTAAATCTCGACTTGTTTGTTTTGAAATGTTTTTGCCCCGCCCTCTTCCTTTTCAGGCCCTTCTTGGGTATAATCAAATTCCCTGACCTATTCTGGCAGCTACAACACTGTAAATAGTTTATTCGTCGTAGATCGTCGTCGTCGTATATTTTCATTCAACTAAAAGCTTACAATATGTGGATTAATGTAAATATAAAGTAAATCAAAATAAATAAAAAAAAAAGTTACAGAAATAAAATGAAAACGTTTTTTTATCTAATTTTTTTTTTTTTTTTTTCTTATTTGTGTTTATCGTTGATGAACACAACATTAGAACAAATTTTATGACCTATATCATATAAAACTAATAGTTATACAAATTCTAATTCAAATTCTAACACACACACAGACACACAAAACAGGACGATAAAATTAAATTGCAACAACAAGTTGGTAAAACACAAATTTACGATGTCCCTTTTGGCATTGTCAAGTTTGTCCTTGAAATTTAATCGATTGACCGAGTGTAACAGATGTGGCTTTTCTTTGGTTTTTATAGAATTAGTTATAGTTAAATTGGCAAGGACACAGGAGAAGTTGAAAATGTGATTCAAATAATATTTAATTTTATGTTAAACAGGGAGAAGACTGTTTAGGACAGTTGTTGTTAATAGAGATGAGCAAAAAATCACGACCTGTGATTTTTAACCTGTGATTGACAAATCACAATCACTACCGGTGAACAGTTCTCAAATAAACTGTGATTACCTTAACCGTGAATTGGGTATTTACTTTTCACTTTACAGTTCGCATTTCGCTCAAATAGAGCATTTACCCCGAATGTCATTTTCGACAAGTTCGTTTAGGATATGGCGTGATCTCATAGATCAATCATAAAAAAGATCTCTATGTTTTAAGTTTACACTTTACACTAGAAGTGAGGCAAAAATGTTTGTCAAAAGTAAATGTCACAGGTCAAAAGTCAAAAGTCATTTTCAATGCGTTTTCGTGAATTCCGCGGAAAATAATTCACGTTTACACTTGACCTGTAGCAAAAAGTTATTTTTTCCAAAATCACAGGTCAAAAGTCATTTTTAATACGTTTTCGTGAATTCCGCGGAAAATAATTCACGTTTACACTTGACCTGTAGCAAAAAGTTATTTTTTTCAAAATCACAGGTCAAAAGTCATTTTCAATGCGTTTTCGTGAATTCCGCGGAAAATAATTCACGTTTACACTTGACCTGTAGCAAAAAGGTATTTTTTCCAAAATTACAGGTCAAAAGTCATTTTCAATGCGTTTTACTTCACAAATGCTTTGAAATTATTTCAAACCTGTGATTTTTCCAAAAACAACTTTTGCAACAGGTCAAGTGTATAGGTGAATTATTTTAAGCAGAGTTCGAAAATGCATTGAAAATGACTTTTATTTTGGCCAAAACAACTATTTGCAACAGTGTAAAAGTGACTTATTTTAGCCGGAATTCACGCAGATGCATTGAAAATTACTTTTAACCTGTGATTTTGGATAAAACAATTTTTTGCAACGTGAATTGTTTTTACCCGAAATTCACGCACGTTCGGTAAAATAATTGTTTTGTTAACCCCTTACAATAACGTATGGCTCCAGAAGAATCACGGTTTGCACCCGAATATTTGCTGTGAAATCGCAGGTTGCCCTGATTAGAATAAGGGGTTTAAAAGTTACTTTTCCCGTGAAATAATAAATTTCTTCCGTAAAATCAAGAGTCACCTAGACAAAATAATGTTTTCCCCAGTATAATCATAATCACTAATGGCTTTGGTAAATCGCGGATCTGTTTGCTTAAACCAGTTTTCCTTGTAAAATCAGCTCCATTGTTTCAAATATACTCGTATTTGAGCTTCAATAGTACTTCCTACGTAAGTATCGTACGAAAATACAAACGTTAAAAATGCTACGTTTTTTTTGAAGTGAAAACTTCTTTAGTATCGTAGTGATTTGAAACAAGATGAAACGAAAACGCGACACGACTTCAACTTGTTATAACTTTTTTGTTTTAATAGATAGATGAATGAAATTTGTACTGTAGATAGGTAATTAAATAAATTATAATTGTACAAAATTTCAATTAATTTCATATTCAAAATTCGGAGATAACGGTAAAATGATGTTCTTTTCCAACACACGTTATATCTTTTGATCTAGTGCACATACAAATTTGGTTTAACTTTAATACGCATGCCGATAACATAACCTTTTATTTGATATATCACACATAACGTTATATATCACACATAACGTTACGTTAAAAATGACTCAAAACACCTGTGGAGATCTGTCGGCGATGACTAGCTACCAGTGTAGGAAGTACCGTAATCTCAATCTGGAAATTCGACATGGTTGACTTTAAAAAATTCTAACTTCTCTTGTAGGCATCTTTGAAATGAGATTAATACGTCATGTGAAATGTGAAATAATAAGCTTACACTTGGTATACAATTTTTTATAGGTTGTCAAACAAAAAAATTGATTTAATAGCATGAGAACATAAAAATAAATGTTTTTTTTGCTTTTTTTGGATGAAATTTCATCGAGTTTAAAAAATTCTAGCTCTTTTTGTAGATGTCTCATACATCTGATCGATATATACATATTTTGAGCTACGACAATAAGCTTTCATATGATATAAAATTTGTCTTGGTTGTCATATAAAAAACATGGATTTGAAGGTGATAGAATAAAAATAGGTAGATTTTTTCTATTTTTTTTTTTTGCAAGAATTTTTTAAGGCTGAGTGGACCACGTAAAAATCGGGTTATCGTTTACAAATCAGTGAATAACTTTTACATTTTTAAAGATAATTGAATGAAATAAATTTTATTATTTAGATAATAAACAAAGCTAAATATCTCCATCCCCACAAATTCCAAATTTGTGCACTTGTAACTAAGAGAGAACAAAACATGATAAAATTTTCGTTCTTTTAGAACGACCTGAAAGACATTGGTTTGTTTCTTAGTTAGACTAAAATTTTTATTTTTTTTATTTCTATTTTGGATTGAGGTTGAATCAAACTACGGAGTAAAACTATTTTGAAAAACTAAAAATGTATTTTTCATAGAAAAAAATTAATCGAAACTGAAGCTATTTTTCCTTATGTTACAATGTTTGAACATGTATAACTTATGCAATTATTGATAAAATTCATCGAAATAAAAAGAAATAAGTACCTCAACTCAAATACTAACACATTGATTAGTTTAAGAAATTTATATTAAGTTTTAAGGTCTTAAACAACAAAAAAAATACTAAAAAGTCATTTTTTCTTAACTTTTTTAAAAAAAAGTGGTTTAATTTCTTTGTTTTTCAAAGTATGATTTTGATTTTTTTTTATTTAAAAGCTTAGTTTATGGACTATGGAGTAAAACTATATTTTGTTGGAAAATATTATTTTGTAACCCTCCAATCGCTTTTTAAGTAATCCCAAAAACAATAAACTGTACTATGAAACTAGAATTTTTAGATTTTTTGTTATATTTTTTTTATTTTTTTTCATTATTTTTTCTATCAATATCAAGTTAGAAAATAAGAATTGCTATAATAGTTTTCTTACAATTAATTTTTGAAAAAGAGCCTACTTTCCATTTTTTCCTCAGAAATTCATGGAATGCGTATGTATTGGAATTTGTAGTTCAAACAAATTCCGCTGGCGCTAGTTGTATCTCTCTCTTTATTATCTTCTATTTTGTTTCTACATGATCTCTCGCACTCGCTCTGTCGAGTGGTTGTTTGGTGGTATAAAGAATAAGATGAACTTAGGTATCTGCATTCTACATATTGTTTGTACATAGGTTTTTCCATAAAAAAGGATTGGCGCCAGGCTAAGTGCATGCAAAGTGTTGTTGTATTTTTTTCGCGAAAATGAGAGGATACATGAAATGGATCTCTCGCACGTTTGCAATGTATGGTATCTGGTGTTGCGTGGTAGGTATATGGAATAGGATAAACGAGTTTTTTTTGTATTCTTGTTTTTTTTTTTTTTTAAACTGGTTTATTTATCTCTTTCATAAATTTATGATGTTGCATGTTAGGTATTCTTCTGAGCAACTGTATGGATATATTTTTTTCTATGAAAACAAAATTACTCAATTACTTAATTTTTTTTCAGAGCAACACAGTGCAAAAAATTTGTATGCAACAAAACAGGCCTTTTCAGAGAAAAATAACAAAGAAAAATAAACACATTTCCTCGACTGTTGTTTGTTTATTTCTTTTTGAATAAAAGCCTCGATTTTTGTTTGTTATTTTGCTCTAAAACCCCTGTTTTTTTGCATTAAAATTGTAATATTTCGTTCTAATTTGAACTTTGGAAATTTTTATACATTTTTGAAAAGTGCAATAACACGGCAAGTTTTTAAAATAATAAACCAGTATCACACCATACAATTTTTTTTCGGGATGTTCCTCTCAAATAAAAGTAAGAAATTGAGTTTTTATAAAACATGGAACTGTTACATAATTTGCAGCAAAATGGCGTATGAAATAAAAAATATTTTGATTAAATAATTATTTGTAATTATTAAGCAATGTTTTAGTGAAAGAATTGTAAAAAACAAAAATCAATTATGACCGGAGGAAGCAAAATACTGTTGCAAAGTCGAGATTTTTCGATAATTCACAAAAACTGCATTAAATTGAAAACCGTAAGGATTTGGGATGAACAAGTTACCAAATTCTGAGAGCCCTAAAGTTGGCCTATCTGCATATTTCGTTTGATCCATTACTTTTGGGACACCCTGTATATGAATAACAATAATATCAATTAATAATATAATATATAAATCTATGTACAAATTCGAAAGAAAAAGTTAAAAACATTCAAATAAATAAACAAATATGTACCTAATAGTTTTAAAAAATAAACGTTTTATTTGCCAAAAAAAAATGTTGAAAAAATTTGTTTTTAAACTACTAAAATAAATATCATCACTGAATACTATAACAAAGAAAAAAAAAGTCGATCAGATTCCTGCGCCTACGAATACTTGCAAAAGTTATATAGAATACCAAGTGATGTAGGTACATAGATGCGCAGTAAGATAGAAAAATTCAACACTGAATATCATACCATTTTTTTCTTCATAAATATACCTACCATGACTCTTGCACATAGAGTAAAACCAACGGAAAACGAAACACAAGTGAATTCGGTTGCGCAAAGCAAAACCGCAATATACACTTGCAAGGCTTGCAACCCTTTTTTTTGCTATTTCCTTGATGCTGATTTGTTTTTTCTACCTAAATAGACTTTAATTTTATGACTTTGGTTCTCTAGAAAGGGAAAGAGAATGTAAATAAAGATACCGAGAGAGAACTGAGTTGAGATGACGTTGAACGTGAGAGATGTATGGCGAAGAAAGGTCACTAATACACACAAACTCATTTACATGAAGTCTGAGTTCGTCATTCGGGGACACCCACTCTTAAGGTTTCACTTCTACCACGTGTGAATTACACACATGATTTTTTTTTTTTTTGGGATTTTCATAAAAAAAAATTGAAATTACGGTTAAAAATCACAGGTTAGAATCACTGTGAATTAAAAATCACAGTCACAGGTATACCTGTGATTGAAAAATCACGACTTAGCTCATCTCTAGTTGTTAACCAATGATATTAACTAACTTTTTTCAGAAAGAGTTTTTAGATTTCATGAAGGATAAAGTCAATGTAATCTTTTATATTTATAACACTGTAATATGAAGCGGACATATTTTATTTGCAAATTTTTTTTTAAATAAAAACAATATAATAAATAATAATAATTATTGCATACCAATTTTTTTTTTCGTTAACATTGAAAAAAATATTTTTTTTTTACGATTTGAACGATTTTCAAAATTTTGTATACAAGAAATCAAATACCATAATTCATTTTATATCCAATATTATTTAAACTATTTATTTGACTAACAATAAAAACAAATTTTTATATACTTATGCAATTCCTTAAAAAAATAAATAATTATTTATAACCACCATTATCACGTAATCATCATATCATATAATAAAACGGCGAACATGGTTACAAAATATCGGGCCCACAAAAACCGAAGGGGCATAAATTAAACACTGAACGATAGAGAATGGCCTCTATAAGTGCAGAATCTATTTATTTTTTTTACTTTTTTAAACCGAAATAATGAAATTAAACAAATTTCCAATCGACTGGAATGAAATTTCATTCATGACTGAATGAATGAATGAATGAATGAAAGCATTCAGCAAAAATCAAAAAACATTGAGGTGGTTTCACATTGGTGCGTTGTTTTAAGATCGCATGTTAACTATGGTTAACTTTCATTGTTTTAGTTATCTAAGTTTAGAAATAAGATGTTTGTTTTATTACCATGAATTTTTTTCTTAAAATTGAATTCTACTAAAATCGAGTCTATTACCCGACAAACAATTTTGGTTCTATAAAGCTTTACAGATGCAATTGTTGTATCTATAAAGCACTATAGAAGCAAAATTGTTATTAGGATACTAAGGTCCAATCTTTTGTAAACACTTTTGATACAAATGAAATCTATCTTCGTCCTTTTCTCTCTTGAAAGAACACAAGAATTTGACAGTTCCTTTACCATTTTACCAAGTTTTCACTTTTAGACGTTTACATTTTTGCATTAAAGGCACTAATATTTTATCGCACACCAAATGCCGCATGACAAAGCGTTTTTCTTATGAGGTTCATTGAAAACTAACAAAAACGTGTTTTTTGTTTCTTATCTATAATAACAATAAAAATAAATTGTACGACTGGGGTCGCACATACTTGCTCTTATGCTTAAAGTTACTTTAATGTCAAAGCTTTTTATTCAAGAAAATTATAGAAAATTAAAAAAAAAATAAAATCTGTTTTTATTATTAATTAAACACAAAAAACCAAGTATGCAAGTTTCTTTCTTGTATAAAAAGGAATTTTTAGAAAAAAAATTTTCAAAATCGTCAGAGCCGCTTTTTAAAAAAATAATTTTTTATATATAAAAATTTTCTAACATTTTTCAAAAAAAATATGGGTATGCCATTTTAAGGAAATAATAAGTTTACACATAAAAACGAAATTTCAAAATTTTTCACAAACCCGTTTTCAAAAAATTGTTTTATCAAAAATAAATTTTGAAATATTTTTTTTAAAAATCCAAAAATGTGTTTTTTGAAAATTTTCTAAAATTTTTATATTACCTTTACTTGAACGCTTTTGTATAAAAATATTCGCTGAAATCGGGTTAGTCTTGTACGAGATATTCATAAATAAAAAAAAACCGTTCTATGACAGGTACCGTTAATAACGGTACAAAAAAATATTTTCTTTTATTTCAAAAGTTTTATTTTATGTATAATAATATACACAAAAATTTTAATCAAAATCGTTAGAGCCGTTTTTGAAAAATATTAACTTTTCTATTTCCGTTATATGGCAGGTACCGTTAGTTTTGGTCATAAAAAAAAAATTTCAATTTCTCCTCTAGGGAATCACCAAAAACTGCTAACTACCAAGTTTGAAGAAAATCGGTGTATTAGTTTAGGCTGCAGCTCCAGGTACTTACAGACGGACAGACAGACACACAGAATTGCCGGACCCACTTTTTTGGCATTCTCCATCATCGTAATGTCATGTAAAATTGTTATCTCGAGTTCGATTTTTTTCACGAATCCTAAACTTGCCCTATAGTACCTATATCGCAAGTAAAAATTATGATGCAAAAAGCTTATTTTTTGATTTCAAACAAAATTTTTGTAGTTTTTTCCAAAAACAAATAGCGCTAGAAAGAAATAAAAAAATTAATTTTGTAAATTTCCCACTTTTTCACTTTTTAGGTCATTGTAGGTGTGGCTTTAACAAAAAAAAAAAACGTTATCGTGCGACGCAGTTGTTGTGGTAAAGCCTTAAGAATTGATTTGTTTGATTAAAAAATGTCGATTCTCACTTTCAAAGGGATGTTTTGCTTAAAACTTCACTGCCACACAGTACCACGGATTACCTTTTTACTACTGTATACTGTGAAGATCAACACCTGAACGCACCTTTAATAAATGTGAACCTATCTTTAATCTCTTATTAATATCTGAACGCATTCATTAAAATGTTCACAAATAATATCATTCCAACTTGAAGTGCGATAAATAACGCCCTGTCCTTTCCGGAAATTTAAACTTCTACAAGCTAAGCTAAGACGAGAACCTACAAAGACATACAATGGTGTGAATGACAAATTTGAGTGAAGTTGGTGGAGGTTGAATGATTGTATGATGGAATTTGAACGAATGGAACATGAAACAGGTTGAATTGAACCGCAAAATGAAAGGTGCAAACACAATGCATTAATTCGATTACACTTTGCATTTTCTTTTTCGATACTTTTTTTACGTAGTTGAGCGTAGTTAAAACGTAGTTCAACAATATCTAAATCAGGTTTAAAAAATATCAAAAAGTATGTATATTATATATACCTGTGTATTTTGTCTTCAAAAAGTGTAGTTAATCGCAAGAAAACAACAACAAATACTAGGGTAATTGCGGGATAGATGCCGCGGTTTTTGAAAAATTAATTTTTAAATTGTATAATAGTGAAAAATATTCAATTTAAAAAAAAAAACTAAACAATGGGTTTGTTTACTATCATAAAAAAATACTTAACAAAAAAAAAATTTATTTTTTTTATGAAATTAACAATAAAGAAAAAAGTATTAAGTGGGCCATCTCTCCCTTCATGTGTAGGAGAGATGCCGCATAGTAAATGCATTGAATTTGTATTTGTTAATTAATGTGAAACATGTTGTATTCTTTAATCATCACGCCTACAATCTGTACGATTGATGAATTCGTTTTTTTTTTTTGTACAGGGTACGATTTTTTAGTACCCGTTTGCTACATTTTTTGCATTGGATGCATTCTTGTTTTTTTTGTTTTTTTTTTTTTTGAGAAATAGTTTTTAAAACATTGGTCACAATTTTTTCGGTTCTCAGCGGGCTCAGCCAACTCAACATTCACATTCATTCTTTCTTTTAACGAGGTAGTTAGGTAGTGGGTAAAACCTCTGAAAATACCCTAAGTTTTTAAAAATTTGGCATCGGTTTTTCAGGAAGTGGTGAATTTCTTAAAATAATTTTACTGGCGCGACGTTTTTGAAACATGATGATGTGTGAATTCCCTTTTCAAAATGATTGCAAGAGTGAACGTGATTGCTTACGTGGGAAATGTCAGTTCTGAAATTGTTGTAGGAAGAAGAGCTGTTTCTGAAAGCTGAGATGTTCTTTCTCGACGCATTTTAAAGCTTTTTCTAAGATATCTTTGGTCTAACTTCCTATGTTATTCTTACAGATACATTTTCGTGACCTAATAAAGCTTAATATTTTCTTTTAAACAAAAAACGACACTAAAATCAGAATGCGGCATCTTCTCCGAACAAAAATGCGGCATCTCTCCCTTTTGTGAGGGAGAGATGATGAAACACATATTAACTAAACAAAATCATTACATTTAGAAAAAAACGCAATAACTTGTCTCAGAAACGAAAAATTCCCACAGGCTGAAAAATTTCCATAGTCAAAAGGCGAGCAAAAAACAAAACAAACGACAAAAACTCCCGTTACATATACAATATGTGCAGATTTTTTTTTGCTACGTTTTAATTTGAATGTTAAACGAACAAATTAGAAAAAAAATTTTTTTGCCTGGACGACTAGATATGTGATTTCGGTTGGCTGCGGCAACTCTCCCGACGCGGCATCTCTCCCGCAATTACCCTATACAAAATAATGAAACTATTTTGATATAATTGTGTTTAAAACTATGCAAATAAAAAAAAATAAAGAAATTGGCACTCGAATTTCGAGGGCGGGGTCAGCTAGTTGTAATAAAAAGTCAAACGTCAAAGTCATATAGTTTTAGTTTTTAACAACTGGCTTTTAATTTAATGTAGATATTATTGATTGTATAGATATTGAAGTTAGAAGATAGAAGTGTAATCTTCTATTCAAAATCTGATAAATGCATTGTATCAAGACAAGAAAAAAAAAATCAAAAGTATTGAAATCGTTTAAATACTATTAATAAATTAATAAATATAGTAAATAATCCTTTAAGTAAATCGGTGCTACTTTTAAACAAGTTTCAGTAAAGTTTTGCAGTTATTACCCTTCATTGTTTTTTTCAATAGCAAAAAATGTTCCGTATACGCCACAGTGACCGCGTAAGTTCAAATTTAAATTAATAGTTACCAAACATTGAAACCAGTTAGTTCTTGTTCGTGCTAAAATTTCAATAAGTAACGTTGTTAATAAATGTAAGGACATTTCAAAGACATAGATTGTAAATGTATATATTACTTTTTAACTAATTGCTTTCCACTTTAAATAGAAATAGATTAAATTTCGTGTATTATTTTTGCCAATCTTTTTTATTTGTCTAACAGTAGTATTAATATTTAACAATGTTGTGAAATGAAATAAGTATGCTAAGCAAACATAGCAAATTATTCATAACACAAACAAGAAAAAGAATAAAAATAATATACTACTTCTTCTAACACGAATAGGTAAATAAAATAACAATAAGTATCCTTGTTGTCATTGTTGATTGAAAAAAAAAGCCTGAAGACACCAGACATGAGGATGTGACAAAGAAATATGATAAAATAAGATACGGAAGTTGGAAGAATACTCATAAAAGATCCATAGGATACTTACACAAAACAAAAATATATATATAAATAAATTATTATTATTATGCCTTGATGCAGCAGTTATCCATCCATATATCCTCTCGCAGAAGACAGGCAGCAAAAAAAAAACTACATTCACACAATCAAAATTCCATTTGTGACAGATAGCAGTTGAAGATATATAAATAACATTTTTTCAGGACATTATCAACCGCCCCTCGATCTGGAATGACAAAATGCACACAAGACACATACAAGTGGTGGGGTGACTGTGCGTGACCTTCAGTCATATATTTTTTTATTTTTTATTGATTGAAATGTATGACGACAGTTTTGATGGTCACAATGTCACATATCCTTGTTGTCGTTCTACCAATCCACTATTTTATTTTTTTACCCATGGTGACTCAAGGAAATATCATCAACTCCTCTGCTTTTGCAGAGTATACATTGTTCTCTTGAACAATGCCATGCTGTAGACTCGTACTCGTGCAGTTTTTTGTTTGCTCTCTTATTTATGAGCTCAAGATTGAAATGGCATTCAAGGAAAAAAAAAAAGAAAAAAAAAACATTCCAGACGTTCTAGCTTTTAATCATCAGATTTGGAACACATTTGAAGGACACCACATTTATTGGCAGATTTAACCGCTTATAAGACGGATTCAAAAGAGTTGTGTGGGAAATGATAGATAAGAAAATCATCTTTTGTACGTTTTAAGCATCTCGTGTCTAGTCTAGATAAATGTATGAATGTCCTTAAAACAGGATGCTACAAAACTTCAAGCGACTATTCTTGAGTTTTTTTTTTTCTTTGAAAATAGTTTTTTTTTTTTGAACATGTGAATCCCAAATAAGATTTCAGGACATTTCTAAATATTTTATAATTCAGTTTGCTCATATAATAATGAAACGTGCATTTCCCCAGCCCGGACCTATCGCAAAATTAAAAAAAAAGTATGCAAAAGTTTTGTACAAGTTTTGTACAGTTTTGTACAACCAAAGCCGAGTTTTGTACAAGCTTACAACAAAAGTTATAGCCAATTGAAAGTACCGGGCTGGGGAAACGTTTCCCCAGCCCGGACATTTTTCAAAACTAAAAAAAATTTAAAAAAAAGTATGCAAAAGTTTTGTACAAGTTTTGTACAGTTTTGTACAACCAAAGCCGAGTTTTGTACAAGCTTCCAACGAAAGTTATAGCTTATTGAAAGTACCGGGCTGGGGAAACGTTTCCCCAGCCCGGACATTTTTTAAATTCTATCAAAATAAAAAAAAAAAAAATTCTAAAATTATCTACGAGTTTTGTACAGTTTTGTACAACAAAAACCGAGTTTTGTACAAGCTTAGTTTAATAATTAGAGTAGATTTTAGTTTACACTGGGTACATGCGTACCCAACCTATATCCAAAACTAAGAAAATTTAAATGCAAATTCCATCTAAGAGTAATGTACAGTTTTGTACAGATAAAATGGTACATCTAATTTAATTGCTGATGTTAATAAAAGTCGATACAAATTCATTCATTCTTAAATAATAACAAAAATCTACATAGTATGTGTCCTTGAAACCTTATTAGAATATTACATACATATTACATATTAAATCTCCCAAAATATGCAAGCATTTCCAAAGCGGAAATAACTTCCAAATGTATATGCAAGTTATTTAAAATTTTAAAGTTTGAAGTATGTAGTAAGAAACAAGGAGCAGATAAATGAGTCAACTACCATTTTGGTTTTTTTTTCAAACAAATAACGTTAAGTGAATTAATAACGTACAAAAATAAGTGAAAGATTCAAACGTGAACATTTTAGGAAGGTTTTTCAGACTGGAAAACATACAAAAAGGATGCAGAAAATTAAGATTTTTGTTTTGAAAATAATTTGTATTTTTTTTTACAAAATAGAAAAAAAATATTTTACTTATTGTCCTTTTTCAAACATTAGTCAATACATCTTTTGCAAGTCCAAATAAAACTGTATGAACAAAACCGACAGCAAATTCAAATAATTTTTAAATTAAAAAAAAAACCAACTACATATATTTATACACTGAAGGAAAAAACAACTTAAAATCAACGAAAACCACGTTGATTCAACTGTTTTTCGGAATCAAAGTAGAACATCGTTAATTTAAAGTGGTTTGCCGTTCTAAAACATGTTAAAATCAAAAATGTTTTAACTAGAGCCTACTATTGTAAGGTACACATGCTACACATGTATTTAAATTATTCGTGACGAAGCAGTAGTCCATTGAAATGTTACATTAACCTTGCATTTTGGGTAGGACAAGATTTTTTTGTTTTGATCTGTAGGGGAGGTTAATGTGAGTATACAATCCAGTTTTCGGGGTTGAAAGCCCTCCCATTTGGCCTCCATCTTGGAAAAAGGGATGTAAACTGTTTTTTTTTTATCGATATCTTGCGAATCGTAAGTCCCACAAAAAAAGTGTCTGAAGCGATTTTGTAGATAATTTATTTTTCTACAATTGTGATTAAGGTACTTTTTTTGTAAAATTGAAAATAAAAAAGTTATACTTGAAAATAGATGTACATTTTCAAGAAAAAATTCTTTGAAGGGCCATACCTAGCTTTTTTCTACAACTTTTATTGAAAAAATACTCATGATAGTTTTTAAAGATCATTTAATTTCCAACAATTTGCTGTGCTTATTTTGAAGATTTCGTTTATATAAAGCTGCTGTAATTGTTTTACAAAAAAAGGTAACAATTTATTTTTGTACTTTTATGTTTATTTAATTTTTTTTACTTCAATACAAGCTGATTCAGAAGGATATGTAAGTTGGGCTAAAACAAGAAAAAAATCATAAAGTATAGGGGGTCCACTCCCTACCGTTTAGTCAGGAGGGCAATTTTCTAAAAAAAACATTGTCTAACTTTTGAAAAAATTTACTTAAAATCAACTGTTACACCTATTTTAACGTGTTATATTTTTTTGTAAAGCCAAAATTCTTTTTTTTTTAATACTATTTTTAAATAAACCTGTTTCATATAATAGCTTTTGAAAAAATAATTTTCAAAATAAAAACTTTTACAAAAAATACGAAAAAAATATTTCGAATTTTTCAAAATTTGATATAATTAAGTATTAGTATAGTTTTCAAAATTCAATGCTGTTGCCTATATGTTTTTAAACAAAAACAGAAAACCGGATGCAAAAAAGTCTTGTCGTTTTCGAGAAATTAAAAAGAAAACAAAACTACTTTTTTCTAAGAACTCCCATTATTGTTTGTTTTTAGTTTAAATAAAAAATAATGGGTGTTTGTTATTAGTTTAAACAAAAAATAATGGGGTTTCTTGTTTTAGCTCAACTTACATATCCTTCTGAATCAGCTTGTATTGAAGTAAAAAAAAATTAAATAAACATAAAAGTACAAAAATAAATTGTTACCTTTTTTTGTAAAACAATTACAGCAGCTTTATATAAACGAAATCTTCAAAATAAGCACAGCAAATTGTTGGAAATTAAATGATCTTTAAAAACTATCATGAGTATTTTTTCAATAAAAGTTGTAGAAAAAAGCTAGGTATGGCCCTTCAAAGAATTTTTTCTTGAAAATGTACATCTATTTTCAAGTATAACTTTTTTATTTTCAATTTTACAAAAAAAGTACCTTAATCACAATTGTAGAAAAATAAATTATCTACAAAATCGCTTCAGACACTTTTTTTGTGGGACTTACGATTCGCAAGATATCGATAAAAAAAAAACAGTTTACATCCCTTTTTCCAAGATGGAGGCCAAATGGGAGGGCTTTCAACCCCGAAAACTGGATTGTATACTCACATTAACCTCCCCTACAGATCAAAACAAAAAAATCTTGTCCTACCCAAAATGCAAGGTTAATGTAACATTTCAATGGACTACTGCTTCGTCACGAATAATTTAAATACATGTGTAGCATGTGTACCTTACAATAGTAGGCTCTAGTTAAAACATTTTTGATTTTAACATGTTTTAGAACGGCAAACCACTTTAAATTAACGATGTTCTACTTTGATTCCGAAAAACAGTTGAATCAACGTGGTTTTCGTTGATTTTAAGTTGTTTTTTCCTTCAGTGTATAAATATATGTAGTTGGTTTTTTTTTTTTAATTTAAAAATTATTTGAATTTGCTGTCGGTTTTGTTCATACAGTTTTATTTGGACTTGCAAAAGATGTATTGACTAATGTTTGAAAAAGGACAATAAGTAAAATATTTTTTTTCTATTTTGTAAAAAAAAATACAAATTATTTTCAAAACAAAAATCTTAATTTTCTGCATCCTTTTTGTATGTTTTCCAGTCTGAAAAACCTTCCTAAAATGTTCACGTTTGAATCTTTCACTTATTTTTGTACGTTATTAATTCACTTAACGTTATTTGTTTGAAAAAAAAACCAAAATGGTAGTTGACTCATTTATCTGCTCCTTGTTTCTTACTACATACTTCAAACTTTAAAATTTTAAATAACTTGCATATACATTTGGAAGTTATTTCCGCTTTGGAAATGCTTGCATATTTTGGGAGATTTAATATGTAATATGTATGTAATATTCTAATAAGGTTTCAAGGACACATACTATGTAGATTTTTGTTATTATTTAAGAATGAATGAATTTGTATCGACTTTTATTAACATCAGCAATTAAATTAGATGTACCATTTTATCTGTACAAAACTGTACATTACTCTTAGATGGAATTTGCATTTAAATTTTCTTAGTTTTGGATATAGGTTGGGTACGCATGTACCCAGTGTAAACTAAAATCTACTCTAATTATTAAACTAAGCTTGTACAAAACTCGGTTTTTGTTGTACAAAACTGTACAAAACTCGTAGATAATTTTAGAATTTTTTTTTTTTTTATTTTGATAGAATTTAAAAAATGTCCGGGCTGGGGAAACGTTTCCCCAGCCCGGTACTTTCAATAAGCTATAACTTTCGTTGGAAGCTTGTACAAAACTCGGCTTTGGTTGTACAAAACTGTACAAAACTTGTACAAAACTTTTGCATACTTTTTTTTAAATTTTTTTTAGTTTTGAAAAATGTCCGGGCTGGGGAAACGTTTCCCCAGCCCGGTACTTTCAATTGGCTATAACTTTTGTTGTAAGCTTGTACAAAACTCGGCTTTGGTTGTACAAAACTGTACAAAACTTGTACAAAACTTTTGCATACTTTTTTTTTAATTTTGCGATAGGTCCGGGCTGGGGAAATGCACGTAATAATGAAGGCAATTTAACTTTAAGCAAATTAAATATAGGGTGTTTGTTTTCATAAACGTCGGAAATCTGCGTTAGTGAAATCGTCTTTCTGCTTTGTTGCATTAATGATTCTGATGAATTCTGTAGGACGTGAAGGCCTGCTTAAGAACAATTTTCAAGCAATCACTGAATGTTCACATACCTTCGTCAGACAAAAATAAAAACTGACCACGGAATGAGTTTGTTTAATAAGATTTGCTTTTTCAATTAACGAAAATATTGTTTTTAACAACACAGAGTTTTTTTTTAAACCGCATTAGGGTGGCGCAAAAAAGTACTTTCTTTTACTTTTAACATTGGATTTAAAAAAAAGTATGGTTCTTCTTTGAAACATTTTTTTTTTCATTTAGGGTGTTAAAAAGTTTTTTTTTTTTATTCTCAAAAAAAAATCATTTTAGTGCACAGAAAGTTTATAAAGTTTAATTTCTTGCAGTAATTTTAAAGTTATAACATATTAATTAAATCGATGTTGGTTGAATTCCAAGAGAAAATGTAAAATATAGCATTTTTCTAACCCCCATAATAAGAAAATACTCAATTCTATACTATGTATTTTATAAACCACGTTTTCCAAAACTTCTCTGTAGTGAAAATCAATTTTTTTTCAGTTTTGTAATTTAAAAAAAATAATTTGACCACCCTAATGGCAATTTTTGTTTTTTTTTTCTTCCATAATTTGGTTAAAATAATATCCTTTTTTTTTGTTTAATTTCACAAGAAACTCAAGAAGATAACTTTTTTTGAGCCACCCTAATACGAAATCTTTCAATTTAAACTTATATCTCAAGAAAAAAACTATTTAGAAATTTTAAATGTGATTAAAATCCAAATTTTTCGAATAATTAAAAAAGAAACGTTTTTGCATCACCCTAATTAATTTTTTTTGGTGCCCAATTTTTTTACCATATTAACATTTATGTATTAGTTATAAAAACATAGAATCAAGAGCCAAATAAATTTCTTCGTGAGTTCTGCAGACTGCAGCCGTCAAATTTGGGAAAATTTTCCTACCAGAATTCTTATAAGAGCAATTCCTGATACTTACTGAAGCATTTCGAAATACTAATAATAGTATTGAATGACAGTTATTGGAATAGATCTTGATACTGCGCCACAATTCATGATAATTATCAAAGCAGTGTCTGATATTTTCCGGAGCAATCAGTGATACTTATTGGAGCAATACTAGATACTCATAGAAGTAATTTCGCAGAATTTGGCACTCCGTGATATATGCAAAGCAGTTTGTGATACTTATTTAAGTATTCCTTATCGGAGCATTTTGTGATATCTACCGAAGCTCTATCTGTTATGCCCACCAGAAATTGGATGTTATCTTATCGAAACATTCTATGATATTAGGAGAAGGGTTTTCTGATATGAATTGCAGAAATTTGCAATACTCATCAAAGATCTCGATTTGTGAAACTTATTGAATCACTTTGTGATGTTAACCGTTAAAATTCATAATACTTATTGGACCAGTCTCTAAAATTAATTTCAGAATTTCTGAATACTTATCGAAGTAGTCCATTATTTCTTGCAAAGTACTTACTGCTACGTTACAGTACAGAGATATTAAAAATTATTAAGGCAATTGGTGATATTTTCTCAATGAATTTGTGATACTTTTTGGAACAATTAAATTGATACTTATCGGAGCATTTCGTAGTACTAATCTGACCAAACCATGATGAAATATGTGATACTTAGGTATTAAAAGACTGAAATTTTCCTAAGCAGTATGTGATACTAGTTTGAGGAATTGTCGGTATTTATCGGAGCACTATAGTGTATATTATGAAATACTAAAGTTCTTGTTAATCACATGTAACAATTTGCGATATTTACTAAAACACTTGGTGATATAAACCAAAACAATCCGTGATACATATTGGAACGATACCTGATACTTACCGAAACATTTTACAGAACTTATCGGAGCAATCCATGATAGCTAACGAAGTAATCTTTGACATACACCGCAGTTATAGCCCAGTCATTTTAGTCATTTTTAAGCCCAATCTGCGGAAAAATTCCTACTGGGCTGAATTTTGGTATACAGCTTAATGACGGCTTTGTTATGAAGATGTGAAAAATCGACATTGATATCGTGTCCGCGTTAAGAGTTATAGGGGTCAAAAGGTCACAAAAACTGGTTTTTCACGATTTTCAGCAAAACGGTAAGTCTTATCAAAAAATTTTCAATGCAAGAATTGTAGACCAGATTATTATATATAAAAAGTGTCATGACACTTTTTTTCCTAAGACCCACCGTTTCTTAGGTATAACGATTCAAAAAGTTGAAGTTTAGTTGTAATCGTCATAATCCTATTCCTGAAAAAAAAACTCCTAACTGAAAAGTTCCTGAAATTTCATTATTTTTTTAGCTTGAATTTCGTTCCTCAACTGTTAAGAATATGGGGAAACCAAAAAAAAATGGAAATTTTCGCCATTTTTCCGATTGGGGCCCTTCTCCCGAAACCATTTCCCTGGGAATTTTTGTTTAGAATATGTCTGAAAATATACAGGGTGTGCAATAGAGAATGGACAACCCTAAAACGGCTTATAGCTACACTTATGATTGTTCTAAAAACAGATAGAAAAAAGTTCTATCGCAACCAGTTCATAAAATATGGACTTTTTTTCGTTCAGTGTATTTTAAATTTTATCATCTTATGTTTTCGTTCACTACAACCACGAATGAATGAATTTTATTTATTTCTTTTTTTTATAATTTTCTACAATAATTGGATGAGTACAAAAACACTTTAAAAATTTCATAGCTATTGCACATTTTCGTAAAAAAAATTTTGAAATCTGTTTTTTGATGCAAAATGTAAAAAAAGTATTTTATGAAAAATTTTAAACACCTGTGGTATAAAATAAATCTATAGAAACCTAGGTGGCCATCTTTCTTAAAAATATTCTCCTTATACCAGAATATTTTTAAGAAAGTTGGCCACCTAGGTTTCTATAGATTTATTTTATACCACAGGTGTTTAAAATTTTTCATAAAATACTTTTTTTACATTTTGCATCAAAAAACAGATTTCAAAATTTTTTTTACGAAAATGTGCAATAGCTATGAAATTTTTAAAGTGTTTTTGTACTCATCCAATTATTGTAGAAAATTATAAAAAAAAGAAATAAATAAAATTCATTCATTCGTGGTTGTAGTGAACGAAAACATAAGATGATAAAACTTAAAATACACTGAACGAAAAAAAGTCCATATTTTATGAACTGGTTGCGATAGAACTTTTTTCTATCTGTTTTTAGAACAATCATAAGTGTAGCTATAAGCCGTTTTAGGGTTGTCCATTCTCTATTGCACACCCTGTATATTTTCAGACATATTCTAAACAAAAATTCCCAGGGAAATGGTTTCGGGAGAAAGGCCCCAATCGGAAAAATGGCGAAAATTTCCATTTTTTTTTTGGTTTCCCCATATTCTTAACAGTTGAGGAACGAAATTCAAGCTAAAAAAATAATGAAATTTCAGGAACTTTTCAGTTAGGAGTTTTTTTTTCAGGAATAGGATTATGACGATTACAACTAAACTTCAACTTTTTGAATCGTTATACCTAAGAAACGGTGGGTCTTAGGAAAAAAAGTGTCATGACACTTTTTATATATAATAATCTGGTCTACAATTCTTGCATTGAAAATTTTTTGATAAGACTTACCGTTTTGCTGAAAATCGTGAAAAACCAGTTTTTGTGACCTTTTGACCCCTATAACTCTTAACGCGGACACGATATCAATGTCGATTTTTCACATCTTCATAACAAAGCCGTCATTAAGCTGTATACCAAAATTCAGCCCAGTAGGAATTTTTCCGCAGATAAAACCTAAAATTACTGGACTATTAATTGTGATAATTATTATCAAATCGCTTGGTGATACTAACCGTTGAAGTCTGTGATACTAACTAAGCCAATCTCTTAATGTTCGGAAAAGTTTAGTAGTAAGTACTAACACAGTACATGATATATCGCGAAGCACTTTCTGCTACGTTATACACAAATTGACGATACTTATCAAGGCACTCGGTGATATTTTCTGAAGCAGTCTGTGATACTTATTAACTTTTCACAGTATCTAGCAGAGAACTCTCTGATATTTACTGCAGTGATTCGCCATATTTAGTGAAGTAATCTGAGCTAATTACAGAAATAATGATACTATCCAAGCAGCAATTTTTGGTGTTTAACGAAATAATCTCTGACACTTTACCAGAACCATCAAATAGGTCCTTGAAAGAAAATATGAGTTACGAGCAGCAATCATAAATTCCTGTTGTCTCGTTAAAATTTTTAAAACAAAAATATTTTAATTTGAATTAATTAACCGGCCAAAAAAGTTTTACACTAATTAAATCACTCCATGACGCTATTGAGCCTTATTTGTAACACTTTCAATATTTAGTTGTGTTTTTAAATTAATTCCACAGTTTTAACTTAATCCAGCAAACATTTTTCATACAAGCACACATAAAAGCCTTTAAAAAAAAACATTGACTCTAGTGCAAAAGTTCATGTAAAAAAGTCGTGCTGTTTGCACAGATAAAAATCAACTTCAATTTTTTACTCTTACATGGAAAAAAAAATAAGCTTCTGCCTTGTACTTAAAGGCTCAAGAGGTAAAACTCAATTAAACATTTTTTTTGTTTTTTCTTTTTTCATTTTTTCACATCAATATTTGATCAGCAGTTTCCTGTAAAGTGGATTCATTTTCATTATAAAATGATTTACAATTCAAAGGATTTTTTTGCTGTTGGCATTCAATTAACTCAAAATTTATGTTAAAACATGACCAACATATTTATTAATTGCGTTGGTTCTTTGAATTAAAAGATTTTACACAAGAATTCTGTGTGCTTGCCTTTTATAACTGGGACGGCAGCGCACTCTACCGTGAAATAATTATTACAAAGTTATCCCCAGTCAGTAATGAACGACGCGACGACCGTCTTTTTTATCCTTTTTTTTTACATTTGAATTTTTTATTTGCTCTGAATTAATTTTCGAACCAATAACTTCACCCACGATAAATTTGTTAATGCATAAAATTAAACAGCTACTAATTATAGAGGATTTGTAATAGTAACCTAAGACTGGGTTTTAATCATAATAATTAAAGGGAAATTTTCGTTTAAATTAGTTGAAGATCATGTTCGTAGAAACCTTAGTGGGAAGAATAGATAATCAGATTCTACGAAGTGATTTTCCTTTTAGATGATGATAATGACAGGTCTCAAATTGCTCTTTATTACTACAACCATGACCTAAAACATAATTAATTCGTGATAATTTCTTGGGTATTTTTGAAAACAAAAAAAAAAACCCTACTAGGATTATGAAAAAAGGAAATTTTAAGTTAAATAGGAGGGGATATTAAATGGATGAAATTAACAAAGCATCATTTTTTCACAATTCTGGCCCAATCAATTCAACAACAAGAAACTCGTTTCAGGTTTTTGAAATATCAAGGTCTAATAGAAAAATGTGAAAAGTACGTTGAGTTTTCACAGTTTTTTTACACTGTGTTTTCTCTTTTTTTTCCCTCTCTCTCTTTTTTTTCTGATTGACTTTCTCTTATTTTTTAAGTCCAATTTGGTTAAGAATAAAATGCACGACTGGGGTCGCACGAACTTGCTCTTAGAGTTAAAGTTGTTTAAATTTTTAAGACTTTTTATATAGAAATTTGGAAAAAAAAAATAAAATTCGTTTTAAAAAAAAAATAAAATAAAATCTGAAATTAAATTGCCCTCCAAAACAAGTATGCAGTTTTGATTGATATATTAACATGCATTTTTAGAAAAAAAAATTTCAAAATCGTTAGAGCCGTTTTTTAAAAAACTAATTTTTTATAAATAATTTTTTGGAAAAAAAGTTTAAAAACAAAATTGGTATGCCATTTTGTAGAAATCACTAATCAACATCTAAAAACAAAATTTCAAAAAAATTAAATGTACCGTTTTCGAAAATTTGATTTTTCAAAAAAAAATTTTCAAAATTTTTTTAAAAATCCAAAAATTATTTTTTCCAAAATTTAATTTTTGGCTTATATTTAAATTATATAAATGCTTCTTCACAAAAAGTTTCGTTGAAATCGAATAAGCGGTTTTGGAGATAATCGGATTTGAAAAAAACGGTTCTATGGCAGGTACCGTTAATACTGATTTTCAAAAAAAAATTTTTTCATTAGAAGATAGATCTAAACTTTAAACTAACACTTGAATTTTTTAAACAAAATCGTTGGAGCCGTTTTCGAGATATTTTAATTTTACTAAAATCGGTATATGAAAAGTACCGTTATTTTTGGTCCAAAAAAATTAATTCCAAAAACCCCTCTGGAGAGTCGCCAAATAACGCTGCATAATAGGTTTGACATCAATCGGTCCATCCGTTTAGGCTGTAGCTCCTTATACAGACAGACAGACAGACAGACAGACAGACAGACGGACTTCCGGGACCCACTTTTTTGGCATTGTCTACCATCATAATGTTATGGAAAAATGTTATCTCAATTTTTTTTTTTTGTACGAATGCATAACTTGATATATAGTACCTATATCGCAAGTAAAAATTGAATTAGGTATATTGTGAAATTAGTTCTTTAAATGAAAAAAAAAATTTCATCAAAGCCATTTTAAATATTTTTTTATAATTTTGTTTTTAAAAAAAAAATTAAAAATTAATTTGAGAGTTGTATTAAAGTTTTGTATAAGAGAAAGGCAGAAAATAAAAAAAAATCGTTCTATGGGATATACTCTTAGTAATGATTTTCCAAAAAAAAATCATCCAAAAAATAAATAAAATTTTAATTTTTTTTATCAAAAATAAGAAAATTCCAAAACTTACTAATTAACTGGTTGAGCAAATATTGAGAGATTGAGATCTATAAAAACAGAAAGACATTTTGAATCGGAAGTTCGGTTGATACAGGTCTTATACAAAAAATTTAAGAGTTTTTAGTGTAAGAATTTAAAAACATTATTATAAAAATTATGTTTTTAATTTTTCAGAAAGCTGGTTTTTGACTCATTTTTTTTTTTTTTACTTAAAGCTGAGTTATAAGAAACCTTTAAAAATCCTTAGATTTAGCTCGAAGGAAATTTAATTTTTGATCATTTCTGAAACACTAGTAACTAGAAAAACCTGATGCCAGTTTTTGACAACAAAGGAGAAACATTATAAGTTTTTTTTTTAAATTTGTTTTGCCACAATTTGTGGAAATATTATTTTCAAAACTTTTTGGCTCATTTTTCTCTATTTATTTTTGTCCAACGTTTACTTTCCCGTAATGAAATGTGGAAATCTGAGCCATTTTTCTGTAAAAGAATTCTAGTATTCTCCTTTTAAAAACCTATCGAAAATGGCACATTCGTTTAGAAGTACAACACTTTTTCAAATTTTTTTCGAGTGAATGCTTTTGTTACAATTTTTAAAACAAATTGAATTCCTTAAAAAATGGAGAGCTCAACACTCAAAAATTTTTGTAAAAGCCTTGCCTGATCTTAGCCATTATTTTAGTCTATTATTAAATATTTAAAAAAAAATTGTCTTTTGGATCGTTAAATTTTTCCTATACAGTTTAAAAAAAAGTAAAATAGATAGGTACTTCAACTTTTAAATTTTATACGAAATTATAAAGAAGCTAGTCCTTCCTCTTTTTATTTTAATAACATTTTGCTTCAATTGTTATAACAATCAACAAAAATTGAATTTCAAGACAAGATCCTGAAACACCCTGTGTCAACCAATTTTATTCAAACTCATCAAATAAATTTTTTTTATTGAAAAGTTTAGACTTTTGCAATGAAAAGAGAAAAAATGGCCCACTGTGCATTGTTGTGTTGTCTATAACCAGCGCACATAGAGGTATTTCAACAATCTAAGCGGCCAAACAATTTTTTTTATTTTTTTTTTTTTTTTATTTTATAACACGCAAATTACTAAAATCACTTGTTTTTGTTACAAAAAAAAATTTTTAGGAAAAAAAAATTTTTCTACAAAATAATTTTTTTTTTTTTTTTTTGAAAAAAATTTTTTTTTCTTTATTTTTTTTTTTTTTTTTTTTTTTGAAAAAAAAAATTTTTTAATATTTTTAAATGCCCAATATAGAAAATTATTTGATAACGGGAGAAAAAATTCAGATTATAATTTTTTTTAATACTATAATTATGCAAATATATTAAAATTTTCTATGTGCTGAAAATTCGCGTGACTGCGGTATTCTGCGGCTGAATTGTTAAGAACTTGTTAGGTAAAGCGTTCCAGTTTTCATACAAATAACAATAATTGCGGAATCTAGCAAAATACACAAAGAAATTTCTTTTCATACATAAAATTCATAAAAAAATTATCTTTATTTTGGCCCCTTTTTGCCCCAAAAATATTAAGGTAAAACAAATTTCATAAAATTGTATTTGAAATGTCTAATTCTTGTTGTTTCCGTATCCATTGCTATTTTCACCAGAAAAAAATTAAACACTGCAATTATAATAAATAGCTAAAACTGTTCCAAGACCGCGCAAATCAGTCCTGTCTCACCAATTTTCAATGATAAAGTTCCGACTAATTTTATTTTGCTTTCTCGCAATTGAAGAAGAGTGGGGTTTTAACCTGTTGTTTGTTGGAGTCATAGCCGTATTTAGGGGGGGCTATGGGGTTTAACCCCCCCCCCCCCCCCGAAATTTTTTTTCAGAAAATGAAAAGATATACCTACTATAAACAATATAGAATGTTTCAAAATAAAATATTTTTTTTTCGTTCAAAGTTATATCGAAAATATTGTTAGAAACGACGAAAAAAATGCTGTTAAAGTTACAGCCCTTAATATTAAGTACTGCCGCATCGCAAATTTCTATTTCCCATATGATTTATGTACATGGGAAAGATTGTGTTTTTGAGTTTGGAATTTTATAACTCTTAAAAATTCAATACAAGAAAATTATTAAATTTAGTCTTTTTGATGAAGCATTAAAAGTTATAAAATTTCAAATTCAAAAACACAATCTTTCCCATGTACATAAATCATATGGGAAATATGATTTTAAAATATTACCGTTAAATCTATTTAAATCTTTCCGACATCTTTTCTACTGTCCGAGATATCTTCAGTTGCTTGTTACAAACTTTTGTTCCAGTGTATAAACGAAAATAAATGTATTCTTTTATTCAGAGAGTATAGTACCTATGTAAAACATTTCGTTATACATATGTATTTGTAGCTTTCTATTATCAAATTGTTTCAAATAAGAAAATTAAACAATTTAAGTTTATAGTTTAATTTCAAAGTGAAGTACTTAGCTCATGCCAAACAACTTGGATTATTAAAAATTTTTATTTTTAAGTATTCCCGATTTAATTTAGAACTTAATTGAAATAATAGAATAAATCAATTTTTTGCTACAGAATTTCATTACGAGAAAAATTTTATTTTCCAATGTTTTTATATTTAAAATTGTACGAGCTAATTTTTGGTATAAAGCCTAAGAATGGTTCAAATTCATTTCTTCAAAAAAAAATTTTTTTTTTTTCTTAAAAAAAAAAACAAAAATTATCTCAAATATTCTAAACAACTTTAGCACCTAGAAGCAAGTATGTGCAACCTCCTTCGTGGATTTAAAGTAAATACATAAAACCAAGTTCATTTAAATTTTTCCTATTACCAAAAAGGCTTAAAATGTAAACTAAGAAAGAAATGATTTTATCATTTCACAAAAAAGTTATATATAATGCTAAGCTTTATTTGTAATTAAAAAAGTTCAAAAAATGTTTACTTAACAAAAACAAACCAAATACAAGTTGTAAAAAAAAAGTCCCTTGAAAATTCTTTTTGAACTAATTTACATCATTCACATAGGCACACGAAACACGCACACCTTTAATAAACCAAAAAACAACAACAACAACTTTGTTGAACTTTTTCCCTCTTTCTCTATCTTCTTTGTACATAAATACAAACCAAATAAAGTATTATAATTTGAAAAATTTTTCAATTTCTTTTATGACTTTATAACTCTGTTAAAGAATCAAAAAGATGTAAAATGTAAAATACACAACTCTTGAGCAGTAAACAAATCCCAATATAATATAAAAGTTACAGTATAATTTTTGTTGTTGTTTTTTTTTATTTACTGTGAAGATAAAACATTTTTTTTTTTTCAAAAGTAAGAAAAAAAAACATAAAATTCAGGGACCTTGGCAGTGAGGAAGAAGCAAAAGCAACCAACAAGATGAACAAAAAAATTGAAATGCATTTTAAAGTGAGCATCTACTAGAAAATAAGGACTTCTTTTCGTGGAACAACAATGCATATTTGATGGAGTAAAAATGTAAACATTTTTTATTACCTTCGTTTTTCTTGAATTTCAAAAACATTATACATTTTGTCAAGAACAGTAGCAGTAGCAGAAGATTGTGAAATAATTCAAGACTTGTGATACTAAATTTCACCGCATCATTCATAGAAGAACAACAAAAAAAATAAGTGGATTAGGTTTATTTTTTCAAAACAAACAAAAAAAAACAACAATTTTTAACTACCTTCAGTAAAAGATTCATGGAAGTCTTCATTTTTAATAAGAAATAAATTGAAATATATTTCTAATAAAAATAGGAATGGAAATAAAAATACATTGTCATGCACGAGTTAATTTAGTTCTGTCCATAAATAGACTAAAAATACAAACAAAAAATTGTGTAAAGATAAAGTTATTTTTCAGCCAACAACAACAAGGTATAACTAAACGAGCCGAGTCAAACCAATTAAATTTAACTCTAACAACGATGTTAAACTTAATAATTAAAATATCTATCTGCGCAGAATATGGCAAAATGAACTTTTGTTTACAATTTTTTCCAACAAAACAAAAATCTGAATCAGGGAAAATGTTATTACATTTCAAAACAGAAAGATGAAATAAAAAAAACTGAAATTAATCATTTCTGTAAACTAAAAGTATATACGATGGTGATGTGTTCCCTGTTCATGGACATGTGAACTTGTTTTTTGAAGCTTGCAAAGGTAAAAAAAATTTCGTACACAAAGCTAAAAAAAATTACAAAAGGACATTCTGTGAATTTCACTGGACTGCAAAATATTGACAAAACAAAAAAAAAAACACAATTTTTGTGTTATTTTATTCATTATACTTTATACCTAGTTGCAGTGGATTTTGTATTTATTTTTATTCTTAGATTTATAAAATAAAAATACCTGCTAGAGCCATCTTCAGGGAGGAATATTATCAAAACTCCAGTCTTGTTGTTATGGTTTCCAATTGGATGTTCGTGGAAATTTTCAATGTAATATTGTGCATAGAGGACAGATAAATTGTTGGGAATGGGTTAAAAAATTGAATAGAAAAAGTCGGTGAAAAATAGAAAGTAATTTAATGGTAATACATTTAGAAGAATATTTTCCAAGAAGATAGTAAGATAAGACAAATATTTGTGCCCTTTTCTGGGCACAAAAGCTTTTTTGACATACATACCTACATTTCTATATGTTAATATTGGTTTGACCCCTAATGACATGTTTTCAACTATCACATTAGCTTCTTTAGCAACAAATTAAATAACCAAAAAATAATTTACAAAATGAAGTTTCATATGGCTTGTTTAAGGCGGATTTCCGAACCAATTTTTGTAAATTATTTAGGAATTTCAGTCAATTTTTTTTAATAATTTTTACTTAGGTTTTACCGTAGGCTATTCTTCGGACAGGTTAAGGCCAGAAGTGAAATTAAATAACTTCGGTTAACTAGGATAACAATGGTTTTAGAAAAAAATATCTCTTTTGTTTTCTTGATTTTATTGTATTATATAGTCTTTTTGGTTTTTGACTTTAATCCACTCTTTCATCACACAACGTTTCGTAAGAATTTCTTACCTCTTCTGGGGATTTTTCGTCACCCTTTTAAAGTCTTAGTTAATCGTACCTACTAGTTTAAGGTTGCTAATTTTGAATTAAATCTAGCTCAAGTTTTTGAAATTTCAAATCTATTTCGAAGGCTATCCATATATTTTATTTTTTTCAAGTTTCTTTTATTAATTTAATTTTGTTCTTTCTTTTAAGTTTATGAATTAAAAGTTTTTTAATAGACATCTTGTGATTCAACTAAGTCAATACTGAGACGGAATATGCATACCTACCCATCAGAAAATTGGTTAAAAACTTTTAAATATAGGTACCTAGTACTACAAGAATAGTTGAGTCTACATAGAATAAAATTTATTTTTTTAGGATGAGACGATCATCTGCCATTTATTAAGCGGAAGTAAATTAAAAAAAAAGGGCGTTACGAAACAAATTGATACTTTAAGAATAGGTAAGTACAGACGATTAGAAGATCTGAGACTGTTGTATGAGTTTCAAAAATCAAAAAATAGCTGCTGACAATTTTCAATTACTTAGGTTCAGGTTCAGATTCAAAATATTAAGTTGTCACGATTGGCTTATATTTGGTTACAAAAAATTGTTCAATAGGTAGACAGGCGTTGTTAACCAAAAATGGCCATGATTCTTAAATCCAAAATCTACACGAAATTGATTGTCCTTTCGAGAATCAAAACATAAATAAAACGCATCTTTTATGACCTCTTACAATAAAATGCACTCGTAAATAGAATTTATTTTCACGCATTTATTTTGGAAATGGGTAGCGAATTTTGTGTTTTGAGAGGTGAAAACTAAGAAAATATTTATTTAAAAGTCAATGTTATTGTAAGAGGTCTCTAAAGTTGTGTTTTGAGGAGGAGTCTCTGAAGATTTACCTGATTTTCAAATTTACTTTTACTTGAGTATCTGCTTTGGTATTTTAGCTTCATTAATTTTCAACCGATTTTAGCTTCAACTTACAGGCAGAAATAAATAATAAAACTAAAAATATTAGATTTTGTGGTGTTGTCTCCATGTTGTATGGTATATGAAAAAGAAAGGTATAGTTTTTAAAACTAAAATAAATTTAAAATAAAATAAAAATTATCTTTCAATAATAAAAATTTTGTTTTTAAATTTATATCTTTTTTATTTAAATATTAGTTTTTTGAACCTTAGAAATTTTACTTTCTGTATTTTTCTGCAGTGGTTTGAAATAGTTTAAAATTTTTTCTCAGCCACTGTTCTACCTACGTGATCCCACATCAGATCATTGTATTTATTTGCTTTACAACAAAAACAGGATTTTGCATCCCAAGAAAAATAAAACACGATTAGTATTGAAAACAAAAAGCAGATTTATTTAAATACCTAAAGCTAAAAAACAGGAAAGTTGGTATTCGAATAATGTAAACAAATAAATGTTAGCTCCATTAGATAAATAAATGATGTATTTTAAATAATGAGATTGCTTAATATTCTTTAAGTTTTTATTAAACTCTAAAATATATTTATTTTTTCAGGCCCTAAGTTAATCACTCACAAATTTTGTTGATTTAACTTTGAATTAACTGAAAAAAATTGTTGCCTTCCTATTTTTTGTTTAATTTCAGTGGCAAAAAAACACGACGATTATTTAAAGGTCCAATAACACAAACATACAACCGTAAACTCTGTTACTATTTGTCGGCCTTGCAAATTATCAACAAAACTATTTAACAAAAAACTAAAAAGACAAAAATACCTAAGAGTTTCAAAATAATATTATCATCTTCTTATCTCTTATTTCACAAAAATATTTTCATATACTAAAAAAGGCACTTCAATGTTTTTTTTTACTGAATTTAGCTGAATTTGGTTTTTACTTCAAGTTTAATATTTCAAACGCAAAATTCCTACCTGAAATATTTCAAACAAAAATTCCTTCAATTCTCTTTCTCTACAAAAAAAAAAACTAAAATTAATCACTATCCATCTTGGATGCAAATAAAATACCTTTTGAATGTGGGAGATGGAGGAAAAAATTAAAAACGAAATAAAAAAAAAAAGTGAAGTAAAAAAAAAAAAACCAAATACTATAAATTAAACAACACGAATCCATATGCAAAATAGGTAGGAACCTAGATTGCTAGAGTTCTGCTAGCAAAACAAATAAGAATGAACTAATTTTTTTATTTTTGTAGAAAAAGAAAGCATTTAAAACCCCTTAACTACCCCTAAAAAAAAGTTGATGGTAGGCATTTTTTAGCCAACTTACCTCATTACACCCAACAGCTAAGAAATTTATTTATTTCTTTTTTTATTAATTTCCAAAATTTATTACTCAAGTAAATAGTACGAGTATGTTGATGGTATAGATCCATATAATAAATTGATGAAATTCCAGAATAGAACGTAAAACACTCACGTTTTCGTAGTTTTTTTTTTTTAAATCTCTGAGTTGAGATATTTTTGGTATTTTTTTTTTTGTATAAATTTGATTTTACATAAATTGCAAATATTTATTTTATTTGAGTTTCTTATTAAAAAAAAGCACTCAAAACTCTCTCAGCACCAAATTGCGAGTACCTTGACCCGAATTAGCACAAATCGAAAATTCGACGGATGTACAAATTTTCCTCCAAAAGCACCCAAAAAAAAACACTTGAAAGGAAATGCGGAATTCCTTCTTTATCCATCACACAAAAAATGCACTTGAAACAACGAGTGACCTCCAACAGAAAGGCGACGAGTAGGACTTGGAGTAGGAGGAGGAGGACAAAGAGATGCACATTCATCCAAAGGTCATAGACTAGACACTTGAATGTTTCATTGACAAAAAAAATAAGACAAAACAAAAGAGACCACAACAATAACACTCTTAAGTGCACCTCTCAAAATGTGCAATAAAAAAATAACAACAACAAAAATGACGTTGTATCACGAGAACCACTCATCCAATATTGATAAAACAATGTAGCTATTCCTATTGGATTTCTTAATTTTCTAATTTACTAAAATTTTGCAACTTTGCAACTTTTTTTTCATTCATTTCTTATAATTTATTGCCGCGTGTTTGACACTTGAGAATAATTTTCATTCTTTCATTTCATCATCATCATTGACTACGACGAATATATAAAAATGACAGCAAAAAAAATCAAAATGCGCACAGCACTGCACTGCTTCTTATTGCAGCAGCAGCAGTAGCAAATTTTTGTTTGACAGCAAAAAATTTCGGTAACATTTTCATCGAATTCATTTAGAGACAAGGAAGTAAAAAAATAAAAACAAAGAGAATCAAACTTTTGACAGTCGTGGGAACAAAATCACAAATCACACACACACACACGTTTGTTGGGTGGAAATTTTGTTTCGTTCTCTTTGATTACACAAAATATTTATGATGACAGTAAGTTTGCAATTCGCTTACGACACACATAAATTGCGAACTAGACGACGATTCGGCGGAAAATGGCAAACAAATAAAAGTAAAATCAAAATTCGATTGAACCAAAAAAAAACTAACGACGACGAAGACAACGACATCAGTCAGATGCTTTTCATTTTGACAGTTCTCACTTCTATCTATTTTATAATTCGAATACGATTACTACGAGAGAAGAGGAGAATAATATACTAAATTTTTATTTATTAGATGATGCCCGGGTAATACTAGCAAGTTGGTGTGATAGAGACAAAAATATAGAATATCGTATCGAGTTCAAAATAACACATTGAAAGTGTGAAAGAGATAGAATGATACAAATTTGAAACTAGATAAAATTGTTTAATAGAAACGCACGTGGAAGAGAGATACGAATATCAAAACACAACCAACATCTAACAAGAACTCGATGCAACTGAATGATGGAGTTCGATTTGATTTGATATGAAGGCGACGACAATTTGGCTACGACGCACGAGGTGAATCGTATAGCGAGCGAACTTTCGAACTTCGAAGCTATAAGAGATAGAGAGAGAGTTAAAATTGGATTGCATATTTGGAGGAGAAATTTTGTTTTGAGTGAGAAATTTTGAATCAAACAGATTTTTTGTTGTGTGTGTGTCAGCAGTGCGCAGAATGTTGTTCGAGTTAGTTCGTTGCTTTTTGAATTGGTATTTTGAATGAAAAACAATATTTTAGTTATATATTCTCTCAATATTTACATTTATTTAACAGAAAAGTTGGTAATTATAAATATTAATTCATCAACAGGTTTTATTTTATGATAAAATTATATAATAAATATCAAAACAAAGAAATTGTATTAGGTCACTGGGGTGTATGAGTGTTTTTTTTTTTTTTTCATTTTTTTATTTTTCTGCAACAATTAAAACTCTATATCATGATGGTTTTTCGTCCAAGTTGTTGCATTTTGCATCGTATTTTATTCTTTTATTAAGGGAAGCTATAAAGCACGATTATAGTATTTGCAAACCTTTGAAAATGGGAGTTTTTATGCGCATTGCGAGCAAATTAAATAATAACATGCATTTTTTACGATCACATTTGGTTCTGGTCCTTTTGATAAATATAATGAAAACAGGTTAGGTATGTATTTTCTTTTATTTTTATAAAGAGAAACCTTAAATCAGTGTGAATAACATTTTTTATATTGTGATATTAATTCAAAATAGATTTAAGGATTTCCTGTGTTGCCGTAAACTCTGGTGACTTTATGCCAGGTTTTGTTATATTTCGCAAATTCTCTTCTCCATTAACGTAAAAAGTTAAAATTACGACTGAGTCACACGTACTTGCTTTTTTTTTAGAAGTTTCTTGGAATATTAAAGTTTTTTTTAGAAAAAAATTTTGTTTTAAGAAATAAAAAAAATTAAAAAAAACTATAAGATTAAGTTTAAATATGTATTAAAATTCACGCGATATTAATTTTAAATATGAAGAAAATTAATCAACAGGTATTATTAAATCCAGAAATTACATCAAATGTATACAAATAAAGATATTGTAAAAGGTCACTGGGGTGTATGAGTACTTTTTTTTTTTTTTTTTATTTTTCTGCAACAAAAATTCTATAACATGATAGTTTTTCCTTTGAGTTGTTGCATTTTGCATCGTATTTTATTAAGGTATGCTATAAAAACACAATGCATTTCCTTGAAAAGGGAGTTGTTTATGTGAATTACGAGTCAATTCTTATTCAATTGCATGACTTTCTTTTACGATCTGATTTAATTGCGTTTGGTCCTTTTGATAATATTTTAAGAATTTAATTTGTTGTATATTTTCTTAAAAACCCTTGAACCAGGTTTTATTTTCTTGGATAATGAATCTATTGAGCTTCACTATTTTCCATATATGTACATATCACAACTCAGTTAGAATAAATACAAAAATGTCAAAGAAGGCAAAAATCCATAACAAGCTGATTTTTTGGTGTATTGTAGGTCTTAAAAAAAAAATAGTTCAAATAAACTTTGATTCCTATAACGGGTCTAGTAAGACAAAGAAAGAAGGTAGAGTAAAAGCAACTTTTTCGAACATCATTACCACCTAGATGCAAAGCCTAGCAAAGTATTCCTTTTTTTTTTGTAGTAAGTCAAGGTTATGTTTGTTTTTTTATATAAAGACAGTTCTAACTAAGCCAAATTCAAAAAGACAAAGGTTTTGGAAAAAATAAAAACAAATCCTTCTGATACATTTAACCAATAGCTTACATTTAAAATGAAATCTAATAAATAAGTCATTCAACTACAAGGGCAAGTACGTGTGACTCATTCGTACAATTTATTTACTTCCACTTTTAATACTTCAAACTTGGAACATATGTAAATGTTAGATATTTTCTATATTTGAAATGTAATTTTTTTAGGCATAAAACTAGAGGCGCCTATCATATGAACTATATATTTTTTTAAAGAAGCTTATTTTTCTGGAAAACCTATTATTTCAAAAAACATTTTAATTCTTGAAATTTTTCTTAATAAGCAAAATATACGTAATATATGGGGGTGTAATAACTTAGGCCCAATTTATTCACTCTCCATTATTTTTAAAGGCTCCATTAAAAATTATAAAACTGTCAAATCGCATACAAATTTTAAAATTTCCCTTTTTTAATGGCGACTTTAAATTTAATGGAGTGTGAATAAATTGGACCTTAATATCCATCCATTTGTTAAAAAAAGAGGTTGTCTGTAAAGCCGGTTTACGGACGATGATTTTACGTGATAAAGTCGTCAGAAAACAGGTTGTGTGGTTTTGTTTAAAATGAGTCAATTGAAGAGTTTACTTTTTTCAAACAATCATAATTTACAAGAAAAAGCTAAAAAAACAAATACCTTTTTTATTTTCTCATTATATTAATTTTTTTTATTTTAAAAGCTTACAAAAAAAAATTATGCAATTTAAAAGCCAAGTATATCTTCTTTTATTTAAAAATTTTTATAATGCGCAAAGAGTATAAAAATAATTTATTGAAAACAATCATTTTCATCAAAAAAAGCAAAGAAAACATGAATTTTTATCTTCTCACGTCATTAATTCCATTTTTTTCCCTAACAACCTATAAAAAATTTTACACCATCTGAAAGCTTATTGTCTTAGCTCAAAATATATATATCGATGATGTCTATGAGACACCTACAAAAAGAGCTAGAATTTTTTAAACTCGATGAAATTTCATCAAAAAAAGCAAAAAAAAAAAAAAACATTTATTTTTATGTCCTCAAGCTATTTTATCAATTTTTTTCAATGACAACTTATAAAAATTTTTACACCATATGAAAGCTTATTATTTCACCTTTCATATGACGTATTAATCTTATTTCAAAGATGCCAACAAGAGAAGTAAGAATTTTTTAAAGTCAACCATGTCGAATTTCCACAGATCTCCACTGGTGTTTTGAGGTTTTTCGCAAGTTTCTTGATTTAGCATTGTGAAGCTTGTAGTTAGTCTACCGTTATGTGTGATATACCAAATGAAAGGTAATTGTATCAGGATGCTCATAAAAGTTAAATAAAATTTCTATCTGCTCTTGGTCACAAGTTATAACCTGTTGAATTTTAAAATTTTATTTTACCGTTATCTCAAAATTGTGTTTACGAAAATGATTGAAACTAAGCACACATTTAGTCATGATCTATCATTACTCCATATACTTTTTTCCTCTATCTATTAAACAAAAAAATATAAAAATAAAAAATGAAGTAAATCGGTTAAAAACTTCAAAAAACGTGTTTTTTAAAAAATTGTTTCTTCCGTTCTTCAGTCAAAACTCACTAAACGATTCCAATTCTTTGCACATGTATGTATAAGACCAAAACATGTCCTATTAGTTTGAGATTTTTTGAAAGCTCAAAAAAAAAAGATAAAAATCAAAAACTACCCAAAAATACACCTAAAAAACAAGGTGTTTTTCAAAAATTCCTATTTTGAAAGGCAGAGTGTTGGAAAAAAATCCGTGTCAGACCCCTAATTTTTTTCCCTCATCTTTCACTTGGCATCTTTAGAATTGTCAAAAAAAAATTACTTTACCCAAAATCATCATTTTGTCATAGCCCCAACAAGTGTACTTTGTTCAAACAAAACGTTATAGCTTAGTTTCGAAATTTTCTAGAATTTTTTCTTAAATGCAGTTATTCTTAAATTAGTCTCATCTATCTATAGCAAAAAAAATCAATTCTCTACAATTTCGCGTTTAGATTTTAGCCCAAATTTCACCTTTCCGTTTTACCCCTGTTTACCCTATTAAATGACGGAATTTTTAAAAATCCTTCATTTGGATTAAGTTTTAGGTTATTATCTTTCAAATAAGCTATAGGAGATTTTTGTATCTCTAATAGTTATTTAATTTTGAATTGAATTTTTTTGCCGCACTGCGAAAATGCGAGAGTGGAACGGGAATAAATGGCGTCACTTTTTTGCTGTGGCTGCCATGGTTCATCGATTTATAAGACGTTATCACGTCAAAAAGAAATAATTTTAACGAATTTTGTTTAAATGTATCATTTCTTTTTTGAAAAAGTTTGAAAGTTTCCAAAATTAATAGTCGCAGCTGAAAACGGAGAAAGACCGCTTGTCAGAATTTGTTAAATTCTCCATCACTTCTCGATTTAATCCAGTTCTCGTGAAATTTTGAAAAGAAAACTTTATTTTGAATCATTCTTTTAACTTAATATTTTATTAAAAATTGGAAAACAATGTACTTTATCTGATTTTTATTTCTAAATATGTAGTTAAATCTTAAAGACTGTTCTTTTTTTTAATTTTATTTATAAAAAGAATTCTTCTAATTATCAAAAAAAGGTTTCTTTGGTAAGTTATGAAAAGCTTTCGTTATCGAGCTAGTGTAATAAAAAATCAAGAGCACGTCAAACACAACAATCAGCACCTCATTTGGAAAACTTAGCTCTATTTTTCGTTTTTGAAGAAGGACACGATACCTAAATAAAAGTATTGGCGAAAAATTCTTAGTTTTTGTATATGTCAAATATGGTTGTTCAATTTGATTTTATTTCGTAACACTTCTCAAAATCGAGTTTTCGAGTGCGAAATCTTTTGAATTATGTACCTATAATTTTTTTTTGCTAATTGCTATCTATTTTTTAAAAGGTTTTATAGATTTGTTCCATCTTGTATCTTGTATGTTATCTAATAAATATCTTCTTTAAGTATTTTCAAACTTAAAGTCTAACAATTTTTTTTCTATTTTTATTATTATTTGTTTTTTTTTTTTTTTTTTTTAATTCTTAGTCCAAAATATCTTTAAGATGCTGAAATTATAAGATCAAGAATGTGAAATCCAGTTATTGAACTTTATTTGCTCCATTTCATTCAAAATCAGTCTCTATAGTTTCTGTAGGAAGACTTCCTTAGGAAAAATGGTCAAATGCAATATACACCGTTTTCCACATATTATACCGATAAACTTCTAAGCATCACCAAACATCTCATTGACAGGAAAACATGCCATTAAAAATGCCACACACGATGGAGTTTACCCACTTGAACAAATCGCATCGAATTGTGCGTCCTCTAAAAAGCACACATAATTCAATAGACCTTGAAGTGGAAAATTCGTGCATTCTCCTTATTACGACTTCGACTCTTAAACTGGTGTAGGTTAGATATACACAACTTAAATGTTCAATATGTAGGTATATATCGATTGAGTGACCTGAAGCTGAAGATGAATTCCTTAAGAAATATCACGTTGATATTTAAGGGTGAGTAGGTATGAGGATATTGGGGGTGTTTTATACTCTTTAAAGTTCAATACGATTTAAAAAAATGTCTGTCTTTAAAACTTTGTTAAGATATTGATAATGTATGTGGTGTAAATAAATTTCTTAAGAATCACTCGAGGATATTAAAACTGTTTGACCTTTTAAAAGGTGTGATTGATTACACTTCTTTTATGCCTATATACAAACATATTTATAAACACACACACACACACACACACAACAAGTAGCAGTAACAAAGGATATTCGAATCTGATTTAATTTATTTGATAACATAAAAAGAAATTCAAAAGGATTATGATTAGATATGTAATCAATCATCTGAGTGTCAAATGTTTTAAAGCTTTAACTCTGACCTTTAAAATAAATAAATGAAGAAAATTGGGTACAACGAATGAACTTAGAAAAATAATTGCTAGGTAACGAATTTTATGCAAGATAACACAAAAAAGACAGTCAGTTGAAAAAAAAAGAAACAGACGCATTAGAGCACCACTTAAATAACTTTTATGATATATTTTTATTTGTTATATTTGTAAAACTAGGTGTAGAAATGCGATATAAAGAGAATGGGCCCTACCACAGATCCTTGAGACACTTCTGCTCCCGCCATTCAAAGTTTTTCAGACCTGCTCCTGTTAAGAGAAACAAAATACAAAATTTCTTCTTCAAGAAACTTTGAATTAATTTGTCGTTGCATCTTTAAAAATTTAAAATTATCATTTTATGCACATATATTAAACCATTATCCCAAACGCTTTCTGAACATTTAAAAGTATCAGACCATATAGACCAATGCCGATGCCTTCAAAAACATTAAAAAGTACAAAAAAATCATAGTAGGATGAAACCCATTGGAAAAGGAGGGAAATATGATAAGAATGAAAGGAAAAATAAATTACGGGCGAGCCGAGTTCGGGAAGTGGGTGGGTTGAGTTTTTAATGGTAAAAAATGGTATATCTCGATTTCCCGCAAAACTACAAGTCCTATAGAAAAAAGTTGTATGGCAAAGTTGTAGGTAATAAAATGATCTACAACTTTTGTATCAACAATTTTTTCACATAACCTCAAAATTTATTTGAAAAATTCAAAAAACCGAGTTTTTGGTTTTTTATTTTTATCTTTTTCAAAAACAAAAATTTTTCTACGAAATTTGGTGAAAACTTACCTTATTATGTCCCAAATACACTGTAATTTATTTGATTTAAAATATTAATTTGTTCACCTTATTTTGACTTATTACCAAAAAAAACACCCTAATTTCAATCGAAAATTCACGTGTCAAAATATGAGCTTTTTTCAAAAAGTCAGTGAGCATGACGTTCGTTAAAATGTCTATTTTCTGATGGTGTAAAAAAAATTTTACATTAGTATACTATAGAACATGTTCTAGTTAAATTCAAAAAATGAAAAAAGCTTGAATTCGAAAAAAAATTTTTATCATTGTTTACAATTTTGGCCTATTTATTCAAATTTACACTTTAATTACTCAAAAAACGTAAGATTTCATGTAACATTGATTAATCTTACGTTTTTTGAGTAATTAAAGTGTAAATTTGAATAAATAGGCCAAAATTGTAAACAATGATAAAAAAAATTTTCGAATTCAAGCTTTTTCATTTTTTGAATTTTACTAGAACATGTTCTATAGTATACTAATGTAAAATTTTTTTACACCATCAGAAAATAGACATTTTAACGAACGTCATGCTCACTGACTTTTTGAAAAAATCTGATATTTTGACACGTGAATTTTCGATTGAAAATTAGGGTGTTTTTTTGGTAATAAGTCAAAATACGGTGAACAAATTAATATTTTAAATCAAATAAATTACAGTGTATTTGGGACATAATAAGGTATGTTTTCACCAAATTTCGTAGAAAAATTTTTGTTTTTGAAAAAGATAAAAATAAAAAACCAAAAACTCGGTTTTTTGAATTTTTCAAATAAATTTTGAGGTTATGTGAAAAAATTGTTGATACAAAAGTTGTAGATCATTTTATTACCTACAACTTTGCCGTACAACTTTTTTCTATAGGACTTGTAGTTTTGCGGGAAATCGAGATATACCATTTTTTACCATTAAAAACTCAACCCACCCACTTCCCGAACTCGGCTCACCCGTAATTTATTTTTCCTTTAATTTTCATCATATTCACCTCCTTTTCCAATGGGTTTCATTCTACTATGATTTTTTTTGGTTTCAAAAATTATCGACCCTGGTCTATTAGTTTAAAGTTATATTTTAAAATGTAGAACTCTTACAAACTTGATCTTAGGTCTCAAGGGATTGCAGGTTTAATGATGTGGTGTGTGGTTAGGGAACAAAAAGGGACAACAGCAGCTATTGGGTGTTGCTAACGCCGCACATAGGGGATTTACCTCCAAAACCCGCTCATTTAACTTTTTTGCAAAATTTGGAGTTGAGAAGTGATTTCTTTTTTAGTCAGGCAGATTTATGTGCGCCGCTGGCCTAAAGGCAAAACTATAACACTATAGTTTACAAGACTATACTTTTTTTATGTTGCCGAAACTAAATTTTATTTTTTAAAAGGTTTTCGGTTTTTTAAACTCGAATCCGAAGCAGGGTTGTAAAAAAATCATTATTTTTAATGCATTCCTTTTCCATTACAAATTAAAACAAAAATTATTGCAAATAAAAAATATTGTATTGAAAAAAAAAAATATTTATTCCAAATAAAAATATTTTGCATTTAAAAAAAATTATTGCAAATAAAATACTTTCTGCATTGAAAAAAAAATTTGAGTTAAAAAAGATTTTATTGCAACTGAAAAATACATATTTGCATTAAAAAAAAATATTAATTGCAACTAAAAATATTTTTCATTGAAAAAAATGTTATTGCAACTGAAAAATATTTGCATTTAAAAATAAATTTATTGCAAATAAAAAACTTTCTGCATTGAAAAAAATTCAATACAAAATGTGTGAATTAAATATTTCTTTTTTAATGTTAGTCGAATTTCTTACAATTTTGACTATTTGGCCACAATTATAACATTGAACCAAATTTATGGTCAAATCTCAAACAGTCAAAATTGTAATAAATTTGACGAATATTAAAAAAATATATATTTAATGCATGCATTTTGAATTGAATTTTTTTTTAATGCAGAAAATTTTTTACAATCAAATTTTTTTCAATGCAAATATTTTTCAGATGCAATAAAATTTTTTTCTTAATGCAAATTTTTTTCAGTTGCAAAAAATATTGTTTTTTCAATTAAATTTTTTTTTTTATTTGCATTAAATATTTTTTTTTTAACTTCAAATGCATTTGATATAATTTTAATTTAACTCAAAAACTATTACACTGGTTTACAAGGGTTTTGTTGCCGAAACAAAAATATACTTTTCTGAAGGTTTTCAGTGTGTTGAAATCAAATCCGAAGTCAGAAACAACTAATCAGCTCCCGTTTTTGAGATATTACCGTTAGAAAATGCAAAAAAACGTATTTTTGATTTCTTCGGAATTTATTCTTTTGTATAAGGAAAATTGTTTGAGAATATTTAGTAACGGTTTCTATAAGAACTGTTTTTCATCTTTCGATACCTGTTTAAATCTTTTCAATATCTTTTGTATTGCCCGAGATATCTTAAAATTAAGTAAGTGGGTTTTTCTTCATATATCATAAAGGAGATAATGACGTTATCAAATTTATAAAAATACCAAACAACTGAGGATATCTCGGGCAATAAAAAAGATATCGGAAAGATTTAAACTGATTTAAAAAGGTGACAAATAGTTCTTATAAAAACCGTTACTAAATATGCTCAAACAATTTTCCTTATATAAAAGAATAAGGTCCGAAGTACTGCATACTCTAACGGGAGCTGATTAATTTTTTTTGACTTCGGATTCGAGTTCAGCACACCGAAAACCTTCAAAAAAAAATATTTTTGTTTCGGCAACAAAAAAAAGTTTAATTTTGTTAACCAGTGTTATTTATTATCTTTAAAATGCTTTGTGCTTTTGTAAAAAAAAAAATAAATGATCTAAAAATTATTTATTTGTCAACTTTTTTGTAAAAAAAATGTAAGTATAAGATAATAATTCTTGTATGTAGTTAAATACTTCAGCTAAAGATTAAGACCTTACATATTTCTATCTGTATGTTTTGTACAAAAACGGAATAACTTTTTGAATCCAATCATAATTTACAAGAAAAAGCTAAAAAAAAAAATAACTTTTTTTTCTTTTCTCATTTTATCAATTTTTTTATATGAAAATGAAAAGTCTACAAAAAAATTACACCATTAAAAAGTTTGATATTAATTCTAAAGAATAAAGTCAAATGTAAATATTTAAATTTTTACAATACGTAAAATACATTGAAATATAATTTATTGAAAATAATCATTTTTCATGAAAAAAGTGAAAAAATCAAAAAAATTTTCTTCTAACACCATTAAATCCAATTTTTAATCTGAAAGCTTATTATTTCACCTTTTATATAACGCTTCAATCATATTTCTACAATGCCTCAAAAAAAGTTAGAATTTCTTAAAGTCAACCATGTCGAAATTTCAAACTGATATTACTGTGCTTTCCACACTGTTTTTCCCGTTATCGAGTCAAAAATCATTTCAGAATACTTACCTGGCACATGGTCATAACATAACCTAAATGTCCTTTCAGTTTGAGATTATTTGAACTAAAAATAAAAAAACACCCAACATACCCCTAAAAAAGTAGGTGTTTTTCAAAAATGTATATTTCGTAATTTAGAGACTTAAAAAAATATCCGTATCAGACCCCTTTTTTTTCATTCTGAATGGCATTTTTCAAATTTCCAAAAAAAATTTCCCCTATTTATATTCACTACTTTCTCAAAGATCTACCACATATTTAAGTTTAAAAAAAAAACTATTTCCAACTTAGATTTGCAATTTTCTAGAATTGTTTCAATACCTTTGTTAGCATTACAATAAATTTATCTATCGGTTTAAAAAAAATATCAACTTTCTACAACGTTGCGTTCAGAAAATAGCCACTTTTTTGCAATTTTGTTTTACCCCTATTTACCCTATTAAATAATTGCATTTTTCAAAATCCTTCATTATATTCGATCCTAAGTTATTCACTTTTATGTTATTAGCTTTCAAATAAGTTATAGAAGCTATTTTTAATTTCCTCAAATCACAACCCTATTTCAAACCCATTTCAAGTCTCATACCCCGAAATACAACTCAAACTAATTTAAACTCATTCTAATATATAAAAACCATCTCAACTCTTGAGCTAATTTTATTTGTATACCCAATTTTACTATATTCTCTGGAGTATTTTCCCTGTGAAAAAATTTGAGTTCAACTCCAATACGAACACATGGCATTGATAAAAGCACGTGCGTTTCGAACATCAAAAAAAGGACAATCCATGACCTATCTTAACCCGGCCATATTCCTTACTATATTATGCCTGTGTGTTGTGCTAGTTTAGTGTTTAAAGTTACCCTTTTTTTAAACTAGGTCAACTTGCATAGTGTCAGCTGTTGTTAGTTTTTATGACTTTCTATATCTACTTTGGTTTTCAATATTGTGGAGAAATTTTGGGAGTAAATTGAAATTGAAATTCTTCAAAGGAAACAAACAAAATAATGAAAATACTATTTTGATGCAAACAAACAAAAATGAAAACCGACCGAAAAAAATACCTGATGCGCAGGATTGGGAATTGTTGGTCTCATCTCATTTTATTTATTTTCCCAGGATGTTTGTTTGTTGGGTAATTTTTTGAAATGCAACAACGTAGTAGGAACAGTTAGAACCTTTTTTTAAGGTATTTTTTTTTTACATAGTAAAGGTATAAAAGTCCACAGTCTAGACTAGACAATATAGCTTTAAGAAAAAGCCTTGCAAAAGAAATACATATAAAAATTATATGTGCCAACTTTTTTGTATTCACCGAAGTAAATGCAAAATTCAAAAAGAAAGAATATCTTTAAAAAAAAATCAAAAATTGTGGGGGCTTTGTTAAAAAATCCTTTTTCATTTACAAGCTTTCAAAAAAACAAAACAAAAATCAAGAAAACAATTTATGTTCCATTAGTAAGTAACTAAAAAATAAAAATTAAATTTTGAAAGAATTCATAGGTCCATTTTGAAAAAATTGATTTTTCAAAAACAAATAAAAATTAAATTTTTTTTAAATAATCCAAAAATAATATTTTTGACTTTTTGAAAAATGACGCGCGTCACTTTTGTGAAAATTGCCGGGCGTCACTTTAATGAAAAGTGAAGCGCGTCACTTTTGTGAAAAATGACGCGCGTCACTTTTGTGAAAAATGACTCGCGTCACTTTTGTGAAAACTGACAGGCGTCACTTCTATGAAAAGTGACGCGTCACTTTTCATAAAGTGACGCGTCACTTTTATAAAAACTGACGCCCGTTACTTTTATGAAAACTGACGCTCGTCACTTTTATGAAAACTGAAGAGCGTCACATTTGTGAAAATTGCCAGGCGTCACTTTTGTGAAAACTGACGGGCATCACTTTTATGAAAAAAGACGCACGTCACTTTATGAAAACTGACGTGCGTCACTTTTGTGAAAATTGCCGGGCGTCACTTTTATGAAAACTGATGCGCGTCACTTTTATGAAAACTGAAGAGCGTCAATTTTGTGAAAATTGCCAGGCGTCACTTTTGTGAAAACTGACGGGCGTCACTTTTATGAAAACTGACGCGCGTTATTTTTGTGAAAATTGCCAGGCGTCACTTTTATGAAAACTGACGTATTTAATCAAAAAGTGACGCGCGATAAGTTTTCAACAAGTGACGTGCGTCAGTTTTTAAAAAGCTTCGCCGCACGGAATAAATCGTCTCATGAAAAGTAGCCATTAGTACGTTTTAATATGTGTCCCACTTAAATTTATTTCTATAATTTAAAAATATGTATTTTGGTATCACTTTTTTTCGTCGTTGTTTTTTTTCGTTTTGTGTGTTTTGTTAAAACAGATGTTTTACTTCAAATGATGTTTTTGTCTCTCTGTTGTCTATAAACAAAAATCTAGCCTAGCTGCCTAGCAGTCTACTTATTCCATTTTCCAAAAGATATTTTCAGAATTCTTGAAAACAACGTTTAAAAATAAAAAAAATGCTCTGCATTTTGTGTTTGAAACCTCCAAATAAACCAATTGAAATATTTGGAGAAACTGGCATCAGTTCTGATATCGCTGATGTTATTTCAAAACATTTTTGGTTACAGGTAAGCTACCAACTGATTCTATTTATAATCCAACTAAAAACAATACAAAAACTATATCAATTTAAACTCTAGCCATGTGCTGACGATTTTAATTCCAATTCAATATGTTCTCAATGTTGGAATTCCCTTGATTCATTTAATAAATTTTACAAAGACATAGAAAAAGCTCATCGTTTTTTTCGACAAAATTCAAATCAGTCAAAAGAAACTGATAAAAAGATGGATTTTGATCCTATGAATGAGGATTCAGAGGAAGACATTAACTTCCTAAATAGTCGAATAAAGGTTGAAGTCAATGAGGACTCAAACGACTTACCTTTAAAATTTGACCAAATTGACATTCCCGACGATCCTCTGAATACAAAAATAGAAATTGAAGAAAAGACATCTGACAAATCTGATTCAGAGTCAGAAATTCCAATTTCTCAATTATCTACTCGATATAAAAAAGAAGCCACAAAAAAGCCAAAAGTCTCCAAATTCAAAAATACTAAATCTGAAGAAGTTGTCTTTCATATTAAAGATGGTATATGGCTTGCCACTTGTTATAGCCAAGAAACCACCGATAAACGAATAAGTCATGAAGAATTTGACAAATTTATAAATAAAAATATGGAACTGTCGTGTGACTTGTGCCTGGAGCACATGGTTAGCTTTACAGCTCTTCGGTCTCATTTCCAAAAATACCACGAACCTGAGAAAGCTTATGTTACTTGTTGTGGGAAGAACTTTTACCTGCGAGCTGCTTTGGCTGATCATATTCTACTTCATAAGTTACCTAATTACTTTACCTGTAGTCTCTGTTCAAAAGTTCTAACTGGACGAAAGACTTTGATTGAACATCAGAAGACGCATAATAAGAAACTTATTTATCAATGTCCTGGGTGTGATAAGAGTTTTCATCGGAAAGTCAATCTTGATCGGCATAAGGATGTTCATGTTGATTACTCGGAGAGGACAGTTGAATGTTCGCAGTGTGACAAGTTGTAAGTAGATTTTTCTTGTAATTAACTTTTCCCTTTCTTTTTTTTTTATTTGATTATTTATTTAGCTTCAGCTACAGTTTTTTACTTAAATTTTATGAAAAAGAAAAACTAATTTATTAAATTTTGTTAATTATACTGATCTGTAAAGAAATCCTCCTTTTAATAAAACTAGTATTTTTGTATGCTGATTCCGAATTCAAAGTCAGAATTGCCCCAGCACGTCACGTTTTTTTAGATATTCCCGTTAGAAAATCTAAAAAAAAAAACATTTTGTTGCTGTTTTCGAAGCAATATTTTGGCAAAATGTAATCTTTTTTAACTAAATTAGTTACGGTTTATAAAAGAACTTTTTTTCTTTCAAATTCAGTTTCTCAATATCTCTTTTCTTCTCCGACATATCTAAATTTAAGTAAGTTTAGCAGGTTTAGCATAAATTACCTAAGGTCTTTTTTTTAATACATACTGCACGGCACTAGATAGAAGGAATAGAAAAATAGGAAAAATTTTTTTGTTGGTACAGTGAATTAAAAATAAGATGATTATTATCTCATATAATCCCACGAGTGGCTTCCAAGCTGCCTGGGATAGGGCTCGAACCCACACCTTCAGGTTAGCAGTCAAGCACTACATCCACTGCACCATTGCCACCTGCATAAAGAAAATTATCTTTAAAGATTCATATTTCATTCTCCCAAGAACAAAAGTATACTTTGCTAATAGATATTAGTGTGCTGATTTTGAAGCCAAATTAAAAAAAATTCGGTCAGCTCTCGCTTTTGAGATATCTATATAGTTTTTTTGAGATTCTCTAAAAAAAATCGATTTTGTCATTTTTTAATGCGTATATCTCAAAATCCTGACGTGATAGAATTTTTTGACTTCGGATTCAAACTCAGCAACCATAAGAAAAGTATACTTTTGTTCCTAGGACAAACAAATCTAAAGCTTTACAAGGCAACTCATGGAATGGTTTATCACAAATAAGATATTTCTAAGTAGAAAAATATCATATTAAATTACAGATTTTATTTTATCTTCGTGACCTTTTTTTATAAATAATTGTTACTCCTACGTGGGCTTGAGGTCGACGAAAAATTAGAATAAAGAACAACGATTTTATTTTAGTTTTGTTTACATATCTGACTTTTTTAATATAACAGGCGTTGAGATTTCACATTTCCCTTAATTAAGATGTTTTTGTTCTTGTGGGATTAACTAAAAACTGCAGGATTTCAATAGTATTGCTGTTTTTGTCAATTAGTATCTTGAAATGTGTGTAATCTTTAATTAATAAATACAACAAATTTGGTGTAATATGGTAGGTGAGCTGAATACAAATAATAATTTTATTTTTGTACACCGAACATATTTTTCAAAAATTATTTTAAAAAAAATGGAACGTGCTAGAAATTTTCTGAAACCAGATTTAGATTCAGGAAAGTTAAATCTATCATAATTTCAAAAAATTATTTGAAGGAGAAAAAAAAGATAAATTTTGCAGACCAGTGTTATAACATAAGCTTTTTTTTAATACTATTAAATGAATATTTAAAAAAGAAGCCAAAAAAGTCAAAAAACGAAAAAAATGACAATTTTTATCAAAATTATGAAAAAACTTTCCGAGAAAAGATTGTTAACCTTAAAATTCTCTACAACTCTGCTATACAACTTTTTTTATATAGAGTTATAGATCCTTTTCTTTGTTAAAAATGCACTTTTTTGTTAGTGTTTTATCTTTACTTTTTTCTTAAATTTTTTTTTAAATAATTAGTGAGTAACAATTTTTTTTTTCGGAAGTTTTTTTCATAATTTTGATAAAAAAGTGATCAAAACTTTAAAATTGTCATTTTTTTTCGTTTTGTTTGACTTTTTTGGCTTGTTACTTTTTTAATATTCAGAATATCGAAAAAGTGTTCTTAACATAAAAGATGCGAAATTTAATTTTCTACAATTTTTTTTGTGTACACAACTTGTATGTAGGATAAATAGAAATCGAGATATTAAATAAAAACTGGAATCCAAGATTGCGGCCGAAAGGTGAATTTCACGAGTGCGAAAAATCAGGGTAATGATATTCAGCCAATTCTCTATCGAATGAGCAAAAAAATTTGAAAATGGTACAAACCGGTGGGGTCAAATAATAAATGCACTGGACTAAATTTTTTTTGTTTTGTTTGTATTTAGCTTCAATTTATTCATATTCATTTTGAAATACCTTTCCACTATCTTTTAATCAGCATTTAAAAGATCGATGCACTCTTCTGCAGTACTTTCGGTAAAACATGTATAGCAACATATCATTAGTTTCATTGGAGTGAAGTAATACATTCTCAAAGTCGCTTATATTAATGATGTAGTGTTCCCTACACAGCTCCTTGAGGTACTCCCAGTTTTACTGAAAAAAACCTCCAAATATTCATTCGCTACTTTTGTTCTTTGTGTTCTGTTGGATAAGTAACTTTGGAACTATTCCAGTTCCGCTCCATCCAAACCATGCTTTTTCAACTTCTGTACCAATAAATCACGGTCAATAGTCTCAAAGGCCCTTTATAAGCCCAGAAAAACTACAGCAATTACTTTTTTTTCATGAACATCAATTTTCCATTGCGATAATACCAGATTGAGAAGATTTTCACAGCTGTGGTATTGCCTAAATCCAGATTGATATTCCGAAATAAAATGGTTAGCTTTCATATAATTTTGTAACTGTTTATGTACAAGTTTTTCTGATATTTTACTTTCCTTCAAAAGCATATTGAGTGGACGAAATTCTGCAGGATTTGTCGTTTTTTTTCACTTTCTCGATTGCAACTACAACGGTCAGGAAAAATGCCTCTTCTCAAAGATTCATTTATAATTAAAAAAAAAAAAAAAAACAGGTCAAATAATGATAACCCATTGAAATCTCATTTGTTGTTCATTTTCTTCATGATTATTATATAATTTACTCATATGAAAGTTGATTGGTTATCTATATTAATTACATTTTTTCTTAAATGTATATTCTTGGTTCCAGATTTGCTTCGAAATTTTCCCTAAAACAACACATTTACGATGCCCATAGGTCAGGCTGCACTAATTTCGTTTGTGAATTATGTGGCAAAGGTTGTAAAGATCAACCGACTTTGCGTCGTCATCAATTCGATCATACAAATGCAGAAAAAGAATCATTTCCATGTGAAATATGCGGCGCTAGGCTAGCTACCAAAGATGGTCTGCGACGGCATAAAAAGTCAATACATCCCAAAGATGATAAGAAATATATTTGTAGTTATTGTGGATTACAATCATCGACTAAAGCTGCATTGCATCGTCATGTTACTTATATGCATACTGTTGAACCACGGTACAAGTGTACGTTGTGTGAGAAAGCTTTTAAAAGAGCTATGAGACTTAAGGTATGTACCTAATGTTAATTTTATTTTAAAGTTAAAATTGATTTTAGAAATAAGAACCAAAAAGGAAAGGATATAATGCCCTGTAAAAAATTTGTTCCTTCAATATTTGATTGGACTAATTTTCCAAGGGGTTTACACGTATATTAAATGAAAACGGTATTAAGGAACTGTTAATCTTATCAGTATCATATGAGATTATCATTTGACATTTCGAAAATACTCTTGACTTTGTTTCTGATCTCTGACTTTAAAAAAATAAACCATACATGGAGGGTATAAATGGGAGAATAAAATAGGAATTATAACGATAGTCTTGGTAACTTATGATCTTAAAAGGATTTATGAATTTAAAACCGGGTCTAATTGGAGATCGTGGAAAATATCCCTTTTGTAGATATTTATACATCAAAAAGGACAAAGGGAAAACCGATGAAGAAAGAGATTAAGGGGTTATATCTAGTTGTAAGTGCAAAAAAAAACCTTCTTTTTTGTGGATTTTTTGTAAAGAGGCATTTAATTATATAAACCTAAGGAATACATATCCCTATAGCAAATTTAATGTATAAAAAGAATTCGCTGTGTATTTAAAAAAATATTGGGTTCCGTTATTTTTGTAGTAGATCTCCTAGACGACCTCCAAAAAAAATGTGTCTGGCGGTGAGCACGATTACTCCGGAACGGCTGGACCGATCGGCTTGAAATTTTTACTGAATTTTCTTTGATACTTTTGTCAGGTAATGAACGAAGGAAAAAGGTTTTTGACAATAATTGGATTTTTTATGCCATTTTAAAGTGTAAATTTTCGTGAAAAAAACGATTTTTGTCTTTGAGAAGCCGCCATTTTGTCAAAAATCAAAATTTTTACTATTCCTTCGTTCATTACCTGCATTTGTCTATCCTGGAAATGAATATTTTGGATTTTTCAATTTTGGGTGATTTGTATCAGAGATATCTTGCTCACCGCCAGACAGCTTTTTTTGGAGGTCGTCTAGGAGATCTACTACAAAAATAACGGAACCCAATATTTTTCTAAATACACAGCGAATTATTTTTATACATTAAATTTGCTATATGTACATGTATTCTTTATTTTTGTATAATGAAATGCCTCTTCACAAAAAATCCGCAAAAAAGAACGTTTTTTCGCACTTACAACTAGATATAACCCCTTAACAAAGTAAATCAAATAAAAACAATTATAAATTTAGTTTAAGGTTAAAACAGCCCTATTTATAAACTCATCATAGACAGTACATAGCATTATTTACTCTTTATAATGTCTTTAAAGAGAAAATTGTCATTTATAAACTTTATGCAACGTTTAATAGAGCTTGTATAAGCTAAACGCGTTTTTAGGTTGTTTAGAGCTTGAATAAGAATATATTTTGCTTAAATGTCATTTGAACATCAAATAATTTTCAGAAAAAGAAAACACAGAAATCATTTATATTTTTTTTATGTCATTGAAGTATTTATTTTTTGAATTATATTTATAATTTTGTAATCAACTGAAACAAAATATAAGAAATTGTGTTTCTTCGAGATTTTTTCCTGATATAAGATGTGAGAACTTTTGGCTGCAGTACCTACATATGTACATATACAAATGTGGGTTTTCTTTTCATCTTTTTCTTTTTAAATAGAAAAAATGATTTATGCATGTTTCTTTTTAATTGATGTAATTTTTTTGGAGCATGTGAACAATTTGTAAGCAAGAAAAACAAATGAAATGTGTTTTTTTTTTAGATTTTCTTCTTTATATGACATCAAGAACTTTCGCTCACGTTTTTGTTTTTTTGTTTATTTTCAAATCAGATGGAGTTATTTTATCGACAGATTTTTCATTTTTAGTACTTATTTGAACACAAACCTAGTATAACTATAATTGCTAAAAAAATATTTTATGAATAGAAATTTATGTAACGTTGCATAAAGGCTACATAAAACATTATTCATTGTATAACTATTTAGCCGTTTAGAGCTGTTTAGTGAAATCTAATAAATAAGGCTGAAAGTGTTTAAGCTCTGTAAATTAAGCATTCAATTTTATAAAAAAACAAAACTACTTTTCCCAAGCATTTTTTAATGCAAAAATGTGCTTGAGAAACAAAAAGGGAAAAGGTAAATGTTTTTTAGAAAAAATTGTGATTTTTTTGGATTTGCCAAAAAGATTTTCTTACAATACATGTTTAAAAAGCAGCTTTTTTCGATCAAAAAAATATTAAGAAGTCGGTCTTTTGTCTATAAATATGAGCCAATACAATTAAGAAAATTGGAGCGTTTTCAATTTTAGGTTATACAGTCAGCCAGCGAACTTACGGTAAGTTTAATTTTTTACTTTTAAGAGTTCGAAAGTATGTACCTATTTGTCATTAGGACATACGCAATAAGATGGCATACGCAATTTTGTCGGTCTGTCTGTTTGTGTGTATGTCTGTTTCTATGTTGAGTTCGAATGGATTAATTTAAATCTTCTAGTAAAACATTTTTGGTGATTCCCTAGAGGCGAAGTTGAAACTTTTTTTAGATTAAATATTGAATTTTAAAAATAATGCAATTTATTTTTAAAACAGCTCAGACCGAACAAAAATTTTTGTTTGGCATCACAATACCTACTTTAGTATTATAACTGCAGTCGATTATTAATTCCGCTAAAGCAAATGGTCATTAGAACTGTGTCGAAACGAAAAACTTGCCAATGTCCTTTTGAAGCAATTTTAAGATAGCTCTGCTTTCCGTAAACGAATTTAAAAATGTACTGAATATAAAATGGTAGTATTCTGTGGCATCTCTAGTTTCAATAGATTCAAAGTGTGATAAGTTGGTTGATATAAATTGCGAACGTTAGCGAGCAAGACATTTTTTGAAGATATAAAGTTTAATCTAAGTTTAACTTAAGTTTATACAAATAATTATTTTGTACAATTTTATATAAAAAAAATTATTGAGAAATGGACTTTTTTCTCGCACTGAGATATTGCAGCAAAAATTGATACATTTCATAATTTTCTAAATAAAATCGGGAATACTTAAAAAAAAATAAATAATCCAAGTTGTTTGGCTTTGAGCTAATTACTTCACTTTGAAATTAAACAATAAATCTAAATTGTTTAATTTTCTAATTTGAAACAATTTAATAATAGAAAACTACAAAAATAACGAAATGTACATAGGTACTACACTCCCTTAAATGAATGGATAATTTATTTTCGCCTATATACCGGATTTAAGCTTAACATAGACCAAAAGTCGGTAACATAATAACCCAAGAAACTGAAGATATCTCGGACAGTAGAAAAGATATCAGAAAGATATAAATAGATTTAACGGTAATATTTCAAAAACGAGATGTGATCGAATATTTCTGATTTCGGACTCGAGTTCAGCACATCGAAACCCTTTGGAAAAGTATAGTTTAGTCTCGGCGCCAAAACCCTTTCATAAATACTTGTGTAATTTAAAAGGTTCTTAAAAGACCATTTTAAGGTGCTTGCATGGTCTTTTAAGAAATGAGATAAAAAAAGTTACGCAGCGGTAAAAAATCCCTTACAAAGCGTTGTAATGGACCAAACAAATTTTGTTTTCCTTATGAAAACTTTATCGATAGCTTCTTTAACAATACAAAATTGGCAAAATTTAAAGGAGATTTTCAGATAGGTAATCAAATCACTATAATACACAAACGCATTAAGTGCTCCACATAAGTAAGCTTGTATTTGTTTATAATACATATATCAAACCCCGTAACCTATGTAGCCCTTAATACGGCTAATGTTAGTTTTTTTTATTGAACAGAACTAGGGAAAATTTATAATTTGATTTTTTTAAAGAATTTCATAAGTTATGTTTTTATAATTCAAATAAACACCCTTTTAAATTATCTTTTTTTCACAAAAACCAAGTATGCCTTAAAAAGGAATTTTTAGAAAACAAAATTTGAAAATCGTTAGAGCCGGTTTTTTAAAAAAAATATTTTTTTTTATAAATACTAACAGCCTTATTTATTAGATTTCGCTAAACAGCTCTAAACGGCTGCATAGTTATACAATACATAAAGTTTTACGTAGCCTCTATGCGACGTTTCATAAATTTCTATTTATTAAAACATTTTCTTAGCCATTATAATTATGCTAGGTTTGTGTCCAAATAAGTACTAAAAAAGAAAATAAGTACTTTTTAAAACGACAAACAACTCCATCTGTCGATAAAATAATTCCATCTGATTCGAAAATAAACAAAAAAAAAAAAAAACAAAAATGTGAGTGAAAGTTCTCAATGTCATATAATATACCTACATACATATATACATAAATCAGGAAATTATATCAGGAAAAAATCTCCAAATTTCTTATTTTTTGTTTTAGTTGATTTCAAATTGTCAAAAAATACATTCTTCAATTAAAAAAAATATATATATACAAATCATTGCTATGTTTTATTTTTCTGAAAATTATGTGAAGTTCCAATGACATTTAAGCAAAATAAATTCTTATTCAGGCTCTAAACAACCTCAAAACGCGTTTAGCTTATACAACCTTTATTAAACGTTGCATATATATTATAAATCACAATTTTTTGTTTAAATACATTATAAAGAGTACATAATGCTATGTACTCTCTATGATGAGTTTATAAATAGGGCTGTAAATTTCTAACATTTTTCAAAAAAAGTTGTTATGCCATTTTTAAGAATACATGTAGGCACTATTCAACACGTAAAAACAAAATTTCGATAAAATTCATGAAATTCACAAAAAAAATGTTTGAAATAAGTACATATATTTTTTTTTTTAAATCAAAAATTTATTTTTCAAAATTTTTTATAAATTTTGACCATCTGTAGCTCAGGGCACAGAGAAATTTGCGCGACCCACGCTTTTTCCATTCTCTATCTTTGTAGTGATGAGCTGATGCTTTATCAAGCTCAGTTTATTACAAATCCTAAAAGCCTTTTTTCTCTTATAGCTCAAATGAAATAAACTGCGAAATTATCTCACTTGACTTGGGCTATAGTGAAAAAAGTCTTTTACCTATGTGGTTGATATCCTTTTCTATTTTGTAAAATGAAAGAACTTTTTTTAAGTAACCTGGGCCCTATTTCATAGATGATACATCACATACATTACATACATCATACATTAAAATTTTTTTCATACATTACATACAATTTTTTGTTTCATATACCCCGTTTGTATGGCGATTTGAATCCGAATTGAATCAGGATTTAGGTCTATATATACCTGAATCGAATTGAATCCGGATTTGTCGATCCGATCCGACTCGGGGAGCTGAATCGAATCGAAAATATGCATATATACCAAACGAATTGAATACTCGAGATATAATTTATGGTGGAAATTGTGTGTGATTGTCTTCTTATTTGCAAATTTTACTGTATGTATGTATTATGATTTCTAGTTTTACTTGCACTTTGTTTTTGGTTAGATTTTTCTATTTTACTGCAAATATATTTAAAAGAAAAATTGTGTTTTCGATTCTATTTCAATTCGATTCCTCGATCTGGTACTTCCATATACCTGGATCGAAATTTCGATTCAGTTTCAATTCGATCTTTAAATCGGTCATACAAACGGGGTAATAGATTTCATTGGAAGTAATGTATAAAATCTATTCTGTTGTAGTTGATGTATTTATTTTGACATTTCGTTTGAATGAATTGTGAGGTTAGGTTTCGTTGGAGTGTAGGAAATTTGTTTTACTGACTAACCAAAACGAAAAGTAACAGAACCTTGCGTGTCATGATATTAAAAAATAAAACAAGAAAAGACAATGAATTATTATTTTCTTTGCAAAAATACAAAATATATTATGTGCATATTCCTTATGATTAAATTATGAACACAAAACTGCCATTTTTATACTTCTATTAAGTAAAAAAATTTTGTTTACAGCAAAATGACTTGCTGTATGAAATGTATGAAAAATTCACACAAAGTGTATTATCACAATGTATGATAAATTTCTATGAAACAGTATCATACAACATTGGAATACTTCCAGTTGATTCTCCGTTCATACACTGATGTATGACAGTTCTTCATACAAATTTTCTATGAAACAAAAATAATACATCAGAACTGTCAATATCATACAATGTATGTAATGTATTATCTATGAAATAGGCCCCTGGCATCACTTTTGTATGTCTAGTTTTTGTTTTTAATTTAGCTGTCATTCGGTATATTTGTCAACAAAATTAAAGAACTACCAGAAAACCTTTTGTTGTTTTCCTTCACAAAGTTATTCAAATTCCTCCAGAAAATTATAATTTATTGTTAAAAAATGAAGTGCATATTATGTTTAAAAATACCCGACAAACCAATTAACATATTCGGAGAACAAGGTCTTAAACTTGATATGAAATTTATTATTTCTAAACATTTTTGGTTCGAGGTAAGGATTAAAAAGCCTTCATAATAACAAAAGACCAAATCACTAATTGAATAAATTACCTCTTAGCCAAATCAAGATGATGACAATTCGAAATTAATATGCTCCTCATGTTGGTTAACAGTTGAAGATTTCCACAAATTCTATGAAAAAATTGAAGAAGCTCATTGTTCATTTCAAGAAATTAAACCTGTCATGGATGTGATGGAAGATGATTTTCCAGATGAAGGAAATGACAATCATTTAAGTGATACTAATATGTTAATAGATGAAGGTTTGCAAATGCAATTAATTATTTAATTAATACACTGCCGGTCAATAGAATAGGTTCTCCCTATAAACCATAAACAAATGAATTTTTCACCTACAAAAAAGGAAGACAAAAACTTTTTACTGATGAAAATTCAATTATTGCCCTTTTCCTGAATTATTTATAAGAAAAAAACAATGTCCAAACTATTAATAAAATTTATTGAAATCCTCTCAAAAAAGACCTTATTACATGGGTCAATAGAATAACTTGAGGAGTGAATCGGTCAAAATCATCGAGTTGGGAAATTTCGAGGACTTACTTACTTAGGGTGACCAGCGCCGAAAGGCGGCTACAATCCGCTGTGGATTTGGGCCTCAATCAACAAGCTTCGTCGTCAGCCAACTTTATCCTTAGCTCGCTGCGTCCCCTTCCACTTAGTTGCGCCACCTCAGACGAGGTCTTCATCTACTGCGCCGTCCCTCTGGGTTGGATTCGAAAACTTTCCGGGTCGGAGCATTGTTGAGGACCGAATTCTTAAAAAAAAACAACTTTGTTTTATGATGCAAATTTCATGCTCAAATGTTCGCTTAAGCTATAATTTGTCGGTTCATGAACGGGCAGAGCACAAAAATGTTTATTTTTCAATTTAACGCAAAACCCCAAAAATTGGTACTAGAAAAACTTTTCTCGAAAAAGTGGTAATCTCTTCAAAACAAATAGTATCATAATGTGAATGATGTATCATTATATTAAGATAGTAGGCCTAAAATAAACTTTTTTAACTTTATTTCTTGGCTCAGAGACCAATTTCTACAAAAAAATTATTTTTTTTGAATGTCCGAAATACCTAGGCCATAAGTAAATTTTTATTTTGTTTCTTGATACGATTTTTGATAAAAATTTATATTACCATACTGAGATAGGATATTTATTAAAAATACCCAAAAAAAATGTAATGTGTTAAGACCACATTATTTATTCAGATTCAAAGAGCGTTCTCGGAAATGGCGTTTTGACCTTAATTTATTTTTTATGTCACAAAGTAAAACGAAATATTTTTGAGATTATATTGTGGTGGCCTCGATTTTTGATCATAACACCACCAAAAAAATAAAATTTTAATCTAAATATACCCCAAAACACACGATGTACTAAAACTTACTTATAAGTTATAACATACGTTTAATATATTTATCCATACAAATAAGTGTGGAATGATAAATCTATATAATATTAACTTTAAAAACTGCATGTAGCAACATTTGTACGTTAGATGATTAAAATATTAGCACTTTAAGAAATTTTGGTACCATCCTTCATTTTTCTTCAGACAACTTTTATAAATGTATAAAAATAACAATATTTAATTTTTTTCTAAGAGATGTACAAATTTATAAAGAGTATTGTGTATAAGTGGTGTTAAGGAAAGAATAACTCAATGTGTTTGTAAGCCATTTGAATTCCAGCTTTTGAGTAATGGACATGTCCGGGAAGCGTTCCCGTAAATATAAGATGCAATAAAAATTAAATGAAAACTTTTCTAACCGAAACTAGATTTTCCTAGATGCGTGCCTATTATTTGAATTTGTTAATGAGAAAAAACCTTTGATTAAATGTTATTTTGATTTAAAAAAATGCCTGGTCATTAAATTTTCCACCTCCAATGGAAACTGCTGAAACGCCTTATTTCTTATATAAAATGACCCTTCATACAAACCGTCACAGTTTTTTGCGATTTCTGAATAATTTCTCTTCTCTTCACTTCTTGTCTTACATATTATATAAAATGATACAAAAATGACTAATATTAATGTAAAATAGTTTCTATCGATAATATTGATTCTATTTTACTGAATTTATATCTAGGGCCAGTGGCGGATCTAGGGGGGGGGTCGTGGGGGTCATGACCCCCCCCAAAACCTGAGGTGAAAAACAGAAAACTATGAGGCAAAAGGTGGAAACAAGCTTTTAAACCATATGAAGGGTTTCTTTATTGTTATTGACTATGCTTAAGGAAATGATTCATGGGTAGGGTATATTAGCAAGAAGTCGTTTTTAGTTGTAAATATAATGAGGACATGCAAAAAATTTTTGGTTTCTTACACATTTTTTTAATGAGAACGTTTAAAAGCCGAAAATCATATCATATAATTTGCCATGATATAATAACTTTTACATGATTACATGTATCCCGATTCACAACCGATCTATCATAACTAATCGCAAGAACTTAATTTCATATATTGATTTATAAAGAAATACACTTTTCTTTTTAACAAACCTGTGTGGAGGAAATTTATTTCATCCTACACACATTTTTTTTTAATTTGTATTTTTTTTCTTTTTAAAGCTTTTGCTTTCAAAGATCACATTTCTAAAATGCAAATTAAACATATAAATATACTATTTTTACTCGGTACTTTTTTATAGAAAAAACATTTATATTTTGATGTTTCCGCAAAAAAATAATGATGCTGAAAACATCGCTCTTGGAAACATCGATAAATCGAAACTTCAAAGTTTTTTAAGTAAACCGCACCAGGCGAGTTCTATCCAAAACACGATTGTGGAAGAAAAACATTTCTGATTTCTTTGGCCCCGATTACAAAGGTGTTAAGTCAGAAAAGGTAATTTTGAGAAAAATGAAATTGAAGTTTCAATTTTTGTTTGTAAATCTGAATATTGTTATTATGAAAAAGTAATGATGCAGAAACATCATCTATAAGATCCTTTTTAGTATACATTTTTTTGACTTAACACTTTAGAGCCATTTAGTCTTCAAAAATAAACTTGGTCCAAAGGTGTTGAGTCAAGAAAAATCTTTTTTACATTGATAACAAAGTTTAATTTATAAAAGAAAGTTGAAATTTTCAATGTGAATAGTTACCAAATGTGAGAATTCTTTTTGAAATAATATAATACTGTAGAAAAATGGTTTTTCGTTTTCTGTCTCCCTCTTGACTTAACGCCTTAGGATCAATTTTGTTATTTAAAAATTAAATTAAAATTTCTGACTTAAACCCTTTGTACCGAATCATTTTTAACGGAAGGAGATCCGCTAGAGCTATGGCGATAAGACCAAACGAAAGAGAAAAAAAACTGACTGAAGTCCAATAAAATCCGAACATTGATTTTTTTGACATAATCCCTTTGTTCCCGGCAGCAAAGAATTATTTTCGTACTTTTAGTACAGTACAACAGAATTTTGTAAAAATATAGGTAAGTTTCTCCAAACCAGTCCCTGCGATTTTTATAAAAACATGCAACTGCAATCGCAATGTAAAATGAAGTATGGTCAACGTTGATTCCATTTTGAATAAAAAAAAATTTTAAATGATGGTCTTCAACGCAAAATCATTCCGAAAAACAGTTAAATCAAAGCGGTTTCCGTTTATTTTAACTAGTTTGAAGTTTCACACAGTGTAGAACGGTTATTAACTTCTAACTTTGTTTAAAATGACAACCTCAATAATTTCAACATATTTTTTTTAACAAAGGCTTTGATTGTATTAATTAAAAATTTAATATAGAAAAATTTATTTTTTGGATTAAGGGCCAATTTTTCAATAGTCAGTTAAACAGTCAGTTAGTACTTATTCCTAAGGATAGAGAAAAAATCAATTTTTCAACAAGCAGATATAGCTTATTCCTAAGAATAAAACTATCTGCTTCTTTCAGAGACGAATTAAAATTATTCTAAGGAATAATCTCAACAAAATTATTGTGTCAGTTGTCAAAGCTGCTTTGAAATAATTTTGAAAAAAATACAGTGGAACACAAGAAAACAAAAACAATCATGAATAAAAATGACGTTTAATTTTAAATATTTTTGAATTTGACAATTTTTTTTTTTGTTATTCTGTAGAATAAATTATTCTTGATTGAAAAATTCAATGTTTTTATCTGATTGTTTAAGAGCCTAATAACATTATTCGTCGAACAGTTAACTGACTGTTTATTAGGAGATTGAAAAATTGGCTCTAAGAAAAATATATGTATTTTTTAAATATCAATTTACGAAAACGGGATATTTTTTTCAAATCTCAGTTTTAATTTGGTTAAATATTTAGCCGAGGATAAGTTTTTGATATTTGTATCTATGTCTGTTGAATAAAGAATTTATCTTGGGCTTTATTTAGCTGTGAGAATTGGGGCACATCTTGTATTTATTTGCGAAACAATAACAAAACAAAATCATGCTTTTGTTGTAAAGCTAATAAAAACAATGATCTGATCTGGATCACGATGAAAATAAAACACAGCTAAAGTGAAATATATTGAAAAATATGGATTTTTCCTAATACACACTCATGATGTTGCATTACTTTCCCAATTTTCTTTCTTTATTTTCAGTTTTTGATTATTCATTAAAAAAATACATTAATCCTTTTGCAAACAATTTATCCTCTGAAGAAAAAAAATTTGACCGGGTCCCAGAGCAGGGTAAATGTTTGACAGCTGAAATTTTTTGTTTTTTATTGTCAAAAAAACCTCGGCTAAATATTTAACCCAATTCACACACGGCGTTAAGTAGTGTGTAATTACAATTACAACAAATAGCATGCCAACTATATTTTGAATTGTATTTTTTTAATTTTGTATGTATGTTTCTAAAAACACTTCTTAATGAAATAAATCAAGTTGGCTACTTAGGTATGCATAGTATTGACCTTAATTTAAGCTCCGAAACAAAAACCTCTCGAAAATACATTTGATCTTAGGATAGAACTTTTTATGTTAGCTAAAATTAAGCATAATATATGTATTTTGAGCACTTCACCATTTTTTTTTTTTTTGATTATCCAGGAAGTAAGTTCTTTTAGTCCTGTGACCCCCTCCAAACCAAATTTCTAGATCCGCGCCTGTCTAGGGCCCTATTATGACGAGCGAGTCGAACGTTCGACTCAAGTCAAACGATATGGGAAACACTCACATCATGGTATTCAGATTAGAAAACGATTTAAAACGCTAAATGGCTCATTAAAGGATCAATAACTTTGATACGCCAAATTTTTCTAGCGATTCGCGAGTCATAATAGGTCTCCTAAACAATTTTTTTTATATACAACTGTCTCGAAAATTCTATTAGGTTTCGGGTAGTATAACTTTTACTCAAGCAATTTAACTTTACTTTTTTCATGCTTCTTTTATTGAAATTTTTGATTATTTTCTATTTTAAAATTACTATGAACACTCATAGAATTCACGATCAAACCATTTACGACCTAAGCCAACAAGTTTGTGGGTCAAATAGTAGAAAGACTTTTCCAACAGTGCAAAGTTTTACTGGATTATTCAGAGTAAAACTGTTCGGAAGGTGTGAATAGCTCGTTATCCTGCGGAAAAGTCTATCTAAGAGGTTCGAATAAATCAATAAACTCTGAAAAAGTCATTTCGAGAGTGAGTTTGCATGAATTCACAGTGATACGTGACGAAGGAAAATCAAGGCCAATAATATCAAAATATAGAATATCGACTACAATTACACGGTGTAACACTCAAAATATACGCGGGCGGAGACCTATCACGTTTTGTAGAGATAGTCGCACTAATTACGAAACGGTATTTAAAAAGTCCTTAACACCATTAAGTCCATTTACCCATTTTCGATTTACAGTTTCTAATAGTTTTTATTTTTATTTTTCAATTGAGGCAGTTTTCTGTGTGAGTAATTTTTTTTATTAAAATTCACAGTCTGGACAAAAATAGTATAAAATGAGTTTAAAAAAAAATTTTGTTCGCCTATTTTTAACTTTGAAATCGATTATTTCAAAAGCTATTGGTTATAATATATTGATTTAAAAATTAAATGTACAGTTTCGGAAATGGTATTATTTATTACTGTAAGTGTTGCCGTTGTTTTTTAATAATTTTTTTTTATTTTGATAATTTTTTTTTTAGAAAACTGCCCCTCCCACCTAAACGGGGGGAGATAGACCCCCTTCCCAAAAAAAAAGGTTTGTATTGAACTCCTCTACAATATCAAATCCTAGCGTCCAAGTTATCCTACTACGTGCCAAAACAACATTTTTGTTCCATACCTAAAAGTTCGAATTTCTGTGTCTGGGTTGAAATCGTAAAATTTTTTTTCTAAGCCAATTTTAAACTGATTGTCATAAAAAATACCTCGTTTGATTTGGAAATACATAAATATTATTTTAGAATATATATTTAAAACAGCATGCTGTTGTGAAAAAATATACTTTAATTTGCCGAAGTTGGATAAATGACGAAAAAAATGGAATTTTTGAACTTTGACAGCTTATAAATTCTAGGTGGTTTAACCGAGTTACATGTTTTATACATTATTGAAAAGGTATATTTATTTCCTATTAGAAACTGTAAAAAAATCGAAAATGGGTAAAAATTTGACGAAGCTAGATTTTTCAATGGGTCAAAAAAAAATGAAGGTCAAAAAAACCGTTTTTTGTCCCTAACTCCACATTTTGGGGGTGTTAGGGGATTTTCAAATACCGTTTCGTAATAAGTGCGACTAGCTCTACAAAACGTGATAGGTCTCCGCCCGCGTATATTTTAAAACCTCATTTTTGTAACACCGTGTTATTTATTCAACCTTATAGCATGATGTCGCTGTAAGAGCAGTTTATCCCTTCCAAAATCCAATAAGTAATTATTTTAACCTTCCAGGATATTAAGATTTTATTTAATTCCTTGAAAAAACACACAAGCTGCAAATCTCTTTTTTAACTCATGTGACACTTATAACAATTCAACATATTTTCTATTATTTGATGTTTTCATGGAGTTTTCTTTTGGATTTGAATGAGATCTAGGTTCGGGCACTTCTCATCAATCTTTCTACAGCTCAAATACTGAATGTAAATACTTGCAGGAGAAAATTCCAACCAAAGGATAATGCGCTTTTCTTTTAGTTTTTAGGTTTTTTCACCTTGTATCATGTTTTTAAAGTTGCAATAGTTTTACAACTACCTTTTTTCTGATTTATATTTGGGAAAAAATACATACTTTTATAAACTGCATTCATGAAAAGATTTTTCTCTCCTTTACCGTTTAAAAGGTAAACCTATTCTATTGACCGGCTGTGTTAATAAAAATATACAAAACTGTTAACAAAACATTTCTGTAGATATTAAAATTGAAGTGAACGAATCAAACAACGTGCCATTCGAATTGCAATGTAATATAAATCCTCTAGAAATAACTGTTAAAAGCGACGACGATGAAGAGGCTGACTCAGAGTCAGAAATGCCTCTTGCTGCACTATCCAAACAACTACAAAGTAAGGACAAAATCACAAAGAAGGAACTTGAAAAGAACGAAAAAAGTTCCATGAGTAAAAAACTGAAAAAGAAGAATAAGCCAGCAAAAGATAAAACCAGCAAAGTATCCTCCACATTGTGTCCCGAGGACAAAGACAAAGATACTAAAGACGAAATACTTCATGTTCATGAAGGCAAATGGCTAGCCACTTGTTATGCCGAAGAAACCTATTCAAAGCCAATATGCTCGGAAGAATTGGACAAATTCCTAAAATTAAATATCGAACTTTTGTGTGGACTTTGTCAGCAGCCAATGGAAGAGTTTGCATGCCTTCATCCACATTTTGTCAGATGTCATAACAAAGCTAAACCCTTTGTGTCTTGTTGTGGAAGAAAACTGAAATATCGAGCTCAAATAATCGATCATATTTTAGTCCACAAAATACCTGACTATTTCAAGTGTACGGAATGTTCTAAAGTTTGGCCATCTCGTCGTAATCTCAAGGAGCATTTGCCAATTCATAATAAGAATTTTATATTCAATTGTGAGAAATGCAATAAGAGTTTTTGTAGTAAACCTGCCCTCGAACGGCATCATGAAGTTCATTTTGAAGAGAAACCATTTAAATGTGACATTTGTGATAAATTGTAAGTTGGATTGGTCTTTTTTTCACCTCAAATATTAATTTATTAATTTCAACTTAGCTATGCAACAGAATATCGTTTAAAACAACATGCCTATAATATGCATCAATATAAGAAGATATGTGAACAATGTGGGCAGGTATTTCGTGAAAAGGAAACTTTTGTGAGGCATCTGTTGAAACATACAAACGAACCGAAACCCTATTTCGAATGTGAAATTTGTGGAGCTAGACTTTCGAGTAAGAAAGTTCTGCACAAACATAACAAGTTTCAACATTTGGAGGATGCTGTTGAACAGAATTGTAATCTGTGTGGAATAACTGTTAAGAATTTGCAAGCTTTGAAACGGCATTTGAATTTTGTTCATAAATATCAGCGGGAACATAAATGTTCTATGTGCGATAAAGCATTTAAAAGAGCACTTTCACTTAAGGTAAGCTTAATATTTTTTTATTTATTGAACTTATGTGAAAACCAGAAATATTTTTGAAATTACAAAGAGATTGTATAGTGTGTAACACATAAACAAACGTTATGCTGATATTGGCCCAACTAGGTATTGTACAATGCTACAGTGCTTATTATGTGGAGTTATGTTGGAAAACCGTTTATAACATTTGGTTTCTTCACTCTGATAGAACATTCAAAGATTCGTGTTTAATGCACTGTACTTGATTATTTCTCGAATATACTGCCCTCAAAGGCCTCTTAATTGACTATGAAACTAGCCTTAAACTTTACCAAAATATTTTAATAATTAATTCACAAGAAGTCGCAAAATCCTGCACTAACACATTCAAAAGCTGTTTCTTAATAACACCGTTGCATGAATACAAATTTGAGTTCCGTTTAGCCTCATCACAGGTCCAAATTGCCAAATTGAAAATTTTATTGTGATTCTTTGTATTGTGTTACTTTTACTGGAGATAAAATGTTTGATAAAGTTGATGGCTCGAACGAGCCTCGGATTCGAACTAATCGCGTTTTAATACATAACTTAAGGTTGGTCTATCTAATTAGCTGATAAAAACTATTTTTTTTGTGCCAGTGTAAACAGTTATGACGCAATGGGGAACCACTTCCTAACATCCCAAAAAATTCGTATTGCCTGCTGGTAGTTTGCAAATTTAATTCCTAATCTAATCTGACTAATTAAAATGGCATTTAAACCTATAAACGTCTCTCCGTCATAACATTTCCTCACCAATTTATTGGAAAATCAAGCGTCCAATATTTTAGCATCTATAGATCATTTGATTAAGTCATTCGAAATTATTATTATTTTTGAGGAAAAACCCAAATCAATATGAAGTTTGAACGGGAGTTTTTTATGAAATAATAATAATTGATTGATTAATCAATAACAACTTAAATACGGATATCTGCTCCCGGAAAATGGTATTGCTTTACACTTTTTTTGTTTGTGTTGCACTTTGCACAGTTAAAAAAAATACGACTGGGTCACATTAACTTGCTGTTAGAGTTCAAGTTGGTGAAATTTTTAAATCCATATGCAATTTATAAATGCATATGGAAAAAAATAAAAAAATTAGTTTTTCCAAGGTTAAAAAAACAACATCTGAAATCAAATCGATCTTTTAAACAAGTATGCAATTCAATTTCTTTTATCAAGATGCATTTAAAAAAATAATAATATTTTCAAAATCGTAAGAACCGTTAAAAAAAAACTAATTTCTTATAAATAATTTTTTGAAAATGATTTTTCAAAAATTATTTTTTTTCGAAATTTTATTTTTGATTTGTATTAAAATGATTCTGTAGCAATAAAACAGAGTAGCTTATGTCGACTTAAGGAATTTTTGAACATATCATTTTCAATGTTATTTTTGAAAGGAAATTTAAACTGAAATTTTTGTCCCTACGTTTAAGCGTGCATCATAGCTTAATTTCTGTAATTTTGTTTTTAAATTAAAACTTATATGTAATGAGTAAATGCAGATAACAGTTGATTGGTTTTCAAATTTTTTTTTTTTTTGACTTAAGCTACTCTGTCTTATTGCCACAGTATAAATTCTTTTGCATACAAAAATTTTCTTCTATGGCAATAACCGTCAATAATGATTTTCGAAAAAAAAATTCATTAAAAAATACAACATTATGTAATAATTAAGTTTTGCATTTTCTATGATCGTAATGTTATGTCTGATTGTTTTCTCAACTTATATTTTTACAAATGTTATATAGTACCTATTCCATCAACATACATTTTCCGACCTGACCAACTACTCCTTTCTCCCCTACTCTTGCACTATCGAATACGTCGATAACAATCATAATAATTTTCCGATCGGTACTAAATTTCCTATATTTCTTGGCTGCAAGTAAAATTCATCTGAATATTCACTGGAGTTCGTTGGGTATAAATTGGTTTGATTGTTTCAAATATTTGGTACCTGTTTCTATAGCTATGAAAACTAGGGCGTTCGTTATTTTTGAATCAAGTCCTAAGTGGAAAAACTGTTTATAAATAATATAAAAAAATTCCACGATTTTCTCAGATTTTTTTTTTGACGCTAGATGGCGCCCCAAGAGGGGTTTTTTGTCATTTGAAATAGGCATATTATGTTGACTTATGAGGCCATTTTTTTAAGATATAGCCTTAAAGTAAAAATGTTTATATTCAACACCGTTTTTAAAAAGGTATAAACCATTTTTCTGTTTAATTTAAGAATTTAAGAATCTCATCAAAAAACTTTACTTTATGGCTTTATCTAAAAAAAAAATGGTCTCATAAGTCCACATATACCTATTTCACATTAGAACAAACTTTAACCTCTTGGGGCGCCATCTAGCTTCAAAATAAAAATCTGAAAAAATTAGCTGGCTTTTTTTTAATATTTAGAAACAGTTTTTCCATTTAGGAACTTGATTCTCGAAAAAAAAAAACCCAAATAACGAACGCCATTATGAACACCCTGTCGAAGTTGAAGTTTTAGTACTTGTTTTTGATTTTGGCAGCACTTGCAAAACAAATATTTTTTAATCAGCTGTCAAGTGTTTTGACTATTTTTTGTGTGAATTCATTCGTCAACAAATTTGTAAAACAAAATTCTCTAAATTCCAACAAAAACTGCAAATAAATAATTTAAAATGCAGTGCATTTTATGTTTAAACACTCCTGATGAATCAATAAATATATTTGGAGAGAATGGACTTCGTTTGGAAATTAAAGAAATCATCACTAAACACTTTTGGCTCGAGGTAAGAAAAGAACAACAACAAACTCATACTCTTCAAGGAATCATAAATAAACAAAATTTTGTATTTTTTTCTTGTTGGAAAAAAAGCCAAATGAAGACGATACAAATTCCAATTTGATATGTTCTCCATGCTGGTCATCATTGGAATCATTTCATAAATTCTATGAAGAAATCAAAAAAGCTCATTGTTCTTTGATTGAAATTAAACCTGCAAATGAAGTGGAAGAGGATATGGAAGTCGAAGCACATTCAAGTGATTATATTTTAGATGATTATAACGGTATTTTGTATCAAGGTAAAGTCGTTTTGAAAAGTTTCCATTAAGAGCCCCCGCACATTACAGATTTTCTATCGGGCGATAGTGCTCAGTCGGTCTGGGCTGTTTCTGTGCTCAAACTGGGTCGACTAAATAGTTCGGTGGGAATTGAGTTCGCCCACGAAACCGATAATTTGCCGACTATTCTCAAACTATTTGTTGTCAAAAATACTAAATTATAATGAAAACATTTTTTAAAGAAAGATAATTAAAGGTTCACGAGAAAAAAAGGGCACCTTAAAATAAGATTATGTCCGCCTTAAATACCACCTTTTAAAAATAGCTGCGTTCCTTTGGGAACATTTATAATATTGGCCATATTTTTAAGGACAGTATAGAATTTAAGTTTCATCGGATATTTATAAAAGATAGCTATTACGGCCGATTTCTTCACAGAGTCCTAGCACTAGTACCGGTCCTAGTCCTAAAGTTAGTACTCAAATCGGTATCAACTCATTTCTTCACTCAAGTACTAAGCCTTAGAACTGTCAATTTAGGACCGAGTACTAGTTAGGACTCGGTACTAGCTAGCTCCTCAAAATCAGCTAGGACCTGGTTATTATACCAATCGTTAGGACTCAAATCGGTACCAAATGATTTCTGCACCAAAGTCCTAAGCCTTAGTACTGTCAAATTGTTACCGAGTATTAGTTAGGACTCGGTATTTGTTAGGACCTCGAAATCGGTAGTCTAGCGCTTAGTACTTGAATCAAAGCAATGAATTTCATTCATTTCGTTTAATTTTTTAATTTCTTGGGTGTTGTTTCGTACTTTTTTGTTGATTTTGATGAAATAAATGATTTTTTAAAAATTTACCAAGAACACCTGAAATGAGAAATGCAATACCAGAACGTGAAGAATGAACAAAAGAACACTTCTGGATGAAAAAGTAACAAAAATGTATATCGAACTTTTTAAAAGTGAAAACCAAGGCAAAATAGAGAGGATTTGCGTAGACACTCTGCATTTACATTTCTCGACGCCCGACAATGCTGGAAACCATTTACGATTAAAGTTATACTCATACTTGAAAAAAAGTAAAATGCGACTACTCGAGTCCATTTTTTGGATGCAACAATTTTTGAACCACAGTATCACAGATGGATATCCGACATCAATCTTCTAGTTTCAAACACAAAATAATATGTTTGTTCCATTAACAAATAGTTTTGGAGGCTATGTGCAAGCTCGTCTACAAGTATGTAATGTTAAAATATTGCGATTTTCACCGATGACTTATATGAGACATAACACACAACAAAAAAAGAAATGCGCCTTAAAAAAACTGTTATTTTTATTGAAATATGTAAAATTACACATCTAGATGCAAACTGTCTATGTTATTTCTTTATATGATTATTCTTCCTATAGGCGACTGGTGGTTCATCCGTTGCTAGTCCAGATTATTGAAATCCCTCGTCATTGTTGGTGATCTGGTTATTAGCTTTGCCAATTTTAATTAGATCGAAACATTCCATTTTTGATTGTCACACTTCTTGATTGAACTTAATTTTCTTTTCTAGTTGGGTCTTTTTAAGCTAAAATTTTTTTTTAAATATTTTCTCAATTGTGATATCATTAATTTAACGTTTTATGTCTATTTGTTTTGTTTTATTTGTTGAAATATCAAAATAAAATAATTTCAAACATCAAAATATTGTCAAAATGACAGTTAGACCAGTTTTATACGAATTAATTCTTAGGACCGCGTTGTGAACTTAGATCAGGTCCTATAAAGTGAAGAAATGCTCAGGTCCTAACTTTTCCTTAGGACCGAGTACTAGTGCTAGGACCTGGTCTAGCTAGACCGGGTACTAAGCTGGCTTAGTACTCATGTGAAGAAATTGGCCGTTAGTCTAATATATTTGTGTGAATTAGTTCATTTACGGCCGATTTCTTCACAGAGTCCTAGCGCTAGTACCGGTCCTAGTCCTAAAGTTAGTACTCAAATCGGTATCAACTCATTTCTTCACTCAAGTACTAAGCCCTAGAACTGTCAATTTAGGACCGAGTACTAGTTAGGACTTGGTCCTAGCTAGGTCCTCAAAATTAGGTAGTACCTGGTTATTATACCAATCGTTAGTACTCAAAATCGGTACCAAGTGATTTCTTCACACAAGTTCTAAGCCCTGGTACTGTCAAATTGGTACCGATTTTTGCTTAGGACGTCCTAAAAGTTAGAACCTAAAATTCGACAGTCTAGCGACGATAAAACTTGATTTGGTTGGATTTTTTGCGTTCATTTGAAAATTTAATTAGCAGTTTTGAGATTTGATGTCCTTTTAAATTCACTTTTTGCTTTTTCCGAATTTTTATTCTGATTTTGGCATTTTATTTTTTTGTCGAAATTGTGCATTTTGTAATTTTTGTTTGAAGAAAATGGATTTAATTTTTGATGGACAATTGGAAAACGACATCTGTCCAGCAATTAAAAAAAGTTGTGGGTAGAAGTTTTTAATAAAAAGTCGGCGCCTTTTATTTCTTCAAGTTATAGTTAATAACGCGACTCTCACCGATTACTTCTATCAGACATAATCACACAAAAAAAGACTGCACTTTTAAAAACTGTTATTTTTATTGAAATTATTTTTGTAAGTACAAACGTCTAATACGCAAACTATCTTTTTTTATTGGCTAACTTAATATGATTCTTCTTCCGGCAGGCGACCCTCGTAGTTAACAGATCATGACATCCCATTTTTAATTTTGACACTTCTTGATAGAACTTGAATTTATTATTTTTTTTTATTTTTATTTTTTCTTGTTAGGGGTTCTTAAGCGTCATTAAAATGTTCTTAAATTATTTTCTAAATGGTGATTTCACTAAATTTAAACGCTTTTTGTCTATTTTGTTTTGTTTAATTTGCTGAATTATCAAAATAATATATTTAAAACATCAAAATATTGTCAAAATGACAGTAAGACCAGTTTTATACGAATTAATTCTTAGGACTGCGTTGTGAACTTAGATCAGGTCCTATAAATGTGAAGAAATGCTCAGGTACTAACTTTTCGTTAGGACCGAGTACTAGTGCTAGGACCTGGTCTAGCTAGATCGGGTACTAGGCTGACTTAGGACTCATGTGAAGAAATTGGCCGTTAAATAGACTATTGGTTAAGACAAGCTTAATAAGTTTTGAAAAATATGTAATTGATTTGAAAAAAAGTACAGTTACTATTAAATTAAAGGACGTGTTTTTCTTGGTCTGGAATAAGACCTTTTATCGGATTAAAAGAACAATTACTACTGACTCTAACGTCGGAAACATTCAAAAGACTTTTTTAACTCAAATAAAATTCATGTTATGTTTTTTCCCGGTACAGCCACCTGATTTAAAACCCTCTGAGAATTTGTGCAAGTATATCACAAATCACAAAATTTTGAAATAAAGACAATTTCTAGGAAAGAGTTCAGAAAACACGGGAAGCAATATTGGTTGAAATCTGTCAATGGTTTTTTTTAGATTTTTTGCCTCGGAGTTGTCAAGGTTTTTTTTCGAAATCGTACCCATGTGAGTAAATTTTAATCACATACAGTAAGTTAAAAATATAAACATATTCAAAAACTAGTAGGTACTAAGTTTGATCATTTTCTACTACAGTAAAATGATGTCCCTATTAATATGACCAGGTGAAAAAGTTCAAATCCTGATTTCTCGAGTTTTTTAATGAATTTTTTGAATGATATTGTAGGACATTTTTATTATCTGATCAGCTTAACAAAATGTTATCAAAAATTATGTATACATTTATTAACTTTTGATACAATTTGTCTTTGAAAATGCTATGCCACATAAAAGTCTTAACTGTCCTTAAAAATATGATCACCATGTATCTACTTTTGCTCTATTGAAAAAGTAGTTCAAAGCAGCTTTAAGTACTAAGCAGTAGATAAATATTCCCAAAGAAACGCAGCTAATAAGTAGTGGAATCAACTGAAATTCTGATAAATTTAAAGTGAACTTCATTTCATATTAATATGAATTTTCGTCTTAAAAAACCCACAAAAAATTTAAATTTAAAAATTATCGTCAGACTTTAGCTTTACTTGCAGTTTATCATTATTATTTTATTATTATTACCAACTGTAAAATAATCTGATGGTAAGGCACTCGCCTACTGACCCAACAGTTGTGGGCTCGATCACCAGTTTTTTTTTTTGTTTTTTTTTGTTATTTTAATTAAAATGTTTCTCCATTTTTCTCTTAAATTAAGTTGATTTCTTTTAAATTTGCACATTCAAGTAAAATTTTCCCACTTAAGAACTATGCAGATTTCTATGCAGAAATTCGCTTAATATAATGCAGAATCTGCTTATTTTTAGGTGGTCTTTTTTCTCCGTGTTTAAATTAAAAACCTTTATGGAATTTTATTAATTTTTAATGAAAATAAAGCATTGGTTTGACCACTGCGTCTTAACATCGAGTTTAATCCGAAACAGCTGGACGAATTCATTTACAGTTTAGTACCAATAGTATCTAAAACGAATGTTATTGTTTGTGAATTTCCAATCAAGTCACGAGCGTTTCTGCTTTTGATGCATTTCAATATAATCAATGTGCATTCCAATTTTTTTTTAACCAATGGTAAATGCAACTGCCATGAAATTGAAAAGATACAAATTGTTAAATAAATATTTCGACTGCGGAAAGCATAGGATTTTTTTAAGGACTTAAAATAATTTTGCTTTTAACCGACGATTTATTAATTAAACTTTTTCTAAATTTTCCATTAGTGTTGTGTGGGTTTTGATATCAACATCGATTTTTTAAATGAATCCTACACCGTCATTACATTCTCTTTTTATTAAGGTCTTGTGTAATTTTCTGCATTAATAAACATTAATACACAAATAATGTTCGATATGCTGTATTGCTATAAAATGAAACATAAAATATTAAATAGAAAAGTCTGCCGATTCTGCTATTAATCGGTGTAGTGTGCTCGCGCTCGTAAAGCCCTATACTGATTTATAAGTCTGTACATAGTTTGCCGACTAATTAGTATGAAGGCAATCGAGAAGCAAAACAATTTTTTTACATAGTTCTAGTTTGCGCACTCTCATATATTTTAATTCTGATGAAGAGCCCGACCTAATTATCGGCCGATAGAAAGTCTGTATTGTGTGGAAACTCTAAGAAGCAAAGCACTTTAAACTTGATTATTTTTTATTTAGCCATAAAAGTTGAAATGAAAGAAGAAACTTTAAATGAACGAATAGAGTTTGATAATACGACTACTGCTGAAGAAAATATCAAACCTTCAATTGAACTTGATGTAAAATTGGATCAAGATGAAGATGATGCAGAAGCTGATTCTGATTCAGAAATTCCACTTTCCAAACTATCTAAAAACACAGAAATCTCTGAAAGTAAAAGAAATACCAAAGCCAAAGTAAAAAAGATTAAAACCACCAACGATGATGATGATGACGAAGTTGATAAAAAAGTTCACATTCAAGACGGCATATGGCTTGCTACAAGTTTTGGCCAAGAAACATCTGACAAGCCAATAAGTCACAAGGAACTCGATAAGTTCATTAAACTAAATATGGAACTTATGTGTGAAATATGTCGAATACCAGTTAAAGACTTTCAAACTCTCCAAAAACACTTTAAAAACTCCCACAGCGGGAAGACTTTTGTGACATGTTGTGATAAGAAATTCTCCCTACGTAGTCGTTTAGTTGATCACATCTTGCTACACAAGCTACCTGATTATTTTTCCTGTGTTGTCTGTTCCAAAGTTATGTCTTCGCGTGAAAACCTGAGGAAACACATGATTGTACATGACAAGAAATTTGATTTCCAATGTGACAAGTGTGATAGGACTTTCTATCGTAAACAACTTCTTGATCGTCACATGGATACCCACGTTTTAGATCGAAAATTTAAATGCGATAAATGTGATAAATTGTAAGTAGGTCTTTTACCATTTTGAAAAATCTTGACCAATCGATTCTTATTTAAGATTTACATCAAAATTTTCTCTTGGACAACATATCTATGGCGTACATAAAGGTGGTTATAAGAAAATTTGTGAACAATGTGGCAAAGTTTCACGAGATCATGAAGCTTTTGTACGGCATCAATTGGTACACACTAATCAACCAAAACCATTTGTTGAATGTCCCAAGTGTGGTATTAAATTGGTGGATAAAAATGGATTACGCAAACATATACAATCGCAACATCCAGATGAGACACGAGAACACATTTGCACGGAATGTGGTATTGTAACAAATACAATATTTGCATTGAGGAGGCATATAACATTTATGCATAAGAGAAAACGTGATCATAAGTGTCCGGTGTGTGATAAGGCTTTTAAAAGAGCTCTAACATTGAAGGTAAGAAGATTTTTAATGTGTTTGGAAAAATATGTGATTTGAATCAAATTTCTATATAAAACTTGAATGGGATGAAAGAAATCTAATAAGTATCTACAAATTTATTGTGCCGCTCTTCAATTGCGTGAATTGATTCTCCTTCTTTTTGTCTATTTTTTTTGTAATTACAATTTTGAAAGCTTTTTAACAAAATATTCTCTGTCATCCAAGTAGATAGGTAAATAGAAATGGCGTTCATAAGCAACCTGGCTACATGACCCAATTAGCGCAGAATGCGCCGTTTTTATACCAAACTCATGAAACCTATGAGTGATAAATGGATTTATAAAATTAATGTAATTCTAAAAAACGAGTTTTTAGGCTGTCATAAATCCACCACGTTGCATTGGGGAATAAGATCAAGTCTTTGACTCTGAGATTGTATCTATGTCATTAAAAAATTCACTACCCAGAGAAAGTGCTCAATTTCTAGCAAGGGTAGGACATTGGCATACAAAATGGAAGACCTTTTCTTTTTCATGCTAGTCCAAACAACTAAAAAGGGATCCTTGCGAAACTCCTTTATTTGCTTCTATTTCATTAGAATTTTTGAACATTGTATACTGCTGGACACCAGTTTTTAACAATTTTCCAATAAAATTCATCTATCCACTGTTTCAAATGCATATTGAAGATTTGTATTTTATCATCAATAAAATTTCGCCAATCATTATACTCCACCCTAAGAGCCCCCGCACTCTACAAACTTTCTATTAGCCGGTCTCTTAATCAGTAAGAAAATGTATGAAAGTGTGCACACTACAAAGATTAAGTATCGGCCGATCAAAAAGTTTGTTTGATCGAAAAAAAAATAGTTTATTTTGCTACACAATTGCCTTCAAACTAAAATATTTCTTACCCAGCCGACTATTAGGTCGTCCGCCTGTGTCTGTAGTGTGCGGGGGCTCTAATTGTTTTTCGTCCAGAAAAGTTCGTACCTTCAAGTAAACCATCCAGCTTATGATTGCAATTTAGTTTGAAAACGATTGCAAATAAGTTTTTATTCTTACTTCATTCACTAAACTACTGTAGCGATTTTCAGTCAAAATTATTTTACAAAAAGTTAAGGTAATGGTTCTATAAAAATTTCACAAAATTTTCAAAAAACACATTTTTGGATTAAAAAAAAAAATTAATCAATTTTTTTTTTTTTTTTTTTTGAAAATTAATCAAATTATAAATCAATGAAAAGCTTTAACATTAGAGTTACTTACAGTTGTGTTCAAAATAATAGTAGTGGCTGCATCAAAAAAACATTTTTTATAATTACGGTGCTTCTACGGTTAAAAATTTAGTTTCTTTGATGTCAAAGTTTGTAACGGTCAATTACTGATAAATGTATCATAGTTTCAAAATGAAAAAGAAGGTTCCAAATAATTTTTCATTGACTTTTGGTTGTTCTTTCTAATTTGACCTGTTCAAAATAATAGTAGTTAAAGTTATTTTTGAAGAATTTAAAAGCGGTTTATAATATAGAATATTTATTTTTGGTTTAAAAGTAAGTACTCATATAATATGAACAATTTTTCAACAAAAAACGATTTGTTTCGGTTTTAATCTATTTAAAGTTCGAAGAGCAAAACACTGCAGTTCGGATAACGGAAACTTTTACGAAAGCTGCTTGAAGAAGGGAAAACCTACTTGGAAATTCAAGGTTATATAAGGATGCTCCCCTACAATGGTAGCCAATGCAATAAACTCAACGAAAAACCCCAAACGTGCGGTAGAAAAAGAAAAAAGACCGTCGTAGATGACAGGCGTATTGTCCAGATGAGCAAAGTTGAGCCTTCTGCATCGTCGTTTCAAATCCAGAAGGCTTTAAGCCTGGATTGCAGTGCAGTGAACATTCGGAGGCGACTGTTAGAGACTAATTTGTACGCTTGAAGTTCACATAAAGTACCGCTGTTAACAAAGAAATATGTTAAAATACTAAAATTTTCGACCCTCCATGTTTAACTTTTTCCGTCGTATACTTTGGAACATATTCCGTATTGGGTGGACGTCGGACGTATTCTGGAGATCCAGTACCACCAAAGAGGACAAATTTGCTCGCATCAGTAAACAATATGTTACGCTATTACTTCGCTGGCCAGTTTATGTAATCTTTTACAAACTGGATACGCTTTTTAACATGTTTCACAGAACTTTTCGTGGACTTCAAGCGTACAAATTAGTCTCTAACAGTCGCCTCCGAATGTTCACTGCACTGCAATCCAGGCTTAAAGCCTTCTGGATTCGAAACGACGATGCTGAAGGCTCAGCTTTGCTCATCTGGACAGTACGCCTGTCATCTACGACGGTCTTTTTTCTTTTTCTACCGCGCGTTTGGGGTTTTTCGTTGAGTTTATTGCATTGGCTACCATTGCAGGGGAGCATCCTCATAAGACCTTGAATTTCCAAGTAGGTTTTCCCTTCTTCAAGCAGCTTTCGTAAAAGTTTCCGCTATCCGAACTGAAGTGTTTTGCACTTCGAACTTTAAATAGATTAAAACCGAAACAAATCGTTTTTTGTTGAAAAATTGTTCCTATTATATGAGTACTTACTTTTAAACCAAAAATAAATATTCTATGTTATAAACCGCTTTTAAATTCTTCAAAAATAACTTTAACTACTATTATTTTGAACAGGTCAAATTAGAAAGAACAACCAAAAGTCAATGAAAAATTATTTGGAACCTTCTTTTTCATTTTAAAACTATGATACATTTATTAGTAATTGACCGTTACAAACTTTGACATCAAAGAAACTAAATTTTTAACCGTAGAAGCACCGTAATTATAAAAAATGTTATTTTGATGCAGGCACTACTATTATTTTGAACACAGCTGTACGTGCGACCCAGTTGTGCATTTTATTTTTTACAGTCATAGGTTAGAAAAGACCTATGAAATGGCTTAATTAAATAAGAAAGACATAGTACTTAAAGCCAAGTACGCAGATCACGTTAAAATTAAGCTGCCTTTTATTCTCAGTTTTTCTTCACATTATAGTTGAAAATGAAAGTCTTAGGTGGAATCTGTTTGTTTTTTTATAAGTGATCGGTAACAGTCACAAAATCCAATCAGACAATGAGATTTCGCAGACAAATTGGTCTTTTGGATTATTGCCGATCACAAATCACAATAGCGGACTCCCCCCTGATTTGTTAGGTGAGGCTATGAACAACTCAGTTGAAATAACTAAATAAATTTAAGCACGGCTAAATTTTAGGGAAAATTATGTATGGGAGCTAAAATGAAGCTTGGACTTTATTTAAACTTTTCAAATATATTAATTTCTTTTTGCGAAATCTTTAGTTTGTTGGTTGTTATGACATTTATACTTACTGGGCGATATTCATAGACGCTGTCTAAGTTGCTACTAAGAAAGACTGGAATTTATCCTATTCAAATAACATTGGATAAACCCCAGTCTAAGATAACCTGGTTTCTTAAAAGGACGATGAATATGTCCCATTGATTTGCATTCTTTTATAAATCGGTTGAATTAACGCATCTCTTTACGGGTTTAAAAAATCTCATCATACTATCCGGTCTGTCCTTCGCGGTGTAGTGTTGAAAAATAAAGCAACTTTGATCTAATAAAAAAAATCATAAACAAAGTGAAAAAAGTGAATAAATATAAAAATTTACCTAATTAGTTGCTTCAGTTGTATTCGGAGTATTTTAGTTTTACGAACATCTTAAATCTCAGTTCAATGAACGCGCCTAAACTTAATTAAACTTGGCATCACTTGTGACATTTCATAAATCAGCTGGAATAGCTCAGTAGAAGAAACAAGAAGTACAAAATTTGTAAACAAATTAAAAAATTGAACAAAAATATAAAAAAGTACTTAAATTAAAATTTGTTTATCAAAACAAAATGCATTGCATTTTATGTTTAAAAATACCAAAAAAATCTATATCGATATTTGGAGAGCATGGATTACGTCTTGGCATTAAAACCATCGTAAATAAACATTTCTGGCTGCAGGTAATGCAATAAGATAAAAATCATAAACAAAAACTAAATAAAACTAATTTCATTTCTTTTGAATTCAATCACAAAAGTTAAATGATGACGACATTGATTTTAACTTAATATGTTCCTTGTGCTGGAAATCATTACAATCATTTCATAATTTTTATAATGAAATCGAAGAAGCTCATCGCTTGTTTGCCAAGGCAAGCCCTATAAGTGAAGATATCAATGACCAAGTTGGTGAATCTAATGATTCGCCAATAGATGGGAATGATGAGATCCTCTATCAAGGTTTGGACAAATGTAATACAAATAAAGGCAAGAGTACGATACGATTTTGTAGAACAATCAAATACAAGCATTTTTTACTATGGGAAGGAAAGTTTATCTACCTGCGTTAAGGAGGGAAGGGAAATTTTCTAAAATTGATAATAAAAATATTTAAAAACAATGGCAACACTTACAACTTTAAAAGATAATTTTTTCAAACCCAGAATTTTAAACTTTATTTTAAATTTCAAATCAAGTTATTTCAATCAATAGTTTTTGAAATAATCGAATTCAAAGTCAAAAATTATGAAAAAAAAGCTTAAAAAAAAAAACACATTGAATACTATTTTTGTTAAGGGGTAATAACACCTTGTAAACCATGAAATCGAGCGTCATTTTCATCGGCGTATAAAACAAAGAAGAAATATTATTTTCTTTTGGTGTTTGTTTAGTTTAATTAAATATATTAATAGGTAACAGAATAGGCTAATGTTAAATTTTTTAATGATGTGAAATTTTTTAAATGGCGGTGTAGTTCAGGATGATAGTAAAATCCTGTGCTCCCATCGGGCGACCAACTAACTCCTACAGTTTTTAACCGATTGGGCTGAAATTTTGTGTGGAGCTTAAAAATACTATTCTCTAGTGAAGTACGTAGGATTTTTTTGAAATATTAGTTTTTAAAGAAATGGCATTAGTTTGAAAAAATTATTTCATTCCAAAAACGAAATTCGTTGAAAAAAAGGATATAAAATCGTTAAATTTTAATATTTCAATATAATGCCTAAAACAATGGCGCCAGCCAGGCGCCATTGTTGTCAAGAGCGTTTTAATTCAAAGTATTTTGTCTTGTCCCCTTCGCCAGAAAAGGAACTAAACTCCCAATAACAATAACATCAATAGAACACGTAGTTTTCCTATCTTTTAATTTTCTCAAAAACTAGACGGTATACATAGGTATGTATTAGAAAATTTTGTATTGAAATCCACAGTCCTGGCAAAAATTGTATTCAATGTAAATTTTTCAACTTTTTTTTCCCAAATTTTGAAATCGTTTATTTCAAAAAACTAGTGATTGAAATAACATGATTTAAAAATTAAAATAAAGTGTAAAAATCTGGATTTTGAAAAAGGTATAATTCATAACTGTAAGTGCTGCCTGGTGATGTGCCTCGGGTATATACCAATCGGGTGGGTATTTATAAATGGGTATTTACCGGGTTTATACCGGGTAAATACCCAAATGGGGGGTATATACCCAAAATGAGGGTATTTACGATTTACAGGCGAAAATGAAACATGGCATGCCCTTTAGAACGTTTTCAATCAATATTTGTATTTTTAATAAGCTCTTTCACTTGTAACAAACAAACTAACTAGCAATGTAATAAAATCGAAGAAGTTAATTTTGACCGACTTCCGATTATCATATCAGATATCAAGCTGAAACTTTGTACACATATAAATGTAGTTCAGACGTCAACACAATATTTTGGTGGTCAGGGGAGGGCGTGGGTGAGTCGAAACACCCCAAATCAATTTTAGCCTGCAACTTATTGTAACAAACGGAAGCTTAGAAACATTGAAACATTCCAAATCAATTAAATGGAAAAAATTTTGGAGGCTTATACATATACAACCGAAGTCGAATTTTGCTTACTTTCAATAATGATAAAAATAAAAAGTAAAATTATATAGTTTTAAAAACAACGCTTTTATCACTCTTTAAAAACTATAAAATTATTTTGTTAATTTATTTCAAATAGTTAGTTTAAAAAAAAACAGAAAGCGCTTTGTTCAAACTTATTAATAAAACTACACACAACCAAAATATGCTTTTTGATCTAATCATTTTAGATAAGTTAGCTCCTGATTATCCCAATAGTAACAAAAAGTACGTTTTTTCTTGATTTAAAAAAAAAAATATTTTTTTTCAAAAACCCACTAGATTTTTGTTTGAAATTTATTGAAGATTTCAAAACACTCCTTAATTTTCTTGTGCAATCAGCGGATGCTGATTTATTCATGGGTAAAGACAAAAAGATCCTTGCCCGTTCAAAATTCGATATCTCATCCATACTGTGGTTTGGAAAGATTTTTTCCAAGTTTTTAGACAAAAGAAAAAAATTTAACACAACAAAATAACCTCAATCAAGAAGACCGAACAAGTGTGCCCCTGTCATGTTTATTATAATATCTCGGGCCTATTTCAGAGCTTACTACGTTGTTTACATCAATGACTTTAAACATTAATTGCGGCGGCCTGTTGGACTTCCGGAAGCATTTTTTTGAACATTTGCACTATTTAAACCATAAGAATTTCAATCGGACTCAACTATTGGCTTTTGAGGTTGCTGATGTAGTTAATTTAGCTGATGTAGTTGATGTAGTAGCTCTCAAACAGGGCCCTGATGACAAACAATCGAATTTGTAGCGATTATAAGTAAATACCCGTATTTACCGTCGTTTTGGTAAATACCCGGTATATACCCAGGGTATAAACCCACAAATGGTATATACCGGGTATTTGCCCATCGCTAGTGCTGCCATCATTTTTAAATAATTTTTTTTTATTTTGAGTAATTTTTTAGAAAATTGCCCCTCCCTTCTAAACGGGGGGAGATAGACCCCCCTCCCATAGTAGAAAAAATGCTTGTAGTTATTTATGATTCCTCTACAAGAATCCGTTACTAGTTTGCACCGCCTTAGTTGTTGTACTATCCACAAGATAAGATTTATAATGTCATAGTTCACATCTTTGATTTTTGTAGATATTAAAATTGAGTTCAATGATGAGTTGAATACAAAGCAGCTCCTTGATATCGAGGAAAACAACAAGAATTCAATTCAATTTGATGTAAAGTCTAATGATATTGAATATTTAGCAAACGATGTGATGGATCAGGAAGATTCTGATTCCGAAATTCCTCTTTCCAAGTTGACTGAACAACTGGCAGATAACAAAAAGGACAAAATAGAACACAGTTCTAGTCCAGAAATTGGGCACAAAAGTCAAGAACCGTTTGACAAATGCGCAAAACCTGATGACAAAAGTTCAGTGTCGGTTGTCAATGCTCCAGAGCCGGTTTACAACACTCCAAACCCGGTTGACAAAGATAAGAAAGAAAAAAAGATTCACATTCACGAAGGAAAATGGCTTGCAACTTGCTTTGGCGAGGAAACTGTCAAAAAGCCAATTAGCCATGATGAGTTGGATAAATTCCTCAAATTAAATACCCAACTTACTTGTGAAATGTGTCGAATTCCCATGGAAGATTTCGCAACCTTGCAGGCACACTTCAAAGATACCCATCCTGTAAAGCCTTTTGTTACATGTTGTGACAAAAAATTTGAACTACGTTGCCGTTTGGTCGATCATATTTTACTTCACAAGCTACCAAATTACTTTACTTGTGTTGTCTGTTCAAAAGTCTTATCGTGTCGCCTTAACTTAAGAAAACATATGGATGTTCATGACAAGAAACAATTATTCCAATGTGATAAATGCGATAAAACCTTCCTACGTAAGGAAGTCTTCAATCGACACGTTTTGGATATTCACACTTTGGACCGAAAATTCAAATGTGACGAATGTGATAAGCTGTAAGTTGTTAACATTCGCTTGTATTCATTTGCTTCAATTATGATTTTTGTTTATAGTTTTGCATCGAAATGTTCACTCAACACTCATATTTATGGAGTGCATAAAGGAAGATATAAGAAAATTTGTGAACAATGTGGCAAGGTTTCGTGTGATCAGGAAACATTTCTTCGTCATCAAATGAAACATTCAAATCAGCCAATACAATATTTTCAATGTCCTAAATGTACGGTCAAACTTTCAACCAAACATGGTCTACGTCATCATATTAGATATCAACATTCGGAAGATACTAGAGAACATGTTTGTAATGTTTGTGGAACAATAGCTAATAATGAAGCGGCATTGAAACGACATATAACGTTTATGCATAAATATAAACGGGATTTTAAATGTACAATGTGTGAAAAGGCATTTAAGAGAGCTGTTACGTTGAAGGTAAGCAGTTGGAAGAATTATTATTTTTGAATGGATATACGTATAGTAGGCATTCAAGATTTAGATTTAAATTAGAGAAAATCGGATTAATGGGGTTCATTTTAAGGTGCTTAAAATACACAAGTGTTTTGTGCTGTATATATAACAGTGAAATAACATTAATTGAAGTATTTTTGGAGTTAATATTAATATTTTTCGTACACCCTTGGAATGTATTGAAATCCAAAAATCTTGAATTTTCATAAAAATCCTTGAGAACAAACTTAAGCTTTTTTCAAGTGGAAGTAAATAAAGAAAAAAACATATGTACATATATGTATATAAAGAATATTGTCTTAACCCAGTATAATGTCCTGAAATTGATTTCATCAAATCCTTTTATAAGACTGAGGGCCCTATAACGGTTGTCAATTATCAATACGATATTTGACAAATATCAACAATTTTAAGGAATTGGTATTACCTTTGTCAATTATCAATATTTTTGATAAACCTTGGAATTTGAGAACTATTGTGATTAGTACAAATGAAATACTTGTATTATGGTTGTCAAAAAAATTGATATTTATCAAATTTTCTATCAATTAAAAATTCCTAGTTGATAAATATTTGTATTATGAATTTTGGGTGATTTCATTTTAATTAAACATTTTTTTTGCTCAAAATATAATTGCAACTGAAAAAAAATATGTTGGTATAACCAGTGTTCTGCATTTCACTTTGAAAAGGAATGCAGATGTTTTGTTTTTTCCATTCTTCTCGAATAAAAAAATTTTTTTCCTGCTGTGTGTATTTGTTGTCTTGTTTAGCAATGGTTTATATTTTGAACAAATAACAGAAATACATTAACAATCGTTGCAAATTGATCAAATTCATAATGATTCTTAAATCTATCAATTGAAAACCTTTATGCCGACTTTTCACGAGTCGATTTTAGCCGTACAATTTGTCGCACGGCCAAAGTCGACTAGGATTTTTCTAAGGGGATTGTCAGTTTAGTCACATGCGGCTTAGATTCACACGAGTCGACTATTGCCAAAAAGCTTCGCCGCACGGCAAAAATCGACTCGTGGAAAGTGCATAATACCAAATTTTTTTCCAATTGATAGATTCTATATTATTTGACAACCTTATGGCTGTGAGCCATAATAACCATATCGTTTGTGTTCAAATTTTGACGGATGAAACCAAATTAAATTCGAAAATGTCGAGAAATTATGTTAAGCGGTGTGAAAATGTAAAATTTTCGAATCTGGAGCAAAGATATTCCACAATGGCTAATCGATATATTCCAAAAATTGATAGACATGTGACTATTTGTGAAGGATTTTATCTTAATTAAATAACAAAAATTACTATTAATATGAATTTACATCAAGGTATGACAAAGTTGTATGTGGTTTTTATGCTCATGATTTTTTTTTTTTTTCATTTAAAATAATCTGAAAACTTACCTGCATAAAAACATGCTAAATTAAAAAAAAAATATTGTTAAAAACATAGGAATTGCAATTTCTAACGTTAGAAAGCAATTACACAAGAAACCCCAGAAGATGATTTTTTTCTTACCTTTAAATTTATACATTTATTCCAATATTAACTAATTTAAGCATTCCATAAGCAATTTTGTGCAGGAAGTATTTAAAGAGATGCATAAAAAAAACATTAATTTATTAACTTTGTATGATCACTTTATTTTACGTTATTCACCATCAATTTCATATACATACATAAGTGACAAACAAAAAAAAAATCAAATATTTAGAAAAAAAATAAACATTTTGAAAATTAATACCTTAAATAAATGAAAAAAAAACTCATAAACTTTGAAATTTTGTAAAAAGTTGAACATGATCCTTAGTATGCATATTTTTCATATGCCTCCTAAGTCCAAATGCATTCACCAACATCCTTCCACAAATATTACAATTAATCGGACTTTGATCTGAATTATTCGTAATGTGTGATGTTAAATGTTTCTCCAGTTCTGCAATGGACGAGAACACTTCATTGCATTTGGTACACGAATGAATACCTTCTTGGTTGACACTCGTCGAAGTAGTATGCGTTTGCATGTGATAGTTAAAAGCTTTCATACTATTCAATACTCGATCACATTGTGCACATTTGAATAAATCTGGATCTTTGTGAAGAAGTAAATGATTCACCAGAGAGCACCGACTGGTCCATTTTGTATCGCAACAAGTGACATAGGGTGGTTCAGTTGTGTTGTGAATCATTTTAAAATGACCTTTAACGCTAAAGAAGTTTTTCATTGGCTTGTTGCATATACCGCATGAAAGTTCCATATTTTTCTTAATGAAACTATCGAACTCCTTGCAGGGTATTTTATTATTACCAAATGTTATAGTTCTTGGAACTTTAACTTTTGATTTTTTCTTTGGCACTCTGCAGTAGTCGCTGGAAGAGTCTTCTAGTAGATTATTATCATCGTTTTGAGCCTCGGAGAAAGAATCATCCGAGTCATATTCAATGTCTTTGCTTTTATCAAATTTATAGGTTACTTCGAATTTAGAATTCAAAACTTGCTCTTCCTGTTCACTTTTTACCACCGCATAAATAGTTGGGATTGATTCTGATATTTCAGGTAGTACAACTTTAACAGTATTTGTGTCACAAGGTTCTTGCTTAACATCTAGGTACAAAAGGGTGATTTACAGTTTCAAAAATTCGAGTCAACGATATAATGAATTGTTTACCTGTTGTAAAATAAATTTCTTTTGAGCAGACTATAGATCTTAATTTGATGACAATTATTTAGAATTTGATAAAATATTTAATCAACAAAAACAAGGAGTTCCAATGGGCAGTCTGCATCTCCAATATTGGCAGATATTGTTACGGAAACCTTATTGGACAATGTTTTTGATAATATTCCTAATAAACCTTTAATCTTATATATAAAAATGAGTTCGTTAACTGTGTGTGGCCGATAAACTCGCGTTTGGCTGGTCCGATTTTAATAATTTTTTTTTTTATTTGAATGGTATTAATAAGTAGATGGTTTGTATCAAAAAAAAATAATACCTTTTCTCGCATCTTTACACAACTGTCAATATGAACGAGTGAAGAAACACTCTCTCTTTTTAAAAATTTTAACTTAGCTTAATTTGTAAAAAAAATTATTAAGACAGGCTTTCAAAATAATTATTATTGTTTATAGTCTGATTTTGAATATTGTGATGCCTGTCAAGGTTTGAATTAGCTTGAAGCAGAAACTCATTGGGATCCAACGCTTTCTGGTGCATTGGTTGCTCTAATCTAATCAAAAAAGGATAACGTGATATTCTTAATTTTAGGGCAAGGACCCAGTCTAGCATAGATATAGAAGCTTCGAGCCTCGAGCCCGGATAATTACCAGACCGGTCCAATACTTATTGTTTTGTACCGAGGAATAACGTGGCATGCGCTTAACTTTATGGCAAGAATCGCAACTTGCATAAACATAGAAGCTCTGATCCTTTCTCTGCCACCGGGTACAAAGGGGTTAAGTCGTAAATGATAGTTTGCAAAAAAAAATGCGATTGAAGTTGAGGTAATGTATGAAAATCGATGAATTTTTGAGCATTGATCCTCTTATTTTTATAGGAAAGAGTTGCTCTAAATTTATGTTTTTAAAACCAAATAAAAGAGA